>NC_136935.1:13540856-13545856 GCF_949987615.1 Pollachius pollachius
TATCAGAAGAGTAGAACATATCAAAGCTTCATGTCATATATACAGTATTTAAGGTGCACATTTAGTCATTTTGCAGATGCTGTTAACCAAAGCGACCTTCCTCATCACCTGTCCAGTGTTTGTGGAGATAAGCTGATATACACAGATTGACAAAAGATACACACAGAGAGTAAACAGTTCAGGAATGTCCCAGCCTACACCCCTGCTGTCTTCAGACCCACACTGATGACATTGTGTGTTGACATCACACTGTTCCTCTTCATATCAGCTTCTCTTGTTACTAATTTTTAAAACATTAAGTATTGATTGGGGACGACTTTCCATCAGATTCTCCTGTTGACACTGTTAATACCGTCTGCTGGGATTCCTTTAGTGTGTGTGTGTGGTGGTTTGATATGTCTGCATGCAGGTGTAGGTCTCTGTGTGTTGCTGTGTGTATCTATGTGGTTGTTGGTGTGTATGTTCATGTAATTGTGTGTGTGTGTGTGTGTGTGTATGTTTGTGTCTGTGTGTGTGTGTCTGTGTGTCCTAGTGTGTTACAGTAGTGATAAAACGAAAGGACCCCCAACGCATCCGTCTCTCTCTATCGCTCACCTTGGTGTATCGTCCACATTACATCCAAAAGCACTTATTCCATAGCCTCTCCCTCTTGCTACGGCCTAAAGGCCTTTACTCTGAAGAGTTAGCGTTTAGCTAGCCCATAATACAATATTGTCCTAAATCGTCCCTGGCCGTGATTCTATTTATTGTTAAACTGTATTATATTCTGACACTTATTCATTGCTGTATCTCTATATTATTCAAGTTTAAGTCTATTGTTGTCAAGTACATAGATACAAAGGTTTAAAAACAGCCCTGAACATGGCACTACAATGATATGTTGCAGTGCCAAAACAAACAAACTATTCACCATGGTAAACCTATACACTACTGTAAATTATGAAAATGAAAATAAATAAATAAAACAACACAGTTACAAAAAAACAAAATTATATAAGTCCTCAGTGGTTGCCTAACAACACAATGTGTTCCTCATGAGGAACGTGTTCTGTTAAGAGAGGTGGAAAAGTCAGCACAGTGCCATGTCATTGATGCAGAGTTATTACCATTTTTATCATCAGATGACTCAAAGTTCTTAAAAATTCACAATACATTCAAAGATTGGGTTTCCATTGCATGCCTGTTGGCGTTTTAAGGAATGAACTTAAGGGTGTTAAGTATAATTATCAGTCATTATTGAATAACATTTCTTAAAGTTTCACAAATCATATTTGTCACAGTGGTGTGTGTGTGTGTGTGTGTGTGTGTGTGTGTGTGTGTGTGTGTGTGTGTGTGTGTGTGTGTGCATGCACATGCCTACGTTTGTGCATGCGTGTATCTGAAATAGTGTTGAAATATTTCTGCCTTGAAATATTTCTGCCTTGAATCAGGGTCTGAAATATAATTACATAATACTGATGCCCATGTGGCTATTATACTGAAACGAGAATGTCCTATTGCATCTTACCGCTGCATTATTTAATAGATACAATTATTTTGTTTTCATTTACAAATAAACCAGGCAAGTTTCATCTTGCTGCCGGTGCGCCTCACTGTAAAACTCAGACGTGATACAGGCTAATGTTTATCCATCCGTGTGAGTGCTGAAATGTGCGAGGTCGTGCTACCATGTGACTCCCAATGCTCCGATGGTACACACACCATGCGAGGACACCCCTAACCCAGCTCCCCCATACAAGGTGCCTCGGTAGCTCAACCTGGGGGTGCGCTAACCACAGGCTGACCAACCTGCCCTGTAGCGTATGCTTTGTGTATGCTCCATGTTGATCCCTCACTCTTTCCTCCCTCCTCGCTGTCCTGTCCCTCTACACTGTACTGTCAGTCTTCGCTGTCCTGTCTCTCTGTTCATTGTCCTGTCTCTCTTAACTGTCCTGCGTCTCTCCACTATTCTGTCTGTCTTTTCTGTCCTCTCTTTCTCTCTTCCCTGTCCGATTTTTTCACTGTCCTGTCTCTCTTGACTCTCTTGACTCTCTTGTCTCTCTTGACTGTCCGGTCTTTCTTGACTCTCCTGTCTCTCTTGACTATCCTCCATCTTCACTGTCCTGTCTGTCTTCACAGTCAGTCACAGTGTCTTCCCTATCCTGTCGCTCTTCACTGTAATGTCTCTTTCTTCACTTTCCTGTCTTTCTTTTCACCATCCTGTCTCTCTTCATTGTCATTTCTCTCTTCACTGTCCTGTCTCTCTCTTCACTATTCTGTCTCTCTTCACTGTCTTGTTACTGTATTCACTATCCTGTCGATCTCTTCAATGTCCTGTCTCTCTCTGCATGGCCTGTCTCTCTTAACAGTCCAGTCCATAAAGTCACAACAAGCCCATAAAACCATAGTCTATAAAAAGGAGGTGAAATTGTCACAAATGTTGAATAATTTGGTCGGCTCGTCAAGTCCTGCGGTGGCGACTTTAGCATCATAACATACTTCTACACGTGTTTTTGTGTGTGTGTGTCTGTGTCTGTGTGTGTGTTTATTAGCTGGGTCTGTTCCTCTAGCGCACACACACACACACACACACACACACACACACACAAACACACACACACACACACACACACACACACACACACACACACACATATTTGTGTGTGTTCAGGTTGTTTTTAGAAACTAGAGGAGACAAAACAATGTGTGTGACGTCACTGGAGCTGGATGTAGGATGGGTCACACATACACACACACACACACACACACACACATACACAAACACACAAAAGAACAAAAGAAAGAATGTGCACGTATATGAGCGCACACACACACACACACACAAACACACACACACACACACACACACACATACACACACACACACACAGCAACAACGATAGATTTCAAATCTGATCTTTGATATTCTGAATTTTGCTCCCAGGATGGGACACAGATTTTGGGGAATTTCCCCAGATATCAACATGTTGTGTATCAACAGAGTTCACTAAGGAATAGAGAACACAAAACAGAATGACTTCAGTAGGTTTAATTATGAACCTGCTCAATTTTAAAACAAGTACATTTTCTTTCTTTCCTTCTATAATACATAGGGAAAGATAGATCTTTATGGACGAGACATGGAAATACTGCATCTATGTCAGGTACATGCCTCCCAAGACGTGCCTCAGCCATTATGTTTAGCCTTCTAAGATACATTTGTGTGTTCTGCTTGAATATTTTCACTGATACTTCCATGAGAAAAAGTGTAGACCATCGCCGTCACCCTTAGGACTGTGCCATCCGTGCCCCTCTAAACTTAACTTACTACAAGACCACTACGGTGAAACCAACAATATGACGCAAGGCTTCATTCCCGCTGTCGTTCAAGACAAGGGAAGATACACAAAAACAAACAAGGCCCGAGCAAAAACAAATGTATTGTCACACATTTCCTGCCCGTCTCTGTTCAACTCTACCTTGTGTGTCCCTATATTTAGCCCAGCCCAGGGAAGCCCTGAGCCCGGGCAGGAAAACTAAGTTGGGAAAGAATTGGAGGAAGTCTACTTTGCCTTTGGGACAAACACGAACTACACACTGGATTCTACTAGTTGTAACCGTTACTCACTGGCTTCTACTGATAGTTTTAACGGCTACACAACAGATTCTAGCTCTAATTTTGCGCTAGTTTTGAATCCCAAGGAGACAACATCATGATTTTTTGTGGGGACAAAGGTAAAAAGATTTATAATTGAAACGAAAGAAGTAAAAAACAGCCGCACTCCACAGCAGAGCTAGAAATTGACTGTTTTTAGAAAACAAAAGGCAGGACAAAGAAGAAGTAGAGCCGAGGGTCTTCCTGTGGACTCGGCGGACCTCAGACTGAGGTGGACTCCATTGTTGATGCGGGCCTGGGGACATCTGGCCCTTCAAATCGTCCTGACTTAGGTAAGGTTGGCTATGATTCTTTAGCTGGGGTTTGTTGGGATTGAGTATTGGTGATGGTGGTGATGATGGTCTGTATGTGAAATTGTATGTTGTGTTGGCTTTTAAGCATTCTTTGATTGGGGGTCAGTTGGTTGAGTTAGCACCCACGGGTGTGGTTTACGATGGAGGTTGGTAAACGGTGTAGGGACCACATGTGTTTGTCTTCATTAGTTCAATATGAGTCTATATTTAGCAGAGCAGGGAGTCCAGAAGTCCACCCTTTCCTTCACTAGACCAGTAAAATATCGTAACAACGCTTCACAAACTCTGTCTGGCTGTAAGAGTTTTAGTTTTTAAAACATTCCATAAAAGATGTTATATACAATATATAGTAAATAATAGCTTTTCAATATAAAAGTGAATGTACATACTGTAGGGCACTAAAGTCACACATACAGTAAAATAGTTTATAATAAAACCTGCTAGAGTCATTCTGTTTTGTGTTTTCTATTCCCTAGTGACTCCACCTTTCCCAGATGTAGCTAGTTTGTACGTTTTAGCCAGCGTTTTAGGGATTTTAAGGCCTCAACCTCTGACCTTTGAGAATGTTGTGACAGAAGATCCTTCAGGGAGACACTGATGTTAAGCTAGGGCAGGCGATATATTTAAGAAGCATTTTAAGTCATATTTGTTGAAATATTACTCATCAATAAATCAAATGCTCTGATAAAAGAGAAGAAAAAAAAAGGTATCTGAGGTAGATGATAGCCTGTAATATGCTCCATCTGCCTACCTGTGCCGATCTGCGCATGCACTCATTGCGCCTGACCAGAATCTGACCAGTATCACAAGGCTAGACAGACCTGTTGCTAAAGCTAGTGAGCTAACAATGTGTTGTGGGGGAGTGGATTCTGAGAAAGTCTTTCAAAATCTAGATTATTGCGGCTGGTTTCTCCAAATTGACTACCCTAGCTTTAAGGAAGTAGTTGCAAAATTGCATTAAAAAATCGTTATATCCTTAAAAATATCCTTGATTGACATTTGAGGGCACCTGAAAAGAGCTTTATCAAACAATCAGTTGAGTTTACGTTTGT
>NC_136935.1:13548356-13765856 GCF_949987615.1 Pollachius pollachius
CGGACTCTCTCCGTGGCACTTCCTCGTGGTGCGGACTCTCTCCGTGACACTCCCTCGTGGTGCGGACTCTCTCCGTGGCACTTCCTCGTGGTGCGGACTCTCTCCGTGACACTTCCTCGTTCGCCCGGTCTGGTGCGCCTTTTAAGCCCGGCTTCTGGTCCTTTCCCTTCCTCCGGCCAGGTGTCCCTGATTGCGCTGATTGGGGGGAGAGACGTGGTGCTCTCTGTCGCCGGCTGGAGGTTGGCGAAGGTAAACCAGGTCTACTGCGTGTCCTCGGACCCGCCCGGTCCGAGGTTCAGCGGCGGGATGCCACACTCCTCCACCGCTTGCTCAGGCCTCTGGTCGTCGGTGAACCCGCTCAGGCAGGCATCCCGGCGTGACAGGGCGCCGGCGTTCCTGGCTCCGGCCATCCACTTCCGGGGGCGTGGTCGGTGACCAGGATGACCTCCCTCCCTAGGAGATAGTACCTGACGTTCTGGAGGGCTGGGAACCACCGCGTCAGTCGAGCGTTGGCGTCCTTGGCTCCGGCCATTCACTTCAGGGGGGCGTGGTTGGTGACCAGGATGACCTCCCTCCCTAGGAGATAGTACCTGACGCTCTGGAGGGCTGGGAACCACCGCGTCACTCGAGCGTTGGCGTCCCTGGCTCCGGCCATTCACTTCAGGGGGGCGTGGTTGGTGACCAGGATGACCTCCCTCCCTAGAAGATAACATCTGGTGTTTCGGGGGCCCCGGAACCACCGCGTCACTCGTGCGCCGGTGTCCCCGGCTCCGGCCATCCGCTTCAGGGGGGCGTGGTCGGTGACCAGGATGACCTCCCTCCGCCCTCCACCGGCTCTGGGCTTGATCGGCCCACTCGCGGCCCAACGCGATCTGCCGCAGCGGCCCAGCGGTCGACGCACCCCTGGGGCCGGGGTCCCCGGCCACCTCCATCAGGTCGTCGTCGTCGCCCTCGCTGTGGCCCGTGGGTCCAGAGGGGACCAGGCGGTCGTCGGCGCTCCCGTCGGGATCCGGAGGCCCCACAGGTCCACCTGTCCCACGGAGGCCGTCCCCATCCCCGTCCAGCGTGACGGCGTTCCCGCTGGGGATCGCCATGGGCAGGTGGTCGTCCTCAGCTTCTTTAGCGGAGTCCCTTGCTCCGACTGACGTCTCTGCCGCTTCCGTCTCTGCCTCTGCCTCCGGCTCGGTGTTGACGTCGGCCTCTGGCTCGGCCTCGAGCTCTGGCTCCAAGTCGGCCTCGAGCAGCGCCACGGCCTCTGGTTCCGGTGAGGCCGCGGGCCCAGCCTCCGCCTCGGGCTCCGTCTCCACCACGGGCTGGGGCTCGACCGACGTCTCATCGGCCTGGATTGAGGCCTCTGTCGTGGGCTCGGTGTCGATGTCGGTCTCTGGATCGGCCTCGAGCTCTGGCTCCGAGTCGGCCTCGAGCAGCGCCACGGCCCCTGGTTCCGGTGAGGCCGCGGGCTCAGCCTCCTCTGTTCGCCCTCCAGGGGGCGACGGAGGCCTGGTGGCCCCGTAGGCCTGTTGAGCTCCCCTCACCCCTCTGCGGGGTGGTTCTCTCCGGCTCCGGAGTTCACGCGCCGGGTCCTGTAGCCGGTGGAAGATCGGGCAGTCCTTCCCGATTAGCAGCGGCACCGGTAGGTGGGGTACGATCCCTGCCCGCGTCGTGAATACCCCGTGCGGGGTCCGGATGACGACGTGGCAGGTCTCGAACGTCCGGGTGTCCCCGTGTATGCAGGTCACCTCTATGGGCGCGCCCTCCTTCCCGCCCGCCAAGTCGGGGCGGAGGAGAGTGACCACGCTGCCGGTATCCACGAGGGCCTGCGTGTCCTGGGTCATTACCCGCGCCGGTATGGTCGGGCTTCCCGTTTTCCCCTGCGCCCAGCAGGTCGCTCGCATGCATGGCTGCGTCTGCTGCCGGCGTGGCTCGTCTCGCGGCCCCTCCTCCCACGGCCTCGTCTCCCGCGGCCTCGTCTCCCGCGGCCCCGCCTCGGGCCGCGTCGTCTCTGGCGGCGTCGTCTCCGGCGGCAACGGGGCGGCGATCACGGCGGCGGTCGCGGCGGCGGTTGCGGCGGCGGTCGCGGCGCTTAGTTCGGTGAGCCGTAGTACGACCTCGTAGAGCAGGGCCAGACTCTCCGTGGTCTCCCGCTGCTGCTGCTGGGCGGCCGTCGCCGCGGTCCCATCCGGGTTCTGCATGCCGGCTGAAGGGGGTTCCCTCACAAAACCGGCCCGTAGCGCGGTCGAGTTGCCCGCATCCTCCACCATGTGTGGCAACCCGTTTCCCCGATTGTCAGATACCCGGTAGGAATTACACAAAAAGCAGGGGTTCAAGCCGCAGCCGGCGTTTATTTCCGCAGCATAAATAGTCTGTATACTCGTGCTAGGGTCTCCGTGAGCCTCTAGCTCGCCGGCGTGGTGCGGAATCCCTCCGTGTCGCTTCGTCGTGGTGCGGACTCTGTCCGTGGCACTTCCTCGTGGTGCGGACTCTCTCCGTGGCACTTCCTCGTGGTGCGGACTCTCTCCGTGACACTCCCTCGTGGTGCGGACTCTCTCCGTGGCACTTCCTCGTGGTGCGGACTCTCTCCGTGACACTTCCTCGTTCGCCCGGTCTGGTGCGCCTTTTAAGCCCGGCTTCTGGTCCTTTCCCTTCCTCCGGCCAGGTGTCCCTGATTGCGCTGATTGGGGGGAGAGACGTGGTGCTCTCTGTCGCCGGCTGGAGGTTGGCGAAGGTAAACCAGGTCTACTGCGTGTCCTCGGACCCGCCCGGTCCGAGGTTCAGCGGCGGGATGCCACAGTATGGACCAGGGATCAAATGCTTGGTGATCTTAAGCAAGTCTTTTGCATGATGTTTAGAACAAAATGGCCAGTAGGAGACTAAGGCCTGTTGGAAGTTCATTTTAGCTGTAGGAGACTTGCTACTGACCTCCCAGCAGTGTGTAAGCTGTTTGAGCTGCCAGTCTCCCAGCTTTCAGGGGGGGGGGGGGGGGGCATGGTCTGTCTGTCTGTTTTGGTCAATGTGTTTGTGTGTCTGTCCAGCATAATAAGATAACTGATCACCATTAACTTGTTTATGTTTAATCACACACACACACACACACACACACACACACGCACGCACACACGCACACACATACACACACATACACACACACACACACACACACACACACACACACACACACACACACACACACACACAGCCATCTGCTATGTCCAAGCCTGTGTGCCCTGGGTCTATTCAACATCTGTTTATGTGTAAAGAGCATCTCTCTCTCTCTCTCTCTCTCTCTCTCTCTCTCTCTCTCTCTCTCTCTCTCTCTCTCTCTTTTTTCTCTTTTCTCTTTCTCTCTCTATTTTCTCTCTCTCTCTGTCTCTGTCTCTGCATTAGAGACTGGATGTCACACTCCATTCATAGTCTATGTGTGTGTGGATGTGTTTGGTATCTTTTGATTTCAGAGCACGAGGTCACATGTCAGAATCAGTGCTGTGTTTATTATCAACAGAGTGAGAGAGAAAGGCAGAGAAATAGAGGGAGAGGGAGGGAGGGAGGGAGGGTCCATATGGTAGTCTGTGCTCCAGGACACTCTCACACGGTAGCATGATGTCGTGTGTAGGAGGGGAAACATCTGGGATACTCACAGCATCTGTCTGGAGCGCAGGGGTCCAGCATCCTCAGGCCTGGAGGTCCAGCACCGCCTGGGTAGGGGCACTGAGTCCATGATTTGATGTTTTCAATCTCTTTCTGAGCAATTTTGTGGACTGGGCGGTGTAGACAGACAGGGTTGTAGAGAGAGAGCGAGATAGAGATAAAGAGAGTGAGAGAGAGAATGGGAGCGACTGAGACTGAGAGACTGAGACAGAGAGAGCCATGTAGCACAATTATTAGTTCAAAATTGTTTGTGGGTTGAGCCATTGACTTTTGTGGCGTTCATGTCGTTATCCAACGTTTCTGTTGGATTTTTGGTCCAGAGCTGCGCTGGTGAAGAATGTGAGTGTATCAGTGTGTGAGGACGGGGCCTGTGGCTTCCTCGTGCTTGAAGTGGTCAGGGTGTGAACGGCTCTCGGTTTTCAATACTGGTGTTGTCTGCAGCTTGTGGTTATCCATCTCCTTCTCTCTCTGTCTGTGTTCCCGACACTTCCTGTCGTCAGCGTGTCCTGTCTTTCTCTGTGGCGGCGCAGGTAGGTTGCTTGGCTCTCAACACGTGTGTGAGGTTTGTAGTGTTGTGTATTGCTGTGTGTATATCTGATTGTTTCCCTGAGAAATCTTGGTTGTCTGCCTGTATATGTGTGTGTGTGTGTGTGTGTGTGTGTGTGTGTGTGTGTGCGTGTGTGTGTGTTTATATGAGTTTATTTCTGTGTGTGTGTGTGTGTGTGTATATATGTGTTTGTTAGTATCTATACGTGTCTGTGTGGGAGTGTTCATATGTCTCTTTGTAAAATGTCTATGTTTATGTCTGTCTTTATATATATGTATGTCTACGTGTATCTGTATCTAAGTGTGTCTGTGTTTGTGTGTCTGTGTGTGTGTATGTGTGTGTGTGTGTGTGTGTGTGTGTGTGTGTGTGTGTGTCTGTGTCTCTGTGTGTGTGTGTATGTGTGTTCGTGTGTATGTGTGTGTGTGTGTGTGTGTGTGTATGTATGTGTGCATCAAGTGTGACCTCACACTCACCGCCTGCTGGTGTCACTTGAGTCTTTTTGTTGTGCGTGCATGCACATACACACCCATGGCGGAGACACAGTGAGCCATTGTGGAAGCCGAAAGCACAAGTGCTGCTGTAGGGCCCAGCTGACCTCAGCGTGCAGGGCTCACGCACACACACACACCCACCCACCCACCCAGCCACACACACACACACACACACACACACACACACACACACACACACACACACACACACACACACCACAGCACAACATCACAGGGGCTGCGTTCCAGAATTTGATCAAACTCGAGCACGAGTCGTGGTCGCCGAGTCATCAAAAGGAAAGGAGCGATGCAGAATCTGGACAGCTGAGCCTGAGCTGAGCTGTTTTAGCTTCATAGAAAGGTGACGTCAGTCGTTGATGAACTGGGCCAATCAAAACCTTCAGACTTCTCAGCCAATCACGTTAATTGTATGTGGCCATATGGTAGCGTCATAAGCCTTAATGTGTAAACAGCAGGGCCTGTCCAAAATAAGTTATGTTTCGGTGTGCGTATATATCTGATGACGTACTTGAAGAACTGCTTAAGCGCTTCCTGTTCGGGTATGCTGATGTTTTCTTCTGTCCCACAGATAATACTGATTAGGATTTCTTATAGATCAGCTTCAGCGATTTGACTATTGGAACAGCTAGTTACATGGCGGTCGAAGAAAACATCTGGAGATTAAGGCAGAGTCGAGAGTCGAATGGCATGATACAGACTGTTATTGGAGACCAGCCACCATCACACATTCATGTCTGAAACATGGAGGAGGTAGAACTCCAAAACACCCAATACTTGTTTGTCGTTCTTTTTTGAAGAATACCCTCCTTGTTTTTGGTGTTGGTTTGAGCTTGAGTCGGGCTGCTGCAGAAGTTGTACTTTGTTTGTTTGTTGACAAGTGTTGCTAAAACAGAGATTGGATTTAAACGTCATTTGGTCTTGGTGCTGCTATATTTCAACTGATCTTTTTTAAGCTTCTTTAAAGATATGTATCCAAAGATAATGTGTTACTAACATATCACTGTAATTTAGAGAAAACAGGTGCCAAATTCAGTAAAAGCCAACCAGCCTGTGAATATTGTACACTTCTATTAACCCAGCTTGTGAACGTTGTCCGCTTATATTAACCCTGAAAACAGTTCTCACAGAGAGTCTGCTGTTCTAGATTCGTTGTGTTTCCCGAAGATTACTCAACTGTGTTTCGTTAAGTCAGCAAAGGGTTGTATGGTTCTTTGGTTCTGTTCAGGTGTTATAGAACATGTTATAGTACACAGGGTGTTTTGTTGTGAAGAGGTTCTGCCGCCACGTTTGGCTCCTGGGATCCAGGGTGTTCGCAGGACCAGAGTACCACTTGGCTCATGTTCATGGATGAGTTGAGGAACCTTCTGCAATGCAGGGTGTCGATGGGAAGCACACACACTCAACACCACGTCCTCCAGTTACATGTGGGTTGCTAGACACTGTGTATCTTGCCTTTTATTTACCCTGAGCAAACCTATGTCAAGAAACATATAGATATATTTTCATATTCAGATACAAAGATATATTTATTTGAGTAGTTTCAGCCTATCGACGTACCAGACCGGCCTGATAAATGGGGGCCCGCGAGGGTTGAATAAGGACACACTCACACAAAAACACAGTCAATCCTGATATTGACTCAAGTGTCTGGAGGCAAATGAAAAGGCGTGTCCCTGAGGCGTCCAGGGGCCTCTCCAAGGTGACATCGGCTGATTACGCACGAAAGACATTAACCACTTCTGTGTCCCCCCCCCCCAGGGGCCCCAGATCCTCAGCCCCCAGGATGCATTGCTAATCCTCATTCAAACACTGTGGGATAGATTAGCCAATCCACGGGCCAATCAACAGCAACGCAGAGCGCCCTACCGTGACAACGACAACAACATCATCGCTCATGCAGTAGTCCTCTTAGCGGTCAGTCTCGTCTCGGGGGAGGATTGAGATTCTGCCCTAGAGACATTGTGATGTCAGGGTTTTTTTTGTGGTCTTAGTTCCACTAATTGTCTGTTCGACTCGACGACAGCCCCTTATTCAGAAACCTTGTGGGACATTATGAATGCTGGTCCCACGTCAATAGAGAGAGCCGGCTGACTCGTAATTAAATCACCTCGTGCTCTACTTCCTGTGCGGAGGGTTCATTCTGTTCTTTTGATCTATCTGGGTCTCCAGTATAAAAGGATTTCTCTTTCAAATGTGCCTATTATTGTGCCCTCTTGTTGTAACCCACAGCGATGAAAAAAACATGGATGGAAAATTAAGCAATGCCATTTCAATTGATTAATCTTTTTCTCCTGTTGCCAACTCTTACGCTATTGTAATATTAGGAGAGAGAGGTAGGGGGAGGTAATAAGATGTGTATAGTTAGCGAATTATTACTTTCAAAGAACAAAGATTGCAACTAATGAATATGGCGTTATTTCACTCCTCAAACATATACCTTGTTATAGCATCACATTGAGCAACATTCTTTAAATTAACCTATAATATAGTCAAATGTTGAATATCATATATATATATACTGTATATTTTCATAGGCTATCATGAATCTTTATGGATGGGACAATGAAGAGAGACAGGAAAGTAGGTTGAAGAAGAGAGATAAAGTCATGGAGCATAGGACCACAGGTGGGAATCAAACCTGTGATCGCGACATGGCACATTGCCTACATGGTTTGCAAGTGGGAATTTTATTCTCATAACTGACTGCTCTTTCTCCTCCACTCACAGGGTGCATCCTAAACGTTTGGATCCACAGCAGTCCACCTCTGACCTCCAGCTGTGGAGGTGTGCCATGTATCTCCTTGCCCCCGGGGCTGCCTGACATCACCACACACACCCCCCACCATCACCACCCACCGCCCCACCATCCTGCCTGGCCTCAGACCCCCATCATGGGCTCCACCACACTGGGGAAAGCTGCTCCGTTTAACCTCCTCCTGGAGGAATGCGTTCAGGCCTTCGGTAGGTCACCAGTCCCAATGTGGTTTCCTAACACTCTGAATCAATAGAGGGGATTCATCTGCACTGTTACAATAACCTTTGCCATTACGATTGCAATGATTGCGAGTACTGAGGCTGCATTGCTTGTTTGTTGGACGATTTGTCACACTTTTGACAAACTGCTGGACTGACTGTTTGACTGGCTGATGGACAGTTAGGCAGACTTTTGTCGAACTTTCAGAAATTTGACACAATGTTAGACTAATTGCCCGGGCAGCTGGGACAGTTTGACGGTTTGTTGGACAGCTGGACTCACAGGCCCACAGTCTAACCTTCCCCATTACTTACTTATTATTGTGTCTCTCTCTGACCAGATGAAAACGGGGAGCTGAAGAGCAACCACCTCCCCCGGACTCTGCTGCTGATGCACCGCTGGTACCTCACCTCCACCGAGCTGGCAGGCAAACTGCTCATGATATATCCTTCCCTGAAAACCTTCCGGAACCAGACCGCCAGCCCCGTTTCAAAGATTGGAATTGTCACGGCTAGCGCAGGAAGGTGAACCCAAATGCAGGAATCAGACTAGGTAGGTAGGTGAAAAAGGAAGCTTTACTTTGTGAAACCAGGCAGACACCAACAAGGAACCAATAAACTGGACAACAAACTATGGAGCAGGGCTAAGCAGGACAAGAACGGGACTTGTCAGGTTCGGGACAGAGTTAGACGGCTGGGGAGCTAGGCTGCGTAGCTGGGAAGCGAGTGCGGCAATCTTCTCAAGGATACATCCAATGAGGCGGTCCTGGCGCCTTAAGGTCTCTGCCAGGAACATTGATAATCTCTGCTGGATTCATTTGGTTGCTGGGTTCATTTGGTTGGTTGTGTCCTTCTGTCAAGGCTTGCACAGGGAGGTGAACCCAAAGGCAGGTATCTGACTAAGGCGCAAACAGAAGCTTAACTTCGGGAATCCAGGCAGACCAAAACAAACAAATACTAACCGACAAACTGGGGCAGAATCGACACAGCTTAAATAGATTGACCACAGGTGAGAATAGTGACTTATTAACACAGGTTGTGTGTTAAAACAGGGAGTGAGTGCGGTTGAGGCAGGATCGTTCCAGGAATATTGGGGACTTGGCCTTAACTGCTTGAACTAATTACAACCGTTAATACACAATAATTGCAGTATTCAATGCATTTTCCAGAGGAGACCCTGTCCATCGTGGTGGTGGTAATGTCTGTTGGGTATTCTTTCATTGGATCGTCTATCTAAAACATCTCCTGTCATTGAGGTAGCATGTTTATCGGTCCAGTGGCGATCCAGAAAGGCAATGATTGATTTCTGTGGAAAGAACATTAATTAGTTTTGTTTTGCGTTGTGTCAAGTGCTATCTAGTCAGTAGGCCCCTGATGGATCGATTTTGCCTCCGAAAGCTCTCATCAGTCATAACGGAGAGATAATGCTTGTTCCTGCTCTCCCTACATCTGTTGTACCAATGGCTGTGTGAGGATACATTATAAAGCCCATGTGCACCATTTGTCAAAGCAAAGTTCCCTCAACAAAGACACTCGAAAAAATGTCCAAGGCTACCAACATTCAATAGGATGATAACAAAATAAGTTATTATTTTTCTATAGCGTCGCCTTTAGTGATAGCATTAGCTAGCTCGGGGTAGAGTGACAACAGTGCTGTAACTGACAAACCTGTCGGTGAAAGGGTTTGTTGTAGTTTTACTCCAGCTAACCTGCGTCATGCTCTCGACAAGCTAAACACTGTCTTGATGGGTTGAGAACACAAAGTATGTGTGTGCGTGTTCAAGTTACATGTCTGTCATGTCTAGGTGGCTTTGAAAATGTTGAATTCCTTTGACATGTTGTTGTTTGTGAATGTTTGTTTATGATAGACTTATAAGTGCACACAAATAGAAATGCGTACGACTATTGGATTTGGCATATTCCTGGCACTAGAGGAATATGCAGTTTTCCAAGTCAAAAATGGGTCTAAAGTTCCACGACTAGTACCCTGTTTTAAGTACACACTTTAAATTTAAATATGAATACAATATAAATGTATACACAATGATGTGCATGTCCCATGTCTTTGGAAGAGACGTTAAGGTCTTTAACTGAGCTTTACGTACCGCGACTGCCATGGAGAAGGCTGTGGGCACTCCAGACTTAAGGTCTGCTATTTCATGAGGTAAGAGACTTCTTGTTTGTTCACGTCAGTGTTTCCCTGTTTAAATAACCCTGTCGCCCGCAGTCCATAACATAGAGAAGGCAATCGAGAGATGATATTAGTTCTTCAGGTGATACGGATGAAACACAGATGTCTGTTGGGAACAATTTGTACATCGAGTAATTTGAAACGATCAACACTGGTTTGCTTAAAAATTATATTTTTCTTTATTCATCTTGCAATTTCTGAAACAACAGACACATGTTAAACTAAATAAATACAACTTAGTGATTCTAAGTCAGTTAAACAAATCCTTAATCAGTTGAACTAACTCATTCTAACTGTAATATCTGTTACACATAAATGAATATCTTCCGTATTTGCAATGCAAAAAAACAGATACTGCTCACTTACATAACAGCGTGGACGACAATGAGTCACGACATCCCCCTAGCTCTATGAGGGTGTCTGCTGTGGGGCGGCCGGGCCTACTGGGGACGGAGCTTCACAGCGTGCACCTGCGGTGGCTGGCTGTATCTCTGAGATTTGTGATGCATTATTCTGAAGTCTGCCCGAGGTGGGCTAGAGGCGCTGCTCCAGAATGACCTCTCTGAGCTTTGTCACTCCTACATGAACTATTTCCATTTCTCTGCACCTGGAGGCCGTGCTGCTGTACAGTTGAGAGCATGTCTTCCATGAAGAATGGGATTGTTTCATTGCACTGCGGAATAATCTGTTTTTGTGTTTCGCCCTACTACCCTGTCTATTAAGACAATACAAATACTTCTGCTTCTTTATTAACATACTCATCCAAAATTGTGTGCCCATAAACGCCGGGACTTCTTGATCAATCAAATGTCCTGAAATCCAACATACCTTTTGCATGTGTTTAGATACTGGATTGTGACGTTTCCGGCAGAGTTCAATCTGGACCTGGGTCTGATACGGATGACCGAGGAGCTCAGAGACCTTGCAGCTGAGCTGGGCTTTAAGGAGCACTACAAACTCATCGACATCTCCACCATGTAAGTCCAACACGGTATAAGTAATCCACCATGTCCTCCCTCCAACACTCTCACCAGCTTCAATCAGACCTCACCCTTTTTAACGGTAAATAGGCCAAGTTAACTTAATGCTAACCACGTTAACATGCCAAGGACACTTGCACCCTAGTAGGGACCCTAACATGCTAGGTACCCCAAGATCCTAGGTACCCTAACATGCTGAGTTCCCTAGCATGCCACGTAGTCCCTAGCACTTTAGGATGCTTAGCATATTTGTTTACCTACATACCAGAATGTGCAAAGTACTCTAGCATCCTCAGAACCCTAACGTGCTAAACATCCTCCCCGCTAAATTATCCTACATACATGCTTAACTGCAGTAGCATTCCAAGAGATCTAACATGCCAACACGTATGCATACACCTGCCATCTCAAACGTACCCATTAAAATAATGATGGGCTTAAACACTTGATCGGCACTTGGGAACCGTGTTGGTTGACTTGCTGGGGTTTTCATACCTCCAGTCCGTCGTATGACTGGATGCGTAAGCTGACCCAGAGGAAGAAGCAGGTGAAGAAGGGCAAGGCGTCTCTGCTGTTCGACCACCTGGAGCCCATGGAGCTGGCCGAACACCTCACCTTCCTCGAGTTCAAGTCTATCAGGAGGATATCCGTGAGTAGAGAACATGTACACCAGTGGTTACCCAGCTTGTTTGGGTCTGGAAGTGTTTGGGATTCCAACTTCTTACTGTTGTTTTCTACAGAAATATATAAGAAGATTTTAATACACGTCTACTCGCATGTCTTTACATCTCCATCCGCGCTGCCACACCCCACATAAATCCTATACAAAGCAATGGTTTCAACGTTGACCAATCAGGGACTTGATCCAGCGATGATCACACTGTTTGCATGTACCTCTACATCTCAAACTCCACAATTAGATTTGTGTCTTTCTCTTTTTGCCTCAGCTTCCACACACACACACATGCACACACACACACACACACACACACACACACACACACACACACACACACACACACACACACACACACACACACACACACACACACATTTACACACACATTCACACTCACACTGACACAAACACGCACATCGCTTTAACCCAACCAACCCATAGAGGTATTTTGCAGTGTGTGTTCGTATATACAGAATCTTTAAGAGACCATTAAAACGTTTAAATTACTATTTACCAAAAATGTATCCTCAAGTATCTTTATAGCTTATACATCACAATCCCATATGCAAATCAGGCGACCCGAAGTAGGGTCCAAACCCACAGGTAGGGAAACACACTGATACAGCCAGTACATCCATCCTTTAATTTGCATTACCTAGCCAAAGAATCAGTAAAACCAAACCAGTGATACTCTAATGACGTTTACCAACTGGCGGTTGATGAGATTAGGTTCAAGAATGTAAACAGGAGCATTACTTGTTGTTCCATTGTTGGTATTCAGCTTCGGTGTCTACTGGACTGTGTTTTATTTATTTTTATTGATGGGCAACTTCCTCTTCCACATTTCCTGTTGGTCTTGTCTCAAGGACGCACACATTTGCTGGCACAGGAAGCTAGGTCAGGAGAACATTAAGGGTATGTTAATTGGTTGGGACACACAAACACTCAGACATGCACACACACACACACACACGCACACACACACACACACACACCCCCCCCCCCCCCCCCACACACACACACACACACACACACACACACACACACACACACACACACACACATAAAATGCGTTAAGGTCAGTCTGATAATTAACGTCTGGAAAATATATTTCAAGTTCTAGTCAGATAGTATAAGATGTTCTTTATTTATCCTAGAGGGGCAATCCTAGAAGGAAAACAGAACAATAATAACGATAAAAAATAATGCAAATAGATAATTGTTAGCACTGACATTTAAGTTAAGGTTGTCATGGTTGTTGTGGGTCTTCTAGTTCACAGACTACCAGAGCTATGTCACCCATGGGTGCTTGAGGGACAACCCCACCCTGGAGCGCTCCATCGCCCTGTTCAACGGTGTCTCCCAGTGGGTGCAGCTCATGGTGCTTAGTAAGCTAACACCACAGCACCGTGCTGAGGTCATCACCAAGTACATCAACGTAGCTCAGGTAGGAACCGCCGGTGCGTCGGGAAGGACAGGAAGAAGAACGTGGCTTGATTTTGGCACTTTAAAAGGTTTAGTGTAGTCTGAAAGGTTTTAAAGTTCTCAGTCGTTAGTTCTTTGTCCTTCACCAACCAAGAATAGTTTAATACAATATCTACAGTTATGGTAGAGCTGAAACCCCAAGCTCCTTAAGACTGTAATTCATACGACTCTGATCTGACCTCCCAGGACTTATGACACATAATATAGATACCAATCTTAGGTGTCTGCTAGCTACTGTCTCCAAATGTACTTCCTAGCTAATGTGCTTCCTAGCTACTGCAGTCTCCTAGCAAATATGGAACTGTCTCATCTGAAAGCGCTGTTGAGGAGATGTTAGCAGAGGGTAAGGAGATGAAGGACAGGGTCAAAGGTTAAGAGCATTTACTTCCTGCTTACAGTAAAGTACATCTGGACCTAAGTTGATGAGGCTTCTTTTTGTTATTATTAAAAACTTGTTGCATACCAATTACAAGTCTTGTTGATTTGGTTTATTTTCTCTAACCTACAGAGACTCCTCCAGCTGCAGAACTTCAACACCCTAATGGCGCTGGTGGGAGGCCTCAGCCACAGCTCCATATCCAGGCTGAAGGAGACGCACTCCCACCTGGCCCCTGAGGTCACCAAGGTGACCATTGCCTTCAGACCTCTGAATGATCTGAACTCATCAGAAACAGCAGTTGCTTTAGAGACATTTTTGATTTTAGCATGGAGAGGAGTTAATGCAGGAGTTTGACTCTCAACTGATAGGTTTCTGGGTTTGATTCCCTGATGTAGCCTAGTCTGTGGGCATCCTTAACTAGATATTTAATCCTTACCTGCTCCTTAAGAACATGTATCTGGAATCACTGTACAACTTCAGATAAAAGCGTCCTGACCAAGTCGGGACCAGATTCTAGGGAGGCTTTAGAAAGGTTTATGAAAACCAAAGAGCTCGACCAAAGTCAATTTCGGACATCATGCACAACATGCGTCTGATGACTCCAATAAGATAAACATTGAAACGCTTCACCCACTGAGGGAACATGAGACTGACTGACAGGATAGTTTGAGAGCACCTAAGTGATCCAGTAGGGCTGCCTCCATCCTGTCATTAACTTATAGAGCTTTAGTCAAGATCAATGATGGAGATTGAGGTATTGATCGCTGGGTGGATGTTAGTCTATGATGGACCCGTCTTGCCTACTTCCTCTCTTTCTCCCTTTAATGCCAACAACACAAGCTTAAAAAAACATACACAAACGGACAGAGACATAACAACACAAGAATGTTAAAAATCACAAACATAAACAAACAAACATAAGCAATCACAAATGAACACAAACAGAAACGAGCGTGAACAAAACACAAACATGGAAGTACACCCACACAAACACATCAGAAAAAATAGAAAACATAAACACACACAACACAGACAACACAAACAAACAAACACACACCAGCAGCACAGTAAACATGACGGCTGTGGTTCTGGCTGCAGGTGTGGGGCGAGATGACGGAGCTGGTCTCCTCCAACAGCAACTACTGTGGCTACCGCAAGGCCTTCGGCGAGTCGCGCGGCTTCAAGATCCCCATCCTGGGCGTGCACCTGAAGGACCTGATCGCCGTGCATGTGGTGTTCCCCGACTGGGTGGAGGACGGCGCCAAGGTCAACCTGGTGAAGATGCAGCAGCTGTATGGCACCTTCAACGAGCTGGTGTCCCTACAGGGGGCGGCAGCTCAGGTGGAGCCCAACATGGACCTCATCTACCTGCTGACGGTGGGGAGCATGGGTGGAGACACACATGGATGGAGAGACACAAAAGGAGATAGGACACATAGTATATACACAGAGGCATGTAGACACACACACAGGCATAGGCACAGGTAGACACACATGTACACGCATGGACACACATGGACACACATAGACCTATGAAGACACTCAGACATAGACACATGTAGACCCACAGAGAGACACACGCAGACACACACATAGACCCATAGACACAAGCAAAAGACACACATCGACACATAAATAGAACAAGTATATAGACAAATATCATAATGCTACATAAGTACATTTTTTGTCATTTCTACCATCCCATCAGCCAGCTTGTAATATGAGAGTCTATATATATATATATATATATATATATATATATACAGTGGGGCAAAAAAGTATTTAGTCAGCCACCAATTGTGCAAGTTCTCCCACTTAAAAAGACGAGAGAGGCCTGTAATTTTCATCATAGGTAAACCTCAGCTATGAGAGACAAAATGAAAAAAAAAAATCCAGAAAATCACATAGTCTGATTTTTTAAGAATTTATTTGCAAATTATGGTGGAAAATAAGTATTTGGTCACCTACAAACCAGCAAGATTTCTGGCTGTCACAGACCTGTAACTTCTTCTTTAAGAGGCTCCTCTGTCCTCCACTCGTTACCTGTATTAATGGCACCTGTTTGAACTCCTTATCAGTATAAAAGACACCTGTCCACAACCTCAAACAGTCACACTCCAAACTCCACTATGGCCAAGACCAAAGAGCTGTCAAAGGACACCAGAAACACAATTGTAGACCTGCACCAGGCTGGGAAGTCTGAATCTGCAATAGGTAAGCAGCTTGGTGTGAAGAAATCAACTGTGGGAGCAATTATTAGGAAATGGAATACATACAAGACCACTGATAATCTCCCTCGATCTGGGGCTCCACGCAAGATCTCACCCTGTGGGGTCAAAATGATCACAAGAACGGTGAACAAAAATCCCAGAACCACACGGGGGGACCTAGTGAATGACCTCCAGAGAGCTGGGACCAAAGTAACAAAGGCTACCATCACTAACACACTACGCTGCCAGGGACTCAAATCCTGCAGTGCCAGACGCGTCCCCCTGCTAAAGCCAGTGCATGTCCGGGCCCGTTTGAAGTTTGCTAGAGAGCATTTGGATGATCCAGAACAGGATTGGGAGAATGTCATATGGTTAGATGAAACCAAAATAGAACTTTTTGGTAAAAACTCAACTCGTCGTGTTTGGAGGAGAAAGAATGCTGAGTTGCATCCAAAGAACACCATACCTACAGTGAAGCATGGGGGTGGAAACATCATGCTTTGGGGCTGTTTTTCTGCCAAGGGACCAGGACGTCTGATCCGTGTGACGGAAAGAATGAATGGGGCCATGTATCGTGAGATTTTGAGTGAAAACCTCCTTCCATCAGCAAGGGCACTGAAGATGAAACGTGGCTTGGTCTTTCAGCATGACAATGACCCCAAACACACCGCCCGGGCAACGAAGGAGTGGCTTCGTAAGAAGCATTACAAGGTCCTGGAGTGGCCTAGGCAGTCTCCAGATCTCAACCCCATAGAAAATCTTTGAAGGGAGTTAAAAGTCCGTGTGGCCCAAAAACATCACTGCTCTAGAGGAGATCTGCATGGAGGAATGGGCCTTAATACCAGCAGCAGTGTGTGAAAACCTTGTAAAGACTTAGAGAAAATGTTTGACCTCTGTCATTGCCAACAAAGGGCATGTAACAAAGTATTGAGATGACCTTTTGTTATTGACCAAATACTTATTTTCCACCATAGTTTGCAAATAAGTTCTTTAAAAATCAGACAATGTGATTTTCTAGATTTTTTTTTTTTTTTTTCATTTTGTCTCTCAGCTGAGGTATACCCATGATAAATTACAGGCCTCTCTCAACTTTTTAAGTGGGAGAACTTGCACAATTGGTGGCTGACTAAATACTTTTTTGCCCCACTGTATGTGTGTGTATATATATATATATATATATATATATATATATATATATATATATATATATATATATATATATATATATATATATATATATATATATATATATATATATATAGTATGTGTACGAATCCCAGACTCATGACCATGTTTGTTCCACAGCAAAAAGTTAAAAAAGGCATTAGGCCCTGAAGGGGCTTATCATTTAGAACACAAAATAGTAAAATAATGATAATAAAATGAAACAACAATCAGCCATGAGGTTAAACCAGTAGTCTAAATACTACATCAGACGATGCTGTAACCAGCAGCTTAAAAACCCATGCAGCAGATGGGGGGGATTAGCCAGGTGTGTGCTCCCATTTCCCTTCCCTCTGGTTGGTTAACTCAGGAGTCATTTTACAAAACACACACACAGAGGACATGACCTCACCATCCCTTACGTCAGGCACACACTTGCATCAGAACACAACAGAACAAGTCTTCCATCTACTCTATACACACACACACACACACACACACAAATACACATACGCACACACACACACACACACACACACACACACACACACACACACACGCGCACGCATGGTTAATGAAAGCATTTATGATGCCGATGTTTGAGTTAATCATGACCGGGGGTGTCTCTCATCGCTCCTTAGCTGTCCCTGGACCTTTATTACACCGAAGATGAGATTTACGAGCTCTCGTTGCTACGGGAACCACGGAACTCCAAGTCATTGGTGAGTCTCTGTTTTGAGTCTTCTGACGCTCTGCCGTGTCTCTCTTGAGTGATAATGAATTTAAACATACGCACATACACGCAAGCACACACACACACACACACACACACACACACACATGCACAAACACAATACACAAACATACACAAATACACAAAAACCAACACAATCACAAACAAATATAAAAACACACTGACTTACACCATCACACAAACATACACATCTCCAGTTGCTACGGGAACTCCAATAAAAAAGTGTTTGCGATATTAACTGTCCCTGGCTACTATGACACAGACGTATGGTTACGACCGAGTTTACAACTTGTTCATTTGACCTTGTTTCACGTCCTTTAACACATTTCTCCCATACAGTCAAACTCTCCGACCACTCCCAACAAGAGCCTCGCCCCCCTCGATTGGGCATCTGGGGTCACCACCAAACCAGACCCCTGCATTGTCAACAAACACATCCGGAAGGTGGTGGATGTGAGTGCCTGGATATACACCACTACACAGTTTATACATATAACATCTGTTCTCTAGCTCAACACCACTACACAGTTTATACATATAACATCTGTTTTCTGGCCAAGCACCACTAAACCGTTCTTACATATAACATTGGTTTTCTCTGGCTTTACAATACTACACAGTTTATACATATAACATCTGTTCTCTGGCTGTACACCACAACACAGTTTATACATATAACATCTGTTCTCTGGCCCAGCACCAATACACAGTTTATACATATAACATCTGTTCTCTGGCCCAGCACCACTAAACTGTTTATACATATAACATCTGTTCTCTGGCCCAGCACCACTAAATTGTTTATACATACAACATCTGTTCTCTGGCTGTACACCACAACACAGTTTGTACATATAGCATCTGTTCTCTGGCCCAGCACCAATACACAGTTTATACATATAACATCTGTTCTCTGGCTGTACACCACAACACAGTTTATACATATAACATCTGTTCTCTGGCCCAGCACCAATACACAGTTTATACATATAACATCTGTTCTCTGGCCCAGCACCAATACACAGTTTATACATATAACATCTGTTCTCTGGCCCAGCACCAATACACAGTTTATACATATAACATCTGTTCTCTGGCCCGACCCTACAACACAGCAGGCCTTGACCTAAACAAAAGATTGTTTAGGTCTTGGTATATTTAAAACTAAATCGAAATGACTTGACAAAATAGCAGGTTTGCAACAAAATCGAAGCTCTGCATTGGGCTTGGATGAACTGTACTGTATAAGGAACATCTCAAAGAAGTGATCATCATACATATATTCATATGTTTCTCTATCTTATCTCTCTCAAGTCTGTTTTCAGGAACTACGACCACGACCGAGACGGCTACATCTCCCAGGAGGACTTTGAAAGTATCGCTGCTAACTTCCCCTTCCTGGACTCCTTCTACGTTCTCGACAAAGACCAGTGAGTGCAGACCTTTAAAGGTCTTGACTCTAGTGGTTGGGGTAGTGTGGTTGTTGGGGGGTTGATTCCAAGCTGAAAGGTACTGGGTTCGATCCCCAATGTCCGCAGCTTATCTCTAGCTTTCTTAGAGCAAGATGCCCTCACCCCTTCCTGCTTTTTAACGACATGTATCTGAATTCAGTCACTTTCTCTTTTGTCTTCACTTTTGACTTGGACTTTGACTTTCTACTCACAGTTGAATGTGTTCTCTGTGGCTCAGGGACGGACTGATCAGTAAGGATGAGATGATGGCATATTTCCTGAGGGCCAACCCGCTGCTCCAGTGCAAGATGGGCCCCGGGTTCATCCACAACTTCCAGGAGATGACGTACCTGAAGCCCACCTTCTGCGAACACTGTGCTGGATTTGTGCGTAAATTCTTCTACTCTGGTCTCCTTTGATCTACTTGTTACCTTTTATCATAAAATAGGACTTCTCAGATTGTGGGTCCAGTCGAGACCCCTACCAACTAGGCGACTAGCCCCGAGATAATGAGCGTGCCGTCTCTGTCAGGGAGAGGGGAGAGAGGGGTGATGATAGGTGTGGCTCGGATTGATGATTGTTGATTGTACTTGCTCAAAGTAGAAAGTACTGAACAGTATTTAGAATCAAAAAAGATTAACAAAATTGAATAAAACTACAGCAAAATGTACATTTAGTAGCATAGATGCAGATGGTTTTATTCCAAACCAACGTCAAGTGAATCCAGATACATGTCGTGAAGCAGCAGGGGATGGACATTTTTTTTAAAGATGCCTGTGGACATTGTTGTTCGAATCTTGAACCTTTAAGCTGGGAGACACACCCTAACCAATGACTACCCTGCCATGATTTATCCATATTGTATGTCATCGGTGGGTACCTGGGGCCATTGCTTTCAACTAGTAAATGTCAAAGTTGTTTAACACATGTCATGGCTTGCTTGTGACTGGCTTATGGTTGTTATTATTGTTATTGGTTGGTTTGTGAATATCATGCTGTGACCAAGCATTTACTTCAAACTCTCTGTTTATGTTCTTTTTCCCTCTTTCTATTCCCAGCTCTGGGGCATCATCAAACAGGGCTACAAGTGCAAAGGTATGCTAACCAAGGCAGCATTTTATATTAGTTGACCTTTTCCCCAACATGTTCGATGGAACGCCATGAAAATATATGGGCAGTTTGGAAAGTACTCAAAAAACACTTTCTTGATCATAGTGAACTGCAGGTGTTTCAGCAGCTGCTAACATTTACATAGTCCCTCGAGGATTTTATTATTAAAGTAGAAGGTAGAAAAAGAAGAAAAAGGTTGTAGAAAAAGGTCACCAAATATGTGTTGTGTGTCAGCGTGTGTGTGTGTGTGTGTGTGTGTGTGTGTGTGTGAGTGTGTGTGCGTGTGTACGTAAAAAAAGTAAACTGAAGAAAAAGGAATTGATGATAAAAAGTATGAATTCCTTCCTGAATTGGTTTGATCGAGTTGTTAGTCAGCATTGTGTTGTTGTGTGTTAGACTGTGGGGTGAACTGCCATAAACAGTGTCGGGAGCTGCTAGTCCTGGCCTGCAGGAAGCTGCTCCGCTCCTCGTCACTGGGCAACGTTTCCCCCAGTGAGCTGACCCACTGCTCCATGCCCAGCAGCCCAACACTGGCTACCTGCAAAGGTAGGGTATCCCTCTTATCACACTCAACCAACCAGTAGGAATGCTTGCGTTAATATAAGCCATACAGAACATACACAAATAAATGCGGTTTGTTGGAATCTTAATGAGGGGCTGATGACGGTATTGAAAGGTATTGAGATTCGTCCATACACATTACTGACGATCAAAAAGTTAGAATCAAACCAAAAGTTTGCAGTCTTTAAGTATGTCTGTCGGAATAGTTGAGCAAGATTCCTTAACCCCAAACTGCTGATTAACTAAATATCTAAATGCAACACATAGTAGGAAATCGGTATATATAATCTTCAACACATTCTTCCCGTGCCTATGATCCTGCTGCAGACGAAGACGAGGTCTTTGAGTTCCCAGTGGTGGCTCCCCTGGCTCCAGACCCCCAGTCCATCACGCTGATGAGCGGGTCGGCCCAACGCATCTCGGTCCGCCTGCAGAGAGCCACCATCAGCCAAGCCACCCAGATGGACCCCCTGTGGGCGGAGCGCGGCTGGGGGCCCGCAGCCGACAGCGGCTCCCACACCTTCCCCAAGATGAGGTACCGGCCCCACCGCAAGACGTCCAAGAACAAAGGCTTCGCCCGCTGGGAGAACCACGACGGTGGGTCCCGCCAGGGCTCTCCTGCCCAAAGTGTCGGTCTGGACCCCCAGCAGGGACCTGGAGGGCCCCGGGGGTCGAGGAGGGACGCTGTTCAGAATGGGATCAGCACAAACAGAGGAAAGGTAAGGCTGCTGTAGGGCCGGATGTCCTCCACCGCTTTTAAATATAAACGTCGGAAAACGTTTGCAACTCCGAACTTGCTTACCCAGACATCGTTTTGACACAATCAACGCCTGCAAACCCGTAGCACACCTTCTAGAATCTTTGGAAACCATGACAACTCAATGCATTAATGTTAGTTACGCATTCAATGTCCCCATCCTATTGGCTTTTAGAATGCATTTCACATCATGTCAGCCATGGTTTCCCTAAAAGATTCTAGAAGATATCCCCACCCAACAATCCAATATGGCTCAATACATTTGGGATAAAAATATTATCTTTATTATTATTACATTTTTCTTCCTAAAGCTAAGTGTAATTGTGTTATCCTCTCCCCAGGACAGTTGACTTGGCCACCGGTCCAGCTGTGGAAGGGTTTCTGGTTCCAGTACAGGGAAGTTATCGTCCCTGGGGGAGGTGCTTAGGTGCCTGCGGGCCCCCTTCCGCCACCCCCTGTAGCCGGCCCTGTCCCCTGGACCACAGGACACAGAGACATGTGGGGAGCCATGTTCATATGACCCCTGAAGAAGATACAGACTCAGCAACACTGGTGAAGGTCGCTCTCTCTCTCTCTCTCTCTCTCTCTCTCTCTCTCTCTCTCTCTCTCTCTCTCTCTCTCTCTCTCTCTCTCTCTCTCTCTCTCTCTCTCTCTCTCTCTCTCTCTCTCTGTCTCTCTGTCTCTGTCTCCCTCTTTCTCTCACTCTGTCTCTCTCTCTCTGTCTTTGTCTACAGCGATAGCCACCCTGTTGTGTACTGACAAGGGATCAGTTGATGAGCAACACGACAACTTGTCTCTGTTTGTTTGTTTTCTATCCAAAGGACACTTCACCTTTTCAGAACCTGATCACAAGTATGCTTGAAGCCAGTATGAGAAGGTTA
The DNA here is from genome assembly GCF_949987615.1 of Pollachius pollachius. NCBI lineage: Eukaryota > Metazoa > Chordata > Actinopteri > Gadiformes > Gadidae > Pollachius > Pollachius pollachius. The sequence goes on from NC_136935.1 coordinate 13,570,636, forward strand.
TGAACTATGAGAGCTAGTAAACATGTGTGGCATCTAAACCTGGCGCCTTATGTTTTGTATACAAACTCTCTCTGGAACAAAGAACAGCTTAAAGGTTTGTTTAAGGTTGTGGTTAAGGTTGGGTCGTAATTGGTTTCCAGGCATTGGGTTTGTTTGACGGGCTCAATAAGACGGTTGTTTTGAAAAGTATGGACAGTGAAGAGAAGGAGAGGATGTTTGAGTTATTGTTTTTTGCCACTCCTAGGGCCAAGAGACCACATGAAAAGTGATCAGGAATCAAAGGTTGGTGCATTTTTGTTCATGTGCGGTCATGGAAAAACTGTCTGTCTCTCTGAAGAAATGGCTACTACTGACTATCCTGAAAGTGCCAGTTTGTGACGTATCTGTCTCTTCAGTATGGAGGTACCTTCATGTTGTACAGTGCGAGGTTGTGCTATAACTCATACAGAAGCACATTTGTGTTCTTCTAGGCAAGTAGGAAGTGGTGGGTAGGGTCTTTCGGTTTGAAAGTTCACAGTGGAATGGAAGTCGAGATGGTTGAAAGAGGAGAAAGCCAGATGTTTTTACTACGTCAGCTCCTGGTTTGATATTACATGGAAGATGGTCAGCAAAGACAAGATAGGTTAGATATGGGTTGGGGTGAACTGCAGAGAGGAAGTTGACCGTGAAGAACAACATGATAGTTACAAGTGTTTGACTCTTTATTCACAGTGAGGGGAAAGTTAAGACCAGAGAAGAAAGTAGACACATCTTAAATTAGTTGGGGCTTGCACATTGCCCAAACAAAAACCCACACCCAACTATTGAATGTTGGCCGAGGCTGGCCAACGCCCATTTGACAATGTAAATGAAAATGACATTAGACATGTAAATGACACCAGCCAACCGCCACCAATGGGTTTGGCACAGTGTTGGCGTTTGTTGGTGCTTATTGGGGAAGGGTGCAAGCCCCTTTAGGTTAGGCTACTTGCCTTAGCAACTGAACTGGAAATCATGCAGGAAACACATCGAGCAAAGTTTAAATGAACTTCTAAAGGTCTTTCTGGGGAATGGCATTTTAAAGGAACAATAAGTGGTTCCCACAGAATGTTGTTGGAAATATACATTATTTATTTTTATGATTGTTATCTTTCAAAGGGACCTGGCTTGTTCTACAACTCTCCAGTAGGTGTACCTAGTTAAAATGTATTAACAAAATATACATTTGTTGTTTTCTGTAGAAAATCTCTTCGTCTGAAACACTGCTTAGTGCTGCTTTATTGTCCTCATGATTGGTATAAAGGGCTTGTTTTATAATTTAATATTTATGTGGTTTGAATGGACAGAAAATGGTGTTTGTATATGATTTGTATTAATGTATTGCCTGATTTTTTCAGACCTTTTTTTTAACTTGTTGTCAAGTTTAAGGTATCTTTTAACTTTGACATGGATATACTGACATACACAGACATATCAATGTATGTATACATATATGTATACTTATATTTATACTTTTGTATGCACATTCCAACCCACAGATACAATTTCCAGAAAATGAAGTGATGGTCAATTCATCACCACTATAACATCAAAAGATCTGTTCAGTATGTTCACCTTGAATAATTTATGGAAACTGTTTGTATTTTTTGCTATTTGCCAACTGCCATTATGAAAACAGACAACACATCTATTCACAAAGTACAAACCCCCTAAAACAGAACAGCAGTGGGATGCATTCCACCAAGCTATAACTTATTTGTGTGTTTATTTTATAAGGGACAAGACTTTCCTCTGAGATTAATAAGATATCACAAAGAATGGATTTTGGATTTTCTTTGTTAAAATTACATCTGTTCTTTGTTGTTGCTGTGGATGATTTCGAAAAACAGCAACAATTGGATGTATTGATGTGCTGTATATTTCAAATTTTTGTTTAAATATCTTCAGAAATCTTTTTAATTGTTTAGTCGTGTTTATACATCATCAAACAGGCTGTTTACCTAAACCTGCTGTTATACTGATTTTGATTCCTTTATTCTGGAAAGTTTGGGCTGTGTTGTGTTATGATAATGCTCGAACCCAATGGAGGAAAAAACACTGAAGAAAACCACAGTTTAATCTATAACATAGATGCAACGCAGATATTAATCCCAATGAATTTCGCTACAGAATGCATGTATAATCTGGAGCAAACATTTCACTGTGTTTAAATGTTTGTAAAATTCACAAAAAAAAGTACTGATCTGGAGCCATTACAGATTCTGCTGACAGTATTCACTAAATGGTATTCATCTGATAAACCTCTTGTTTCCTTACTTTTTAACTGAAAACATTGATGCGCCCACATCGGAATAGCTTCTTAGCTCTTGCAGCCAGAGATAAGCTTGCTGAAGATTTAATTGTATCATGCAAAAAAAGACAGAGCCAATCCAATGGTATACCACAAAAAAATACAACTGCAATAGTATTGAGAGAAAATGAAAGAGACTGTAGCCGTACTACAATTTGGAATAATGGCAATTAAACCGCCTTGTATTTGTCTGTTGCACCTCTACCGCCGAATCAGACCCGTACTGTGTTCATATTCAATTGACCCATATCAAAGGGCTTTTTTTTTTTTTTTTTTTTTTACAGAAATATAGCCTGTAGTGAAGTTTTATTCAAAGTAGGCAGTATATATATATTTTTACGGTCCATACATTTTTTTTTTACTTTGAAATTACAGTAGGCTTTTCCTCTTCATCGGTTGAGCCAAAAACACATGATTATCCTGTTTTAAAGTCGTTTTGATATTCATTTTTTTTGCTTTATGTGAATATTTCTTTCAATGGCCTCAATGAAGCCATTAAAGTATCCTATCACTCAATTTCTAGGAATCACTTTCTAAAGATGTGGCATCTCTATGCTGTTCCAATTTCAATTAAAGATATTTATTGAACCTGCCTGTCGTGCGTGATGATGTGTATGTTGTGCAACATTAAAGCATTGAAACCTGCACCTGCAGTATACCTAAGCAAAGTATTCACACTATATGGCGAGAGGATCAAATTAGCGAGAAATTAAAGAGAAGGCATGAATAGAAACGTTCATCGACGACAAATGGTCTGACAGCACCTTCTAGTGGTAGAGTTGGGCAGCCTGCAAATTGGGTACCTAACATTGTTCCATCACTAAGAACTGTAATTACCACTATTTTGTATTGATGTTTTTTTTTTTATCATAAAGATGCATTGTGATGAAGACCGAAGGACGATGAGCCCATGCTCCGTACTGCACATGTAATAAATTAAGTCCGATTTGTACCGGCATTATCTTGGACAGCCTCAAGCACCACGTGAGGTAGAAAAAGAAGGCGAGGACCCCTGCATGCCAGCTGAGCTGCTTCTGTTTCCCCACCTGCCGCTGAAGTCAACACACATTACATGATTTTGAATATTCCGCTGTAATTATTAGCAAGTATTATCAGTATTATATTGTGAGATGGAGACGGACATCGTTGACTCCCTGGAGGATCTAGGGTGAGAAAACAACAAACCGCTATGCATGTCATTCAGTGGATACTTATTTAGCAGTGTGTCATACATTTTGCTAATACCACCACCATTATAAATTGGATTAATGTGGTCTCATTGAAATCATCATTACGTATAGAATTAGATTGGATTACATCAAAAATGCGACGTGCTGTGATGTGTGAGCCATGGTAAGCATGACAAAGCACTGTCAGCTGCTAATGAACGATCCGTCTACCCATGGTCAAGTGCCAAGCTGTGTTGCAAATGGTTTGTATTGCGTGGCAAAAGTATGAATGCCAGCCCGGAACAAATGTAAGCTAAGCCTACTGTCTCAACCCTCACCATGTGACAGGAGTTGACTGCGATCAAGCCTAATACTTCACTGCCATAGCATTTATCGAGTCTTAAGAGTGAATTGAATATAATTACCAACATAAGCGTTTCAAGTCCTGGAATAAGAGGTAAGCTAACCGCAGTTAAGGTGGGTCCAGCGACAAAGGTAGCTCTGTCCACGTAGCCAAACAACACGTCGATGTCTAAAGTTAACTGTTGGTTTTTCTAGGTATCAAGGTCCTCTCCTGGAAGATGGAGCTCTGGAGGCAGCTGTTAAAGGTGGAGCAGCTTCCCCTGAGTTCACCAAAGTCTGTGCCTGGATCGTCTCCGAGCTGAGGCTCTACTGTAAACTGGAGGAGAACGTCCACGCCACCAACTGTAAGACACTTAGAGTCTAAGCACACAGCCTGGTCCTCATTCTGGGTTAAAGTCTTCAGTGGAGAGCACAGAGGCCAAGGCTCTAGTAGTTTTCATTAGTCTGAAATGTATATTTAATCCATAAGGCTTCTTCAATGACAAGTGCTATACAAAAAAATAATAAATTGCCATAATTAATATAATACGATTGGACGTTTGTACATGTATACCATCCTACCATACTCGCATTTAAAATTCTGACATGTCTTCAGGTCATTATGTAGATATTGCCAAAGCCGAAATGCATTTTTACAATACATTTACATCACATTAAATATAATCCAAATGGTAATGACCTCATTAATACAATCTTTCTACCTACCCATCCTACACTTAGTGTCCTCAGAGTAAGAGCCAAGTTCATCAACGATTAAAACATGCTAGGCCTGAAAAGGAATACTTAACATTCACTCCAAAGACTACTACAGTTGAGGATCTCTGATGAACACTTCTCTCTTCCCCTCCAGGTCCCAGTGAGGCAGAGGGCTTCCAGCTTGAGATGAGTGGTCTTCTGACTGAGCTGACCTGCCCCTACGCTGTCCTCACCTCTGGAGACGTCTCCCAGAGACTGCTTAACAAGACCAACTGCTGCCTCCTGCTCAGTAAGAAGAGCTATATTTCAGCATGCATGATGTATTTAGTGTTAGATCTGCAGTGTATTTTTAAACATGAAGGAATGGATGCATTTAATGAATTGACTGTTGGACCTCTCTTTGATCCAGAATTGTTGAGGGCTCTTCTGGATCTCTCTCTTTAACAGTGAATGAATGGATTAGAGCTCTGCTGGGTCTTTATAACTCTGAATGAATGAAAAAAAATTTGTATGAGTTGCGGGGCTTAATTCAGCTACAACTGGAATTAATTAAGCTACTAATGTATTGGATACATTAATTTATTTGACAATTTGATTTCTTGGTTGGTTTTGTAACCAGCAGATGGCAGCAAACACCCTTAGAATTAAAAAATGTGAACATTCTGTATTCCATGTTCTTCCCGCAGCATTCCTGGTATCGGAGCTGGAGGCCTCCAGGATGATCCTTGTCACCAAGCCCCAGAAGCCGGCGCCGGACTCTTGGGCAGGCTCCCCGATGTTTCTGGAGCTGAAGGGGATCTGTGTGACCCTGGGCATGTCCAAGCCTCCCGCCAACATCACCATGTTCCAGTTCTTCAGTGGTATAGAGAAGAAGGTGAGCTACTCGTCCACGTCTGTGTCTCATATGGAAGGAAAGAGCTGAACGATTAATCAAATTCAAATCGAAATCGCGATGTAATAGAACGTGATATGCAAGTCGCAAAGGCTGTGATTTAAAAAAATAATAAAACATGACCTGTAATATTTTTCATGTTTTTATTTTGGTGATTTGTTACCGTTACTGACTGGAGATCAGTACGATTCATTTTTCTTTAACAATGCAATAGTTAAATAAATATGATATATAGATTAATCTCAACACATCGGCCTGGCCTAAAGGAAATAGCAGTTTTTATGTTGTGTTGTTCCTACTAAAGAATGATTTATTGTTTTTTTAGTGAATAAAACAGAGCATAAGGAATGTAATAAATTAAAAAAAACTGCATGTTAAATCGCAATCGCAATATTGGTCAAAATAATCACAAATAGATTATTTCCCAAAATCGTTCAGGAGAGTCTAGTAGGGGTTAGGGTGTTGGATTCCAGGTCGAAAGTCTTGGGTTTGAATCCCACTATCCACAGTCGATAGTCTGATTGACAATGACATGTATCTCAAAAAACTTTGGATGAAACTGTCGGCTTAATGAATATCTAAATATGGAAATGGTAGTTTGTTTCTACTAGATACAATGTTGCGCCGCGCAGCAGCCGGCACAATTGGGTTAAAAGGGGTCACGATTTCTTGTATAAGAAGGGTTGAGAGTTTAATGTGTGGCATGTTTCCTCTCCTGTTTTTCAGCTAAAGGAAGCCGCCGCCAAGGTCCCTGACACCCATATAGGAGACCCTCTGATGAAGAAACCACTTGGACCTTTTCACTGGGTAAACAGTCCAATAAGTAATATGCAATTCATTTATATATTGAACCCAGGGGTTTCATTAACATGTGTTTCTGTCTGTAACCCATAATAGTTCAAGATATTGTTTTCTATGGTTGGTATTGAGGGAGATTGAGGGGAAATAGAAATGGACAAAAAGAAGGTGCACAAACAAATGCCTTCTAATTTATGTTTTATTTGTATTTTTTTAAGGACAAAGTTGAAGCCCTAAACCAAGCGCTGGTGAATGAGTACGAAGTGAGACGGAAGATGCTGCTCAAACGACTTGACGTGACCGTTCAGTCCTTCGGTTGGTCCGAAAGAGCCAAGGTACCCCAGAAACCATTTAGTTTATTACCCAAAAGTGCTGCTGCATCAACTGCTATGACCACTAGTAGATGCTGTTTTCTGCCATTGATTGATAATGGAGTTGAACACACACGGCAAAATGGTGGGGGTGGCAACTGCTGCAAGCTTACCTGCTCCTCAAACCAACCACTCTTTGTGAAGAACAGGAGTTATTGTACCATGTTACATCCATGGACAGCCTACGAAACAAGGCTTTTCAAAACCAAGATGATGAGGGTTTACAAATCTTTATTCGAGGAACATGTACCGACGGATGGATGATGACCACGTATAATATTTGTTGTTGTGTTGGTATTATGTTTATGTTTGTGGCATGGGTTGAACCATGGATGACATGTTTGTTTCAGAACCATGCAGAGAGGATGAAGAAGGTGTACCACCCTCTTCGCGCCGCTCTCAGCTTCCATAGCAAGGTGTCGGTCGGCCACCTGTTCGCCGCCAGGGAAGATCTGTCCAAGATACACCGTACCAGCAGCGGCAAGATCCGGGAGAAGACGGCTTGTGCCATTAATAAGGTAAAAAATGATCCCATACGTTTGTCTTTCAGAATTCATTTGATTCTCATAACAGATTAAAAATAACTGGCCAACTGTGGGATGAGTCCTCAACCAAATATTAATCAGCTCATAACAAATAAATTGTGGTGTCTACCTCTATTGGAGGAACGAGGAAAGGCACAGTCCCTCCCAAAGGTTATAGTCCCTCCCCCTTCCCTCTCCACCCAAAAGCATCACGCTGCTGAATATAGCGTAAAGCTTACTGTTTACAGTGTTCCCATAAGTTAGAGCCAGCATTACATTTTTCAGTGTACTTTTGACATGAGATTGACAAGAATACGGCCTCTGGGTAGCGCTACGTCTTCCTCTCATTTTGGACGTCTGATTGACTGGAAGCTGCAATAGCAACGACAAACGCCTCTTGAGGTACAAATTGGTTCCACAAGACCGCACAGGCTGGCGTTAGCTGGGCTAGCTGCTGGTCTAAGTAAATAGCTCTTAACTTGATACTAAGACGTCTTGATATCTTGAATGATGTTTGTTTGCATCTGTGGATAATTGTAGTTAATTTAACGTTTTAAAAGTTTATTCATGTTTTTTAATCATACACATTGCACCTTAGAGGGCCATGACAAGGAAGCTGCTGTCAATGGGGTCCATGCCCTGATAAATGAATCGTTTTAAAGTTGATGGTGTATCTATTGATAATCACCCCATATGAAGTCCTATCTGTGTCCTGTACTTTCTGTCCTGACCCAGATCCCCCGTCTGGGAGGTAATAAGGTACGTTTTTATCTTCGACTGAAGTGATTGATGAGCGGTCTTTGTTGTGTATTTCTTTAGGTCCTGATGGGTCGTGTGCCGGACCGGGGGGGTCGACCCTGTGAGATCGAGGCCCCTCCCCCAGAGATGCCCTCTTGGCAGAAGCGTCAGGACGGGCCCCAGGTTGGAGTGGGAAGCTATGGAGGTTCAGGTGGTGGTCGTGGGGGCAGGGGGGGCTATGACCAGGGGTGGCGCGGAGGCTACGAAAGGGGGGGAGGAGGAGGAGGGGGCTATGGGGACAGAGACAGAGGGGGCCGTGTTGGGGGTAGGGGGGGTAGGGACGGAGGTAGTGGGGGAGGGAGGGGTGGCTACAACCAAGGTCACTATCAAGATGGCAGCCAGCCGGGAGGTGGCCCCCGAGGAGGCTATGGAGGAGGAGGAGGCTACCAAGGAGGCCACCAGGAGCCTGCCTACCAAGGAGGAGCGGGCGGTTACTACGACAACCACCAACACCAAGATGGAGGCCGGCACCAGGAGAGAGGCAGTGGCCGGGGTGGACGAGGTGGTGGTGGTGGTGGTGGCAGGGGGAGGGGTGGTCCTCGAGGAGCTGCTGGTGGTGGTGGTGGAGGCTGGGGGGGGAGAGGTGGACAGAATGTGAACCAGGGTGGACAATTTGAACAGTTCTTTCAACAGGGTGGGCAGCAGTATGGCCAGTCTGGCTTCAGTCAAGGCCGAAATTACACCAGCTGAGGGAGCTGTTTAGAACTTCACAGCTCATGGTGTGAAAGGCCTTCTCGGAGTGAATATAAATAAACAGACAAAGTTGTCAAGAGTTTGAATGCACAGCTGCTCATAATGTGGTAAAAAGTCCACTCACCGAAGCCTTTTGTGGGACCGGGAACAACTACTGAGCATCTTGTGGAGGGTTATCTTCACAATACTGGGTAGTGTGGTGTGCTTTCTCCACATGAAGAATCTGCCAAAACATGGTTCTAGTTGCACTCTGCTATCATGACCTCAGCCTCACTCACTAAGTCAGCCTTATCTTTGAGATTTGTTTGAAAAGGGAAGAAAAATGCCATGTTCAAAGGTTGATCATATGCATTTTGTATGACATGTCAACGTTGGCAGTATCGGACAGTCCAATCGCCTACTTATTACCAGTCAAAATATTTTTATTTTAGGGGATTCAACTTTTTTTTCCGTTATTTAATGTTTTCCAACTGTTACTGACGATGGAAGAAAAAAATATGTAAATAATATTTTGGATGTGGGGAAGTGTGGTAGTTTTTGAATGAAATGAGCAATAAAGTGTGAAAATGAACCATTTTGTTTGTATTTATTTAACATTAAATAGATCAATTATTAAAATAATATTCGTTATTTGAGAAAGATGTAAATAAATATTTACTTAAAGTTTTCTCTTGCTATTGTGTGTTTACTGTACATATGTGTGTAATTGTATTTATGAAACGAGCTCTATAAAATAAGGATTGATAATAATATATGGATGCAATATAAAAAAGAATATCTAAGCTTTTACTTTGAAAAACTACCGGCGGACAGTCTTGCCTTCCGCTGTGGTAATCAGACACGTTATTTGTGTTTAGACAGCTAGCCTAGACATAATAATAACTGAATACATTCTACTTTGCGTGCTTCAATAACTTAATCGTGGACGTGGTAGCGTGATACCGACAACATGTACCGTGGTTTTCCCGGTCCTCCGCCGGTTCGCGGACCCCCGAATGGAGCCAATTTTCGGGGCGGCTTCGGCCCCAGGTCCGAGGCTCCTCGGCACTTCCCTCCCAGAGCATGTGGACCTTTTGCAGCATCAAGCTCGGACAATAACTTTATCCCAAGAACCACCCGAGACCATTACCTGCATGTACGTACCCTCAAACAAGTCACCTAGCTAAAATCATCTTACATACAGCCTAGCTCCACGTGAGCTACATATAACGTTGGTTAACATTGGTGAGCATGTGAGCAATAATTTAACATAATGACACTCATCGTAGACTGAGAACATACATAGATCTGATGCAACTTGAATGTCATTTATTGATATGTAGGCCTAGACTAGAGTATTGATGTCCATGGCAACATCGCTACAAATTATCCCCGTTCATGTCCGGTGTTCACTTTTTTAATTTGGGGTGATCATGTGGATCACAATTACACATGTCCATGCTGCATCTCGAAAGTCAATGTTGACACAGGATTAGGCAGTAGAGGGTATACAAATTGTAACAATCATTATTCTGCTTTGGTTTGGAGATACTGTCATAAGTTGAAGTCTTCAATCTTATGGAAAGTATTAAGGAAGCACCGATCTGTCGCTTCAATAGTGTATACAACAACGTGTATACATGTTCTGTTGCATGGATGAACCAATCATGTCTTTTACTTCCTTTACTGGAGAACATCCTCAGCATCGATTTTTTACATACAAAATCACATTCTCTTCGGTGACCACAATCAATGTTGACATCAATTATTGATATTTGCACAAAGCAGATTCACCCCAGTAAAGGACACATTTCACTTTTTATCTTTTATTGTAAGCCTACTTATTGTCTACACATTAAGTTTAAACCTTCTTGTCAACGATGTGTGGATGGTCATCCGGTGGTGTTTAATTTTGTTTTTGCATTTTAATTATAAAGACGACCCAACTGGACACATTGCAAAAAAATTCAAAAGTAACATTGTTCTATACTACTGTATTGTTACACTGTTGAAGTATAACAAGCTATATAAGTACAAGTTAATGATCTTCATTCCCAAATAGTTACTTGATAAGCACGGCCATCGTGAAGTCAAAGTCAGAAGAACATTTGTTTTGAAGTAGAAAGTGCACTCTTTCAGTTGAGGGAATTGTTGCAAAAATTATAAACAAGATTGCCTTAAGGTAGGTCGTTTTTAAAATACTACTTTAAATTTTAAACATTTTTCTTGTTATTAAATGCTATCCCTGTGTCATCTATGTAGGCTAAAATTTGATCTGCACAATTTTAGGTACTCTCTACAGCTCGCACTGGTAAACACTATGGAAAAAAACCAGTAAATTCACAGAAAGAGGCATGAGCAGTCTGGCATGTCTGCCATTTAACGTGAGTTTATAATACTTCCACCCCAGACTCCGATCCGTTGTAGCAGCTTCCCCATAGACCGCAGTAAAGGGATGACTCTGAGCAACCCACCCCCCATCCCTCCAAACATGGCTCAGCAACGACCCATCCCGATGTGGGGTGCACCGAGTTTGGAGGCCCCTCCTAAAGATAACAGGTTTGTACAACTTTTTAAATACGATTCTTGCCCTTTTTTTTCATTTTCTTTTCATGACTGCTGAGGACAATGCTCTTCTGGTTGATACAAACGATGATCTGAGAAGCTGTTTAAATGGATGTTTTTTAATAATAGAAAACAGAATATGTGGAACAATAATATATTTTGATATGTTATTTACCCTCTAATGGCTGACTGGCCAGCCCGTCCTGAGCCTGTGGTCAGCTGACCAGTTCCCCGTCTGGATCTCAAACACACCCAGCATATGATGCAATGCAATCACGGCAATTAGTATCTGAAAGGGAGTTTATTTAGTGCAAGGTAGCCCTGGTATGTGTGTGTGTGTGTGTGTGTGTGGCTGTGTGGCTGTGGCTGTGGCCCCCCTACCCTTGCAATGAGTTTCATGGAATCTTTAGTGACCACAGGGAGTCCGGACCTTGGCTTAGCGTCTCATCTGAAAGACTGTTCTTCGACAGGACAGTGTATTCAATAATTTGATTACCTACAGATTATCTTCCAAAAGTTGTAACTGTCCCTAATCCCCGGCTATGGGATGGCCTTGGCATGTTAATTCTGCAAATGCACCAAAAGGTCATATTAGTTGGCACCACATTGTCATGGCTGGTTTATCACACCCACTGGAGAGTGGAGACACTTCTGCATGTGAATGTGATACAATTTTGACAAATATTACTTACACTATGACTTACACAAGGTGATAACATGCCTACTTAAGCATTATTCTTTTTTTAAATATGTTAATCAACAGCGAGCGCGCCGGAGAAGAGTTCCTGAGATGCATTGCAGCAAACAAGCCTTTACCAGAGTATCTCAAAGGGAACATGGCCTACAACTTAGCTGAGGCATTGAATTCATCAAGCATCATAAAGGCAGGGGTTGCCTCGGATTCTGAGTCCAGCAAGCGCAAGTCGCGGAGCCGAAGCCGCAGTCGCAAACGGGACAAGAGGGCCAAAAGTCGCGCCCGAAGCAAAAGTCGCGCCCGAAGTAAAAGTCGCGCACGAAGTAAAAGCCGTGCCCGAAGTAAAAGCCGTGCACGCAGCCGAAGCCGTGGCAAAAGTCGCGCCCGGAGCAGAAGTCGTGAGCGAAGCCGCACTCGTGGGAAAAGCCAGGGTGGGCATAAGGGCCGAGCTCGCAGTACCAGCCGGGGAAAGAGCAGGGCTCGAAGCAAAAGTCGGTCCACCAGGAGCAGAAGTCGCAGTCCCCCGAAGAATCGAGCCCAGGAACCTTGGACGAAGAGCATCCCTAACAAAAGCTGCAGTGCCACTGGCTCTACAGGGGCCAGTGCTCTGCTCCAAGGTCTGAAACTTGTGATGAACAGCAAAGAACTGGAAGACAGGCTACCCTCCCTCAAGGATGCCATTCTCACAATACAGGTGAGGCCTTTACCGTGATTATGTTTAACAAGTTTGGGTTAGCTACTTGGGTACACATCCAGTTGTCTTTTGTTATTTTGTTTGTTTTTCTTCATGTGATAAGCTTTATCCCAACCTCATACATGAAATATGCATATGAGATATTGCAATTAAAGAAAGATCATTTGGGTTTTTTGAGCAGGCCTCAAACCAAGGGCAAGACACAAAGGTAGACTGTCTCCCCAGTAGAAGCCACCAAAGGTTTTCCAGCCACAGACAGGAGGACCAGGTCAGCCGGGAGCAGGACAGCATGCTCCTTCCCCATGAGAGAGTTGGGAATGACTTCTCCTGGCTCCATTCCAGCGGTCCGGAATTTTCCAACATAAGGCAGACAGACGACCTAGAAGACGAAGAATCGTTCCTTTATGGAGATGTACCCGAAAGGCCTTCCGCTGCACACGTTTCCCAGACTGGACAATTGGCCACCCACCAGTATGCCCCATCAAAGAGTTCCCCTATTGTCAGCCAGCAGCAGTATCAGCACAACCCAATGTTCAATAACCTGGAGGAGCTCTTCAATCTTAAGCCACTTCCTAAGGTAGCCTCTCAGAGCTCCTCTGCTGCTGCTGTTAAACTAGAGCCCCTCGCGAGGCAGGAGCCTTCCTCCGGTACTCCCGAGATGAAGGACTGCGAGAAGCTCCAAGGGATACTAAAGAACATGGGCCTCAACCTGGCCACTGTGGACATCAGCAAGCTCTTTGTGAAGGTGGAAGAAAAGGAACACTCCCCTGCCCATGGGCCTGAGTCTGCACCTGAACAGACGTCGCCACTTTTCCCAGCATTGGATGGCACAAATGCACGACAAGCACTGGAGACTCTGCAGTCTTTGATTAAAGGTTAGTCTTTTCCTGAATTAGCATTCTTACAAACATGTCTCCTGAATATATGGATGCAGAATGTTGCTTCTTCCACGTATCTCACTGAATTGCTCAAGGGCTTGATTGCTCAATTGGCATCTGCATTTCTTTCCCAACCCTAAGGTTTAGGCTAAGGAGGCTTAGCTTATTGAATTTATAATTATTGAATGATGTCCTCTGCCTTGACATAGATGGTTTGTTGCTACAATGTTTATTGTTTATCCGTCACTGGATCATACTGTTGTGCCCTCTTCTTAAAGCCACCAAGGAGAAGCGCACAAAAAGTGATGTGATGACCAAATCTCAACCACCATCAGAAAACTATGAGGTTAACATCTTTCCCAACACCATCTGCTCTTCCTAAAATTGCTTGATTCACCATCTATACTGCTAAGGAATGGTCCAAACCCTGAGCAAATTATTTATTCTTGACTTCCTAGGCAAATGGCAACGAGGAAACCAGAAGAAGGGAGAAACAAACCAGGATAAAAAAAATGGAAGGCTTGATGAAAGATCTGGAGGCATTACTCCAAGAGGATGGTAATGTTAATGTTTTTCCTTCAACTTTTTTCTGAACTGCGTCAATCAGGCCAATGATTCTCCTCTAATTCTCGTCAATTTAATAATTCCACTTTTTGAATTAAAGATCCCATGGCATGAAAATTTCACTTTATGAGGTTTTCTAAACTTTAATATGAGTTCCCGTAGCCTGACTGTGTTCCCCAAGTAGCTAGAAATTGCGTTAGGTGTAAAACGAGCAGTAGGTATCCTGCTCTGCCTTTGAAAAAACAAAGCTCAGGCGCACTGATTTGGATTTTTCCCCATATGTCGTCATACGGGGAAATGTTACCTCCCCTTCTCTGCTTTGCCCGCTCAGAGAATTTTGCCCACCAATGAGACAATGAGCTACGACTGTTGTACACTTATTTGTTATTTGGATAAGACGTCGGGAGAACCCGACGCAGTCGTTTGAGATTCATTATGTCGTCTGGAGGCGCACACAGCTTTTGGCTGTGATAATATGTATTATATGATATAGATATCTATTTATAATATGATATTATTTAGATATAGATCTCCAGGACTGTAACGCAGGTGTTGTACACTTCTTTGTTATTTGGATAACCGTTCTGCTGTTGGTGTTATGGCGCATAACACGTCGGGTTCTCTGACGTCTCTGGTATTTCCACAACGAGACTCTTGGTGGGGGTTATCTCAGCCATGGTTGAGAAGGAATTGGGGGGAAAGGAACTTTGGCTTTGACACCTTGAAGTACATGAAATGCGACATGGAGGAGGAAGGGATTGTTCTTGATTGTCTCCCACCGGAGCCCTGCTGCCCGCCGCCGCGAGGCACCACCACCGCAAGGCACCACCACCGCAAGGCACCACCGCCGCAAGGCACGCGGCCCATTGCGATACATCTACTGTAAACAGAGCGCATGGTACCGTGGCCGCAAGATGCTCCGGGCCACACCCCCACCCTCCTCCTTGACCCGCCTCTCTCCTCCTCATTTGCATTAAAGCTACAGACACCGAAACAGCGCGTTTGGGGAAAGCTCAAATATGCGACTGGCTCATAGTGGCTGTAATTCTGCACCACGGCTGAATTTTGGGAAATACTCTTCAAATACTGTGTTAGGGGCCCACTAATACCTATATTAAAGCATCCATAAAGTAGCATGCCATTTTATATTGACAGGAAACAATTGTTTGACACCAGTGATCGGGTTCTACTGCAAGAAGTGTGAGGAGTTTATTGGAGATTTAAACTCTGCAGAAAGCCACATGGCCAGTCACAGTCGAAAAGACTCCAACAGCGTAAGTACATTATTATTACTGCATTATATTTGTGGTGGTACATTTGGTTAGCATTAAAACGTGTGATTTTGCTCTTGCTTCCTGATGCTGCTCCCCTGCGGTTGTGGTTGGACGCAGCCATCCCACCGCACTGATGGTAGGACTGATAGGGAGGTCCAACGAGAACCTGGCCACCAACACACCACCTGCAGTAGCACTGTGGGCCGACCTTCCCACCATCAGCACCATCAAGCTTCTGCCGGTGGGAGAGACCCCAGAGAGCCCAACCACCGCAGGGACCCTGGATCCCACCGAGGTCCCCATCGAGACTACCATGGGGACTATGTGCACTCTGACGGTAAACACAGACCTAGCCCGCGAGGCCACCACCCCCAAGAGCTGCCGGAGAAGCAGTTCCTGAAGGAGGAGATGGCCAAGGAAAGGCTGCTGATAACAGTGGCTCGGGGACGGACGCCCCCACTAATGATGCGGCCGGAAGAGGCGATGGACCAGAAGGGCCAGGCTGCAGCCAAACCCGGCCGGGGACAACAGGAGCCGAAAGACTCAGGAAATGTGAAGAAGCCTGCTCAGGAAAGCAGCAGCTCCTGCAGTGAGGACAATGAAAAGGACAAATCAGCCAAAACAAAGACCTCCAAGAAGAAGAAAAAGGACAAGAAAAAGAAAGACAAAAAGAAGAAAAAGGAGAAGAGGAACAACTGAATCCCAGGAGGTTACCGTATGTTGAAAGTTCCTTCTTTTGCCCTCAGTAAACATTTTTAGATAATTATTTTTGTGGCTAAAGTACGTTAGATAACAGATTAAGTGTCGGTTTGGGAGAAAACATGTCAAGACATTGGACAAACTAAAATAAACCTTGTTTGAACTGAAACTGTCCTCAATAAGATAATTTTGTACTACAGTTAGCTATACTATGTTTACTAAGGTTATAACATCCAGATCCAGCAGTGTTTTCTGTTAATGTTTTTGACACCCCACTTTTATTTGATCACGGATAAAGGTTTAAAAGATTGCAAACAAACACTGTTTTTATTCGTTCCTCTGCCGCCATCCACAGCTCAGGCTGCCGGATGGCGCTGCAAGGAACTTTTATAAACGCAATATTATCCCGCAGTAATCAGCTCGACAGCCCTGAAACGTTAACGGCCCACCGGGAATTCTCCCGACTCTCCCGATTACCACTCCGCCACCGTGTATGTGTGTGTGTGTGTGTGTGTGTGTGTGTGTGTGTGTGTGTGTGTGTGTGTGTGTGTGTGTGTGTGTGTGTGTGTGTGTGTTTAGGCGTTATTCGATAGCCTGGTAATGTGTATAGGCCTACGTACGGTAGGAATATTCATACTGGTTTAAATAATAAATGTTATAGTATTTCCCATCTTTGCTGAGCAAGAGTTTGGTTCTTCTTACTGTCCTTCTCAACACTCTCTGATCTCACTAAAAGGCTAGCAGCATGAAATCAAGGGATTTGATTTTCACGCCAGTTAACTATGACATTAATGTTATTAATCGCGATTAAATATTTTAATCGCTTGACAGCACTATTCTTTATATTTTGGTGGAATGTATAGGCGCCAACCAAATTCGAGCTTTCCTTTTAAAGGTCCCATGACATGTCACCAAGTGTGGTGTGATAAGCCGTTACAAGACGTTTTGAAAATCGGTCTGTTATAACATCACAGGTGGGTGTGTCCACCTAGATGTGTGCTGGATAGATCAGCCTACCAGCCTATCCAGTGGACTGTAGCAAAAGATTTTCAAAACGTCTGGTAACGGCTAATCACACCACACATGGTGGCATGTAATGGGACCTTTAATATCGGATGTGCCCATTTACGTTGCATATACAATAGCCCTGAAGTGCAAAAAGATTTTTAAAAATAACACAAAATGAATGGCCATACTTACAAACAAACTTAACCTTCAAAACACATTTTGGAATGAAGAGGATATAAACAATAACAAACGGACACAAAAATCAATAAACCAATTTTTTAATGTTTATTTAAAATATCTTTGGAAATGGTGCAAGATGCCAAATAAAACAATTTGAAGAGGCAAATCGAAAACGAAAAGTAATATTTCAATGTTATGATTCAATTTTTTTTATTTATTCAAATCATTATGCCAGTAATTAATTTGCCTCCATACAGGCATTCATTTGGACTAAGCAACTTTTCGTAACACATTGGAAATCTTTGGAAAGCAATTAAAAGTTTATTCTCCTCGCATGACCCAGAGCTAGGCTACTGTATGCACTGTCTGCAAGTCAATAGAAGCGGCTTATGGAAAGGAAATGCTAACCAGGCAAACTCCTCTTCTGGATGCACAATGTGTATTTGGTGTACGATGTATTTGGAATTAAACATCTCGTCTGAGTTTGGGTAAGACAGGCCAAGGCCAATTTATAAATATATTGTATCCCTTTTAAAACAATAAGTAATGCTGTTGGGTTTTCTAAAATTCTGCCTAGTAACTTCTAGCAAACAACAGGCTCAAAACGTTCCCCCGGTCACTTTAAAGCTACTATATGTAACATTGACACCGAGTGTAAAATGGGTACTGCAGTCCAAAATCAACATAATAAAGTTGTCTCCGCCCGCCTCCTCCTCCCCAGACTCAAAGCTAACTGGTTGCCAGGTTGTGTATACTGAATGAACAAGATGAGCTGAGCAAACACTATTTTGAAAATTACGTGATAGTGAGGCGATGACCTACACTGGTGGATCATTGTAATGTGTACATTTGAGGTTAATTTGTTTGACAATTATAAACCAGCTTATACGCTTTAAAGGTTGGGTGGAATTGAGTACAATCTCAGGCATATCAGTTGAGCCAGTTGTTTGCTTGTTTTCATCATAGTCATTTGGTGATTAAGTACAGCTTAACTTGTTGCATATAGCTCCTTTTAATTAATGTGTTGTGAACTAAAAATTATCTTTTGATTATTATTCTGAAGTATCAAGTTAATATAGGCCTACTACTCAATTATTAGCTGTAATTGATTCATTATTAAAATGTCTGTTTTTATGCCATTGTGTAATATTCATTATCAATAGTTTATTGATTATTTGCTTGAAAAAAGTTTGGTTTATGTGACATACGCCACGCCCACTATTCAAGTAGGTTGTGGCGTCCGAATCAGAAAAGGGTTTGGAGTGGTCGGTAGGATTTTAAGGATGCCGAAATCCAAACTCAGCCAGGATAAATTACAGTAAGTAGATAGCATGCATTTTATAGATGGTCATATTATTTTATTATTACGTTATTCATGATTTTTGTGGAACTACTTTTGAATACCTAATTGTTTGCAGTTCAGTCTGAGCTAGCAGCTAGCCACTAGAGGTAGCACAACACGAATGCTCAACTTCCGTTTGCGCTTTTCAAAGTAAATGTAAGCTGGCAAAAGGGACGCCATAAGATTACATAGTGGAAGTAGGCAAATCATTGTCTTCCAGTAATTAGTGCAGTGGTGCTGTCTATGCTTAAAAATACATGTAAACTTGGATAATGTCATTTTAATTGTGATTATATACTAAACTTATCTTCACATACATTTATCCATCCATTCATCAACCTTGCAGGATACTTGAGTCTTTGTGGGCAGAGGGAGTGCACAGTTACCGGAGTGAAATGGACAAATTGAAAGTCAAGCAGGTTGCTGCAGCAACAGGCCTTGTGGTTGAGCAAGTAAAGGTATGACTACGATTATTATTCTTTAATTGGATATAACCACCAAAACAATAGTGTGAAGAAAATGTGTAGAAAATGTTGAAGTCAGAAGAACTCATCTGTCTGGCATATAAAAATCAATTGATCTTTTAAATGCTTATGTTTTTGAACGTTTTATTAGTTTGGAAAGTAATTCTACCTGCTTAAGAGTGCGAGGTAAATACAGCTCATTATTTTTTATTCAAGGAAGCATATAACCTTGTTTCAGCTACTGCTTTGTGCATGTGTACACGCCTTATTTCTAAGCTACTTGAGAGGTGTTGGTGAAAAGCCCAACCACATTGTAACACTGTACATTATGTGATAGGAATTAACTAATGGTCTTATTATATCTGTATCTTGTGAAGGTTTGGATTTACAACCGGAACAGGAAGAAGAGGAAGGGTAGTGAGGGGCAGATGAAGAGGGAGCAGTCGAGTTGCATGTTAAAATCTCACAGCTTTTCTGATGAAGGTAGCGTATTTTCACTTATTTCCGTCAAAGGGGAAGAGTGTTCATTGTCTCGTCAAGGTTCCTCTGAATTGAGAGAAATGTCTCAGTCTGATTGGGTGTTCTGCATTGGATACACAACAGCTTCAGCCAATCAGAACCAATCAAAGACATTATGGCGGTTTTCATTTCAATTCACAGATTGGAATTTAATTTAACTTAACCATATACTGATCCATATTTCCCTGTGTTTAAATTACAATCTTAAATGTTATTGCAAAGTCTCTGACTATAACTACAATCAAATGTTAAAGTCATCACCACAAACCATGCAAACCCCTTCCTCCACCAGGCTTCCAACCCTGCCAACAGTTACCATGTTCGAGTGTACTCCAACCTCCTCTGTGGTCCTTCGTACACAGGTATAATGTCCAGCGATGGGGGTCATACAACGACACCTGGCTCTCCTGTGGAGGCTACATGTAGCGAAGCCGGACGGGAAGACTCAAACCGGGACATGGACTTGCAGGAACCGGAGGAGGGAGAAGGGAGCTCTAGTTCAGGGGAGCAGCAGGAAAAAGAACAGGATCAGCAGCAGCATCAAGAGAGGGCCATTGAGATCATGCAGGCTGTGGAGGATCAGGTGAAAACATGGATTAATAGATTTGTGAATGCTCACTCATACTCACTCACATGCCCACAGACCCTCACTTTTTATTCAAATTAGATTGAATTTCTGCCTATATTTTTGTTTAAATCTGAATGTGTTTGTCTGATAATCAGCAGCAGAAGTTTGGTGCATATAAGGAAAAAATATACAAAATGTACAAACCAACTGTATGAGAATATGACATGTAAATCTTGGGTTTGTTGCAGGTCCACAAGCTCAATACGTGTAACTGTGAGGTGTTGGTGATGGTCTACAACCACAACAGTGGATCCCTCTACACCACCGGCACTGCTAAAGGACTAGACTTTCTAAACTCCCAGACCCCTGCAGTTCACTGGCAGTTTTCTGAGGCCATGTCCAACTCCTCCTCTGAAACAGTTACCGTTGAACAGGATGTGTTCTGTAAAGATACATTTACACACATCGGTTCATAAATACTTCCACTTGAATATGTTAATAAAGTGTGTTACTACTGTCGCATCTTCTACTATTAAGGATGTTAACCCACTCATTTTTTATATATTTTATTTTATGTTTTTAAATTGAGCTGTAAATATTATTGACCAAATTGTTTAATTGGATTTAATTTGAGTGTTAATGCATTGCGTTGTATGATTGTCTAGGCAAACTTAGTGATTTTTGTGTAATGGCTGTCCTATTTTGTACCGTTATTGGTCGTTTTATTTTGAAAAACGTGGCCCGGATATGTTTTTTTTTTTCCCGGAAAGAAACGTTCCCAGTGTTTACAACACGTGGGTTAGGCACAGATCTACAGGCGTCATACGAATTGTTGTGCTTGATTGTTGGATTATGAACAAGCAATTGTTACGGTATGTTTGACTGTTCAGACTCCATGACATATATTTTGCGGTACTTGCTTAATTGTGAACACCGGAACTCCTGTACGATGTATTCAAAGTGGGGATCTGTGGTTTACGATAACGTTACAGGTTTGAGACTTGCGCTGTCAGGTTACATCTTTCGCGGAATATTTACATTAACGATTGTTTTCATCGTATTCAGAAAGGCGATTTGATTGGCCGAGCCTTGTTTTATTAACGCCCAATTATGTCTAGGCGTGTTTAAGGTGTTTGACTCCCAGACGAAAGGTTGTGGCTTCGATACCCAATGTCCTCTGGGTACTAGCTACCGGATCACATGTATCTGAAGTCGCTGTAAACGTGAACATTTTTGGAATGTGTTTTGGAAATTGTTCTGATTAGAAGGACTTAAAATACAAACTGGAAATGACTAGTAATAACCGTTTTTCTTTCCAAGTCTCTCAAACTCTTTAATGTACAATCATTTGAAATAGCTGAATAACTGACTAGTATACAGTAATCAGTTAGACTGGGTAGCCCTTCCCATTCTGCCGGCGATTTGATAAAAAAAGAAAAAGTTTGTTGTGCTCACAATTTGGCCATAATAACAATAAAAGATGCTTGATACACTGACTGGTATATACTTTATTCAAAAAATACAAGAAATAAAAGGGATGACATTGAATAATACTCAAGTGTAAGTCCACAAGTAACTGACTTTCTTCCACCTCTGCGGGCAGGTGATCGAAAGCAGCAATGAAGAACCGAGGAGGTGGCGGCGGGATTGACGGGCGGCTCAAAGGCAGGGTGGAACAGGTGCGTGCCAATCATGTTCGAGAGCTAATCAGCTATGGCAACCAGTTTCAACACATTAATCCATAATGATAATATACTCCAATAATTCAAACGGAGCTTTTGGTACACCATACTTCAGACACATTTAATTTCGATACATGTGACAAAAAGGAAGGGAAATTGTGGGAGGCCTGAGGTTTTAGAAAAAGTTGTGCTATCCCTATCTATAAAGCACTAAGGATGAGGGGCCGTTGCTAAGGCTACCTTTTGCTACAGAAATCTGTTTTATTTGCAGATTGGTTGAAATTGCAGTGTAGCAGTGCAGTGGGTTGTAGTTTTAAACATGGTAACATGTCGTATCACCATTCTATGTGTTCTACTCCACTCCGAAGTCAAGTTGCGTTGTATTTGTAACTTGAAAGAGCCTATTCTCAGGGACTTCCACGTCACGCTTGCACTTGCTTGTGTGTGTGGATGTGTGAAGCTCTGTTGATGTCCACATCTGAGAGAGGGACATGTGTCCAGGACATTTATAGTATGACATATAACGTCACGGTGTATGGGTTTGGATGTGTGGAGCTCTGTCCGGGCAGCAGTTTAATTTTAAGTCCACCGATAAGGGTTAGGCTTCTGAGATAGTATATCAACCTGGTGTGTGGTTAATTTCAAATATAACATTTCTTAATATAATTGTAATACACAACGATGGTCTTAGCTTTCAAAACACTTCGTCCTTTTTCCCGGAGCTCTTAGCCTAAAACAATTGTTGTGTGTTGAGCTGAAACAGGGGGTTCACTTACACTACACGAATGCTTCTTACATTGCTATTGTGAATCGTATATCGATATGAGTTCTCTTCTGTTATCCATCAGCATGAACACCACGCTGATAGACACACACATGTGGCATTAGCATTGTGTTGCATACATTATTTCCTTTGGCTATAACCTGACTTTGTTTTTATGACATTGATTGGCAGTATCTCAGCTCCATCAACAGTGAGTACGTAGATGTGGCAGCCATGGCGCTCGAACTCCAGAAGACCTACAGGTTAGTTCAATATAATATGGGGCAGGATAGCCTCTAGTGGTTACGGTGTTTGACTCCCGACATAAAGGTTCAATCCCCAATTTCTGCAGTCTACCTTTAGGCATCCTTGAGCAAGAAGCTCTGATGCCTACCCCTGCAATGTATGCATTGTATTGATGTATACAAGACGTCACTGTAAGTCACTTTGGATAAAAGTTTAATAGGGCTTGTAAATCAGAATGCGTCATGGGATCTTTTGCTGGGCGATGCTCTGCCATATTGTGATGACTTGAGAGAGATTTGTAGCAATGTAAAATCATATATAAACATAAATATACCGACGTGATCTCATCATTGTCATCATCTTTGTTTTGTCATGTCTCACATGAGAAACGCTGTGGCAGTTTGAAACACAACAATGTCTCCCCATAATGACAAATAATTTCATGATTAATAACTAAACAATGACCAAAACAACATAACGACCAATAACATTCCATGCTCCTATACGAGGCGGTCACAGCCCCATTGTAAATATCAAGTTCTACTAAGTCTCCCATCCTTTTTAGAAGGTCCAGACTTCCAGTTTTGATCAGTACATTTATTTGTTGGTAGTGAAGTGTCTAATTGTCATGTATCGTTAGGATGGACTACGGCAGGAGGAATAAGATTGCCTTCAGGATCCAGGTGGAGAAAGGTAACTCAGAATCTGGCCCCCTAAGGTTTAAAGCCATTGCAGATGAGTGATATGGTAGTGGATATTGTGTACCTTGTAATGTAACCAGGTATTGACAAAAGTGGATTTACTTCTGATACTAAAATAACTCATATATTTTCTTCTCATCTGGCTGCCAATTAGACTTCTAATCTACATTTCTACTTGTTAATATCATTTTAAAAGACAACCGCTTAACTTTTGCCCGTTAAAAAAAAGAAATATATAAGTCGAGACCATTGGATGGGAAATGGTTTTCCCACACACAGATTTCTCTCAGCCATCTCAAGCCTCAACCTTCCTTGTTTCGTGTCAGACCGATCAGGATATAATGATGTTTCTCTTGTCTCCTCCAGCTCATGACAGTATTCTGACGGAGTCTCACTTGGACGATCTAGAGAGCAAGCACATGGCCAAGAGAGCCAAGCACAGCCACAATGACACTGGGTAACCCTGCCTAGTCAGGCTTATTCATGCTCTACTGTTCATGATGTCATGTTACCCTTTTATTACATATGACATGTTTAGTCACTAGTATGGTATGTGACCTTTTGTGAGTGCTATGGTTTGCCTTTATGTTTTAATCCCTAGCATATAATGTTGTTTGTTTGGCTGGTGTCCAAATAGTTTGCGTTGGTGTTGTTTTTGTTTTTTGGTCACGTCCTTAGTACCAAACACCCTTTTCTTCTGTTTGTGATGCAGGGATGACAGCAGCCTCTTAGAAGACAGCTCTGATGCGGATGAGGAGGACATCCTAGACCACTCGGTAGGTGGATCTCTGTTACGCCTCCCTTATGTTCGACCAAACACACAACGTGCTTCAACTTGAAAAAAAGGCTGATTAAATAGCCCACTCCTCTTCACACATCTCTCTCTCCTTCCTGTACTCCCTTCCCCTCCCACTCCTCCCCTCTCTCTCTCTCCTAGTCGGCCAATCATATGAACAACTCCCTGATGTCTCTCTACCGCCGGGGAAACCCAGACAGCGCCGGCTCCTCCCCCCGGCGTGAACAGCCCAAGGCCGCAAACTCTGCCTCCACGCCCAGCGGCCAAACCCAAACCCCAGGGGGTGCCACCCAGGTCACCTCGGGAGGGTGGTTCATCGACAAGGGCAGAACACTGGAACGACCCAACATATTGATCGACCTATGTGAAGAAGACGAGGCATCCAGAATCAATCAGACAGTATGTCTCTCTGTAACATAAGGATCATATTTATACAATGAATAACCTTTTTATTTATGCAGTGCCTTTTTTTTTAAAACGCAGTTTACAAAGTGCTTTGCAAAAGAAAATACATAAGATACAGAAGATGAATATTCAAATATAATAGGATATATAAATAGAATAACATTTAAAAGCGCATTAAGAGGAAAAACACTGAAAGGGCAGCATCAATTAAAAGCAAGAATATAAAAATAATTTTAAGAGAGGAATCTTTTGAGGGGAAAGATGTCTTTAAATTCATTCGCACATTTATTTAATTAGAATAAGTAACAGTAATCTGTATAAATGAGATTCAATTGAATGTTACTCATGATACAGGTATCTGTGTGTGTACATAACTGGTGTACTAGTCTATAGCATAATGGTCCAGTCTCCTAAAGGGCTGTAATGGATGTCCTTACAGGAGACTGATGTTTCCATGCTGGAACCGGAGAAAACGCCCAAGAAAGGAAGGCTACCGAAACGGTCAAAGAAGCAGAAAATGGAAAACGGAAAAAGTAAAAAGGACGACAAAGACATCGAAGCAAGCATCCTGAGCAAGAAAGGTAGAGCCGTGTGGGTCACATGACTCCTACTTTTAAACACATTAGAGACGGGCCATGGTATTTTGACAATGCACTGGATTGTTAATATTGATAAGTCGCATTTGTTTTTAATACCATAGAATTGTTTTTGCATATGATAACCAATTAGAATATAAAATCTCTTAGAAAATAGATTTGCAATGCATCCTGAACATTGTCTCAATATCTCTTGCAGTGTAGTTTATAATCTAATGAAACAACACTCCGGTTGACTACACATAGATCAGTTATTTATAGAACTTATTTATTTTCCAGTTCCAAACCGGTCCAAACTTCCCGAGCTGCAGTATCCAACGCTCAAGTTTGAAGATGTGGGAGGAAATGAGAATGCGTTGACGGTAAGCTATTCTTCACCCTTTAGCCCTTGGCTACCGTTTAGCTCTGCGCTACCCGTTAGCTCTGTGCTACAAAAATCTATAAATGTTTTTCTGAGATTTTTGTGCCTTTATGGACAAGTGAAGACGAACAGCACAGAGGCTGGAAGAGAGAGGGAACGACATGAATCAATCATATATATTATTCTGATATTAATTGTATTACTTTGTTCTATTTAAAAAAAACAACGATAAATCAGGAAGTCAACCCTTGCCATGTCACAGTCATTTCGTGGTCCGGTATTACCCTCCTGTTTGTACTGGGTTCTTTGGTAAATACAACACTTTGTTGGTGCAGTATAGCGAGTTGGGCTGTTATAATGGTGGTGTCCTTCCTCCTCCTGCAGGAGGTGTGCAAGCTGCTGATCCACATGCGCCACCCGGAGGTGTACCAGCAGCTGGGAGTGGTTCCCCCCCGGGGGTTCCTCCTCCACGGACCCCCTGGTTGTGGCAAGACCCTGCTGGCCCAGGCTGTAGCTGGGGTTAGTACACTCCCAGCAACACTCGGTCCCAACGATAAATGACAAACTATTCACTTGTTTTAGGCATTTATAAAGTTATCATGATTATTTATCATGATAAAGGCGCTACTTTATTAATGTCAGATTAGGGATTAAGGAACAACTTTTTTTGATTTTTTTTTTAATTATGTATGTTATCATTTTTGTTTTCATTTAAGTCAACTTATGCTGGTTAATATGCCAATTATTTGTCCCTCTTGTGAATGAATGGACTTTACATTTACATAGCGCTTTACAGTGAACCACCCCTCTTATCTAATGTGTCATGGTGGTCCTCTGGTCTCATGTGTCACGATGTGTGGTGATGCGATGGGGGGGTGGTGCAGGAGATGCAGCTGCCCATGCTGAAGGCGTCCGCTCCAGAGCTGGTGTCAGGAGTCTCCGGGGAGTCTGAGCAGAAGCTGCGGGAGCTGTTTGAGCAGGCCGTGGTGGGTCCCCTGAACTCTACTTTATCACCATCTCCCTTATTGAGGGTTACGGTTTCAGTGGTCTCCAAAGGACCAAATCACCCCCCCCCCCCGTACACCTAGCCCTTCTCAAGGCCAAGGAAATAACATAGGCGGTTATTGTGCAATAGGTGACGAATGGAGAGGCAGAATTGTTGCATTAAACAAAACATGAACAAAGTAAAGACTCTTTAACCCAAATGTTCCCTAAAGAAACGAAAACTCGATTTTAATGCGTAAAAGCAATACACGGCTCACACACACACCCACGAGAAAGGAAATGTCTCTGTATTGAATATCCCTACGGGATATGTAGAAAATGCTTGGCTGCTTTGTAACCACTCTACTGTCTCAGATTCTGCATATTTTGCTATTATCTGCTGAGCAGCCAATGTCATATTTGCATAAGGTGACTTGCAATCAAGCATGTTGGGCTCAACCCTTCTCAACACTATGATAATTATAGTTATCATTCAAATGGCCCAAGGAGAAATGCTAATCCCAGGTGTCTCATTATCTTAACACCTGCTTCACCTGTTTGTCTTCCCTGTCATCGTCATCATCATCATTCTCTGCCTTCCCCCTCCCCCTTGGCAGACGAGTGCCCCGTGCATTCTCTTCATAGATGAGATCGACGCCATCACCCCAAAGAGAGAGGTGGCCTCCAAGGACATGGAGAGGAGGATTGTGGCCCAGCTCCTTACCTGCATGGATGGTAGGGACACACAGGGAGCACACCGCAAACACACAAGCACATACACAGAGACACGAACACACACAGAGACATATGAACACACACAGAGTCATATGAACACACACACAGACACATGAACAAGCACACAGAGACACACACACACACACACACACACACACACACACACACACACACACACACACACACACACACACACACACACACAATACTTTCAGTCAGACACACCCGAATACAGACACACACACACATAAAGTACATGAGCACAGACACATGAACAAATGCTCAAGCAAATACACACACACACACACACACACACACACACACACACACACACACACACACACACACACACACACACACACACACACACACACACACACACACACACACACAGGGGAACACAGAAGCATGACCACACACACTCACAAATAAACACATGTTCATTCACACTTTATTATGTATTTTTTAATGGGCCATTCTAGGTGAGCAGCTGGATTGGTTAAAGCGGTAGAGACGTGCCTATTTCCTGGTATAACTTGCACAGCATCCATTTTAAACGAAGTATTAAGATGCACTTCATACCAGACCCCATCCAATACTGGATACTTTGAACTTTTACTTTACTTTCTCTTATTCTACACAAATGAACATAACTAACAGATCAATGCTGGCTAGGGGTTTGAATTGTACTGAACCCTCCGTCTCCAGACCTGAACTCTCTGGAGGTGACGGTCCAGGTGCTGGTGATCGGGGCCACCAACCGCCCAGACTCCCTGGACCCTGCGCTGAGGCGGGCCGGCCGCTTCGACCGGGAGATCTGCCTGGGCATCCCAGACGAGGCCGCGCGCCTGAGGTAGGGCTCTGGGGCTTTAAACACGGCTTCAAATCTGCTTTTAGCATGGTGTTTAACATGGCTTCTAAATCGTAAATGTGAGTTGAATGTTTTGGTGCACAACAGGACAGATGGTTAATAAACAAGGACAACATACACTGCAGATTGTAAACCTGCTTGTATCTCTGCTCAGCGGGGGGAAAGTTACATTTGTGTTCAGTTGACTCATTCTCCATCATACATGTTGGAAATGAGCAGTTCATTTTGGTGCAGAAGTGAATGCCTAGGCTGTGTTCCAATCAGTTTAAAACACCATGTCCTACACATACTGTTCACAACCTATTGACATGTTGCCCTGCACTCATCATACAGATTATCACACTGCCTAAAACACAGACACCATCGTTGCTCAGAATGCTAACAGCATGCCTCAGTCTCTAAGTCTCTTAGCATGCACAGTGTCTTTTAAACAGTGAACAGAAACACATAACACCTAACACTGGCTAGGTAGAATACAACCTCATGCCTTACTTGTGTTGAACAAAACAAAGTAGAAAACGAATGAAGCTATGGAAGCTGCTAACCATTTGTTTGTCAAACGCCTGCACTGCATGACACGATTTAAATCTTCCCCGAGTTTTGTTTGACTCTGGGCTGAAAGATCTTATAATACACCTTGTCCTCAATTAACCTTAAGTTTGACCAAACTGACCAAACCGGCCAAATCCTTTCATCCACACACCATCAACCCTTGTTATCTGGCTGTTGTACGTGAACTGGATTTGGCCTTCTTCGTGAGACCAGAGCATTCCAATGAACCATCCATTAGCGAGGACATTAAAGCCATTGAAATGTTTTCCTGGGACTCCAGGATCCTGAGGACTCTGTGCAGGAAGCTGAAGCTTCCGGAGGACTTTGACTACAAGCTCCTGGCCAGGCTGACGCCGGGCTACGTGGGCGCCGACCTCATGGCTCTCTGCCGCGAGGCCGCCATGAGCGCCGTGAACCGGGTCCTCCTGGACCTGCATGACCACGCAGCCAGGGACGCCCCAACGGCGCCAGAACCAGGACCAGAACCACGCCCTTCCCAGACAGAGGCTCCTCCCTTGGAGGTAAAGACGGAAGAACCCCCTCCTGTGGTTGAGGCGGAGGGCGACCCTGAGGCCATGGTCGAGGACCCCCCCACTGTTGACCCATCAGAGACTGAGCCGACGGACCAATCAGAATGCCCGGAGGACTCTAAGCAGCTCGATGTTGTCACTCCAGCCCCAGAACCCGTCAAGGTTATTAAGGTCAGTCGGAGGGGGATGGCTACTTGGTTAGCCCAAGGGGATGAGGCTACACTTTACCTTCGCGATAAGCAAATCGATATAACACAACCTCCGATATAACGCAAACGCCAATATAACAACAAATTTGCAGGGTATATTTTTTAACGTTTTCCCATTTAGATAACCATCAGTTTAACTATTACAGTTGTTGCCGTATGAACAAACAAAATATCATGAATTATGGTGCTATCTTCGAGCAATTATCGATAAGAAAACGACTGCTAAACCTCTACGAGTAGAGCTTAAACTTGCTACTTTTTTAATCAGCCTTTAAAAAATTCGAGCTATTGTACCTGGCTGTGAAACGCACCCAGATGCCCATTCTGAATGTGTTTCCCTCTCTGTACAACAGGGGGAGCTGTGGCGCCTGCAGCAGCTGCTGAGGAGTGCTGAGCCTCTGTCTCCAGACCAGCTGGCCGGCCTCTCCATCCTCCTGTCGGACTTCCAGGTGTCCCTGGCCAGCGTGCAGCCCTCGTCCAAGCGGGAGGGCTTCGCCACGGTGCCTGACGTCACCTGGGAGGACGTGGGGGCGCTGCAGGACATCCGGGAGGAGCTGACCATGGCCATACTGGTAGGAGACCAGTAGATAGCTTTAGGTTGCTGAACGAGTCCTCGGTTCTTGGAGAACACAGGGAGGTGTTTCAGCGTCCTGCAGGCAACTCTGCAACTCCATCAGCAAACTCTGGAAGTATCGGTTAGGTTTTTCCACTGTATATGGTTATTATGGGATATGTGGTTCCGCGTCGGGCCGGTACTTTTGTGTTGACAGGTGAAAGGCTATTAGCTATTAGCCTCCACTTCTGATGTCCGCAGTCTACCTGTATTTACCTCAATTGTAATTGTCAACCTCAATTACAGATAAGTAACTAATGATTACTATTAAACTAATAGTGTGTGTGTGTGTGTGTGTGTGTGTGTGTGTGTGTGTGTGTGTGTGTGTGTGTGTGTGTGTGTGTGTGTGTGTGTGATCAAGGCTCCGGTGCGATCTCCAGAACAGTTCAGGGCCCTTGGACTGAGTGCCCCAGCCGGGGTCCTTCTGGCCGGGCCCCCGGGCTGTGGTAAAACCCTGCTGGCTAAGGTCAGTCCCTCATGTTTCTCATGCCTCTTTACGCCATGAAGATTTATAAACGTCTCTAGTGTTTTATACAACACAATGATCCTGCATTTAGTTCACGCTATGAAAATGTATACACATTTTAGAGTTTATTTAAGATTTAAAATTATATAAAAAAAACTATATTTTCAAATACACATACAGTACAGTGAAATTATGATGGAAATGGGAATATATATTTTTATTTTGTTTTGCAACCGACAATTTCACTTAAGTCTTGTCTCATTTTAGTGTTTCTCTGTGAATAACTTTTACTGGTTATGTGTAACTCATTTATTTGTTGTGTTGTTTTGATAAGCACTTTGTGCTGTTGTCCGGGAAAGGGTTGTATAAATAATGTTCTATTGAATGGATTAATGATTCACTCTGCCGGTGAAATACACCTTAACTAAGAGTTGTATTGTGGTGCTGGTATGGTATCTTGTCAGGTGTGTCAGTCTCATTCTACTGGTATTTGGTATAACTCACTATGTGTGTGTGTGTGTGTTTGTATCACATGGCAGGCGGTGGCCAATGAATCAGGACTGAACTTTATCTCCGTCAAAGGGCCAGAGTTGCTCAACATGGTGAGTGCTGACCTCCTCTCTCACATTAAAATACAATTGCTGCGAGTCAGGATCCTCGTTTTTTGAGACGCTCTTATTTTGGTGCTATCCATCTATCTGTGTTCATTCAACCCATGTTCAGCAGTGTTTTAGTAAAAGTCCTCTTTTTAGTCTCATGTTCCCACACCACAGCCCGATCGTTACGGCTCCAGGACCCCTTCATTGACACCCTCTAACCAAAAGGGTTTCCAAATCTAATATCATTTTATAATTTAGCATTTTATCAATATTGTAGTGACCTAGGAACTATTCATGCAACATTATTATCGATAGTGTAGTGGCCTGGGAAGTAATTATTTGAATATGATTATTTAGCATCATTATGAGTTAGCTGAGGTGTGCTTCAATTTCTGGTCTTAACTTCGTGCTCTTAGGTTTATTGATCAACAAAAATCCACAATTATTATCGGGATCACTGCAGAGTAGAACAATAAAACACCAGTTTAGTAAATGCAACCAGGGTCCATACGACGTAAGGACGCAGAAACATGACTGCTGCGGTTTATATAGGCCTCATTCTCTATAGGCGGCCTGTCGGCCGTGGGTCTGTGGTGTTGAACAGCCTATGGCCCCAGGGATTTCCTGTCCCTGCTATCGTCCCTCCCAGGAGACCCCAGCTCTTCCAGTGTTGACACAGAACCGTCCTGTTGGCCGCGACCTCAGCATTCATTTCACTATCCTGTAAAGCGGCTTCATTTATTCATCACAAAGAGGAAATGTACACGGCCATGCAAGTCCGTCCCACCGTTTCTGCCTGGGATCACTCCATGGGGACATGCATCGTTAAACTTTACACTTTCAGTGGTGTGTGTGTGTGTGTGTGTGTGTGTGTGTGTGTGTGTGTGTGTGTGTGTGTGTGTGTGTGTGTGTGTGTGTGTGTGTGTGTGTGTGTGTGTGTGTGTGTGTGTGAACTTCTCAATGGCAGCTCCCTTTTATAAGTCACCCTATAAGACTAGAAGGCCAATAGGACCACAGAACTGGATCACCTGACTGCTGTTAAGGGGCGGGTCTTTGCAACGTGACCCACTGGCTTGTCCATTTTTCACAGTAGCTTAGCAGCCATCGGTATGCTGAGCTAATGTTTAGCCACTAATTTACTAGTTTAGCCAGCTATCCGCAAGGCCGTTTCAGAGATGCTCACAAAGGTCGAATTGACGCCGTTATTGGTTGAAAGGCACCATCTTTGATGCTACTAATGTGCACTGCTACTAATATACCAAAATACAAATTCATATAATACTTATCTTGTGTTACGTGCCTTGTGTTGCTAGGGGTATTTGTGGGCGTGGGTTCTGTCTTTCATCCGTCTTTCTCACCGGTCCCTCCCCTCGTTGGTTCCTATTGAGTCATACAGCTACTCGGTAATGTGAAACTGGGCCATGCAGCACTTTTGTTTGTGGTTGCTCTTTATTACATTGTGGTTTTGGTTTGTTCTCAACCTGTGTTGAACTTCTGACGAAGCACCTGGCCCATGCCTCAAGGCAGACTGTGGCTGCATGTGTACAATGTGTACTTTCTGAGGGGGGAGGGGGGCTGGTGTCTCGTGTCCATGCATGGTCTCTCATGTCTCTCCTGACCTCAAGGGCTGATAGTATAGTGTGACAACATTCAGCCTCTAGAAAGAAATGCACTTGATCAAACAGCAGCATCAAGCTGTATGGGCCCTCACCATATTACCTCACCACAGACCAGTATGTTGGCATCTGGCCCTATGTTGTGGCTTGAAGCGTCATATGGTCGCAGTTGATGTACCGCTGCCTTTGTTGATCCATTGCTTTTGATCTAGAGTATTTTATTTGTTTTAGTGTCCATGTTTGACACAGACTGTGAAACATTTATTTTAAGCGGGGCTATATAAATACTTTATATTTTGTTATCTTATGATATTATATATTATATTATGTATAGATTTTTTTTTTGCATTAGTAGCTTGATGCATTAATATAATGCTCTAATAGTCAGATTGAAAGAATATTTTTGCATCACGTTGTCTGTGGCTTAAACCGAAGACAGGTGATGAACTTTTGAACCCTTTCACTATTCCAGCTATTCGTTACTATAGTATTGGTATTGTTTAGAACATTTGAACAGTATGGTCTAATATAATTTCTCTCCTACCCTCCGTCTTCGGCACCAGTACGTGGGAGAGAGCGAGCGCGCTGTTCGCCAGGTGTTCCAGCGTGGAAGCAACTCGGCTCCCTGCGTCATCTTCTTTGACGAGATCGATGCACTGTGCCCTCGCCGCTCCAGCCACGAGGTCGGTTCACTCAACAAGTCTCAACAAATGGTCCCACACTGATATGCTATAATGTTTAAAGTTTTATGTCACACGATTTTGTCTCATTAAATTGTAGCTTTGCACTATCGATTTTGTATATGCTCAAGGCTACCCTTCATATATATGTATATAATTAGCATTTAGCACATGCTAACCTTCTAGCATGTGCTAACCTAAGGTGTCAAATAGGTTGTGTTGCTCACAGGGCTAATGTCTGTCTAGTCAGGTGCCAGTGTGCGGGTGGTGAACCAGCTGCTTACGGAGATGGATGGACTGGAGACACGCAAGCAGGTCTTCATCATGGCCGCGACCAACAGGCCAGGTAGGCAGAAAGACTCACAGGGCTTTTCTCAACCTTTATCATCGCTGTCATCTTTTGCGGAACAAGTTTGGCCCCAATTCACAAGTTCCCTTTCCGCAAAGAACGGTTCAAATTCCTGTAAGTGTTCATCGACACACACATTTTACCAAGGATGCATCATTTTGTAACTTGTGTGAACTTGGACGCACAGATATCTCAGCAATTATTCAGAAGCAATATAAGTCCATTTTTTATTATAAATAGACATACAATTTTTGTGTCTATTATTAGTAATCAGCTGAGGTTCAATTGTTGGGAGGACTGCAGGCGTCTAGTATGACTAGCAAATATGTTCTCGACAAGAACACAATTCTGTACATACTTCCACAGCCTTGGAAGTATGCCTAGGCTTGGCAGTAAACTAATTCCCTGGCAGTAAACTAATTACCTCAATAATTCTTGAGTCAGAACAGATTTACATTTTATAGTTTGTTTTAATCAATGTTTTGTTTTCATTTTCCCTCCTAGACATCGTCGATCCTGCTGTCCTGCGACCCGGACGTTTAGACAAAACGCTGTACGTCGGCTTACCTCCGCCTGCGGATCGCCACGCCATCCTGCTCACCATCACCAAGGTAACCACTACTCTTCTGTACGGGGTACCAAGCAATCATATCCAATAACAAAACCAGCCTCGTCCAACTGCGTGAGGTGAACACTGGACTTCCTCAGTTAGTTTCAACCGAGATAAGATAAGACTTTGTTGATCCCTGACGGGAAATGTGTGATCCCAGACGTATATATGGGAGCGGGTAATGCTCCCCACAGGTCCTAACGTTCCCTCTCATCGCAGGGAGGAACCCGCCCAACCCTTGAGAAGGACGTGAACCTAGAAGAGATCGCTCACGACATCCGCTGTGACTGTTTCACGTGAGTCTCTCTGTTCTCCCCACGGCTTCATGAATAGAGATCTGGATCCTTTGTGTACTCAGCACAAGCCTCCAGGGCCTCCGCT
This sequence comes from Pollachius pollachius, assembly GCF_949987615.1. NCBI lineage: Eukaryota > Metazoa > Chordata > Actinopteri > Gadiformes > Gadidae > Pollachius > Pollachius pollachius. The sequence goes on from NC_136935.1 coordinate 13,605,442, forward strand.
GGCCTACATCCTATAATGTGTTCCTTTGAGGTTTGTGTTGGCCCTGCTGAGCGCCACTTTAGAAGCAATCCCTTTGGATCTCTGACGTTCAATGACATTAGTAGTCTTTTTAGTGGACTACCCTTTTATCCAAAGCGATAATCAGAGTAGCCAATCCAAACCAGAGTAACCACAGTATCCGACCTAGTTCCTGAAGGAACGACAGAATTCTGAGTAGCTGTAGGAATAAGTTTATCATATAATTATTCATTAACTTCAATAGAAAATGTCACTGATGCGCTTCTAAATGCCACAGAAGGTATTCTGCTGTGAGCTATAATGTCATATCCAGTTCTACAATGGCTCACTATACCGAACAGACCTAGGAGGCTATTAACCCTTGTACGGTTGTTAGAATGCTAAGCACCTCTGTTCCTTATTGTATCTTAATGATTTTTGTGCGTTAATGATGAGTGTGTCGTAACGGGTTTTCTCTGTGATGTGTTCTGTGTATGTGTTAACATGTTGTGTGTTGTTTGTTAACTTGTGGGTTAACGTGGTGTTGTTGTTTTCCCAGCGGTGCTGATCTGTCGGCATTGGTGCGCGAGGCATCCGTCAGCGCACTCAGGGCTCATCTGACGTCCCGCCCCTCTTCAACATCCTCTGGTAATTCCACTTATTGTTTAACCCACCGGGGTAACACTCTATCCGGATAGCCCGCGGTTGAGTATCCGTCAACTGTTGTCACAACTTTGTCACACTTTATGTCAGTTGAAACTGACATATTGTGTAAATTGACACACAAAATGGTTGACGATATATTAATTTGGTGTTATCCGACTATTAACTGAATTATGTTATTCAACTTTTCAAGATGATGGCGACTAACAATCTTCGAACATGTTTCAGTTGAATATCATGTCACATCTCATTTGTCTTTGACATCTAATATTACCCATGATGCATCACTCAGATCACACATTCTCCAGCGGTCCCGTGGCTGACATCAAGGTCACCAGTCAGAACTTTGAAGACGCTTTCAAGAAGGTCCGGCCTTCTGTCTCTAAAAAGGTGAGTCTCATCCCCATAAAGACCCGTCATCCAGAATATATTCTTGTTTTTTCAATGAAAACCTCTTGGGATAATGTTCCTTGTACTGCTCAAGTAATAATAATTTGAAAAATAAAAAATAATTAATTTGTTTTGCTTATTTGTGAAGCTTTATTTGTTCACCTTGATCACAATTACAATTTCAAAGGTCTGACATACTCACATTATAATATTCAACAGCTCCTCACCCTATGCCCTCTAAAGAGCAGGTAAAAGTCCCCTAAATATGAAGGAAGAAACCTCCAGAAGGAATGCAGTAAAGGGACCTCTCCTTCCAGACAGTTAGGAGGGCAATCGCTGCCAACGGTAGACAAGAAAACCAAAATTTAGTTATGATGGTGTAAAACATCTTAATAGCCAATATAATTATGGCATCACAGAATATATGTGCACATTGCCCCTTGAACAGGCCATTATCTTTTTTTATATTGCTGTAAAATATTTGAACATCGACCTTGGATCTTTGCACGTGCAATTCTGACCCTAGTCGATCAATTAACTTGAGTGGGCTCTTCATGAGTTCTGTACATTCTGACAGCTAGGCTGTCTGGTTTCCAGCCGTAGAGGTATTTACGCCTGTCTGCTCCTTAATGACATGCTGTGCCAAATTGAATGCAAGTCACTTTGGATAGATGCATCTGCTTAATGAACTCATTATAATAATAATAATTATTATTATTCATTCATATGCCCGTCATTCAAGGAATTCCCAATAACTCTGAAAAAAGACAGATTCCAAATGAAAAGCCTTTAACATATACATTGAGTACAATGCTAGTCTTGTGAACTGTCCCTCGCCAAATGTATGGAATAAGTTGGTTCACGGTGCATATTATCCTGTACGGGCCCCTGCAGTGCAGAACCCAGGAAGAGGGAATGCTAGGTCACATGTCTGCATTATGCTAATGGTGCATTTGTCTGCGTGTCCTCGGGCTGCTCCGCTCTCGCAGGGCGTGGTATCACTGGAAGTAATCATACGCCCCAGGGCGCGGCTTCTGGCTGCAGAGAGGATGTTGTGACCTAGCGTCCGTCAGTTTCCACAACCAGTACACCTTTAATGAGTTCAGTGACCATGGAAACCAGTTGAACCTGTCTCAGTTTAGTAGACATGACCAACAGCGGATATATTTTGGCAAGTCTACTTCCTCCCAAAACACAGCATGGCTCAAACCATAAACCTGTTTTAAGAGCTCTTTATTGACTCTATACTCATGTCTATAAACCAGCCTCATCTACTGGGGAAACCAACAGTTTGCGTTGTGATAGGGCCAGGGTCAACGCTGCTAAAGGAATGCTTTGAACAGACACCATATGTAAATATGTTAATCCCTGACTCAAACTTTCCACGGTTAGGTTGTGTCAATCAAACAAGGCCATGTGACGTAGAAGCAATGGTTCACATGTTTTAAATATTTGGCATTAGTGGATACCAACAAACAGGGATCACACAGCGAACCTGAGCAAGCTGCAAAACGTGTAGCGCAGTGCACTGGTTTTGGTTGAGACTAGAATAATCCAGAGCTGCACTTTTTCTGTGATTAACGTTGACTATTTAATCTGAAAATATATTGCTACTTTACTGGGGAACAAGCCAAAAATATTGTTAGTATTTGTACTTCAATCAACCTATGCAAATTTCCTCTTTCCTTCTCCTTAGGACCAAATGATGTACGAACTGCTCAAGGAGTCTCTGACACGTTGAAATGTGATTGGATTACAACATTGACAACAGTCTGTGTTAAAGCTGTGTTATCATTTTGTATGTAAACATTTTTTTGCCCTATTGTAGAACATGTTTTGATACATCAATGCAGGCCTCACGGTGGATTCTGATTAAAGAGACCCAGCATACTCCTCTTTTTGTTGCCTTGTTTCTTACATTTATTTTATATGATTTATTTATTCTTATAAATAAGTAAATATATATTTAGACGTTTTCTACGCCACAGGAGAAGGAATCCTCGTCGCCAAAAAATAGAAAAATGATCAGGCAACGTGGCAGGCGAATCAAAATACGACATTGGGGTAGCTTTTCCCAGGATTAAAGATCTAATGAAGGATTACGATTTCCAAAGGGAAGCTGAAGTGGCCTGCTTTCGTCTCGACAAGTCAATGTTACTGTCTAAATTACAAGCCTTTCTTGTTGCTTGTGTAATTCATTACATAGGCAGCATAACGGTAGAACACGTATAGTTAAAACCCAAAGAACCTCATTGGTGGATAGCAACATAGGCTCAGTTGATTGAATAAGGGTTTCATTCCATGCCGACTACCTCGCACCGATCCATCCACAGCCGCTCTGTCTTCTGATGATGATCTCTGACAATGCGCACATAGAAAAATAAAGTAAACAATGTATCACTACTAATTAGCTGACTTAGTCCATGCGTTGTAGAGCAATATAAGCACTAGTTAGAAATGTTTGTATTCGTTATACAGTTGTTAAGTGATGCTATAGGCTAGACTACAACATAGTTGTCAATAGAACCATGGCAACATAATGCCCTTTCTTGCTCGAGGAGTAATTACTCAGACATGCTCACACTAATGATTCAATGCAATTTGAAGTATGTTTGAAATGACGTACCTCATCCCCCGAAAGAACTATGAGGTAGTGTTGGATGACATGCCATAGCTTCTTGTCACATACCACCTACTGTAGACTTATAGTGCAAGACTAAATTACTAACTACAATGTATAACTCTTTCAAAGAATCTCATCACTTGAAATCAAATGTGGTTGACTTTATTTTTGAAAAGACTGCTAGATGCCATTAAACATCTTACTGCACCTTAAGTACACGTGTTTACCTTCTGATCATGCATTAAGACAGTATTTAGCAGTGCCATTGACATTTTTACATGGCAGTTCAACCCAAACCTGGAGGAAAAATGACCCGTATGACATGGATCTTTAAGGCATTGGGAAAGTGTTTTAATATTAGCAGACATTTAGGTTAAATAAACAGATTTATCGGCCTGTTAGTAATAATGCATGATAAGAAAAACCACTTCTCAGATGTCATTAGGATGTAGACATGGTTCTCCTCAGTTCACAGTTCAGTGCTGAGAGGTAAGGGACATAGCCTTGTTCGGTGTACATATAGCTTTAAAAATCATTTCATTTAGCTTCAACGTGATCGCTACAGAGCTATTTGAAATGTATATTACCACACAACTCATTGGCCATGAATTGCTTCTTTAAAAGACATACAAAATAATTTGATTGCAATCAAAATGACGCTCGATTTAGCTAGGCGTGACTAAGGATAGCATACTTTTATTATATAAATAAAGGTTCAAAACATTGATAAGCAACTATTCTCCCTCTCCCCCTTTACAGTGGAATAAGAAATCAGTGTGTGAACATTAGAATAGAGTCCGCTTTAGCACGGCAGTAAGTTAGTCGCTTGCACATATTTTGATTAAAGTACACTTGTGTACTTTAGGTAGACACGTTGTGCAGATGAAGCTCAACTGTAGACCACCGAGTCTACAAGTCAAATACTGACACTACTGGGGGCAGGTCATGTGGTCTTCCATCAAGCATCTCCCCCACAGAGACGCCTAGAGTAAATCAAAAGGATAGGCCGACATATCGGTAAATTGCCGTTTGACTCAAAATCAAGCCCAATAAATCACAGCGCCAAAGACAGTGACAAGTAATCAGTGTCTTTGTAGAATAATTACACACGCGTCTGAATCTGGGTAAGATAGGCAAAGGCACATTTACAGATATGTCGGCGTATCCCCTTAAATTACATTATTAAAAACTATTTCGGAACAATATATATAAAAAAAAAGGTTGAAGAGAAGGAAAACGCAATTTATAAGAAGACGGGTTGAGTTAAGATGCAATCAGCAACTTAACGCTATAGACATGTGGTCTATAATTCTTCTTGCCACTGCATTTCAAAATCCATGTTTTTTGGTCGGCATCAAACAAAAAGGTACATTAAGGCAACAAAAAGGGACTGAACGGCACAATATTTAAAATAGAACGTTTTTGAAATTTGCTAAATCGTTCAACATTGATTTCAAACACGTGACATGGAATTAAGGACCTCCGGTGCATTTGCGACAACAGTCGGCATGGATATATGCATTTGGTTTTTGCATTTGTGGGCGGATGTTGCAATGAAAGAATGCAAACTAAAGCAAAACAAACTTCCAAGCACTATCCAAAAAGGGGGTGGGGCCAACATGATGGCAGACATGTTGGACTGAAATGTTTCAAAGTCTGAAGAGTTCATGATGGGTGTGAATGTGTGGGAAGACACACGCACAACCATGTTAGGATCTTTCCAGGGTGGACACACACACACACACACACACACACACTCTCACACAGACAAAACCACAGAAGGCATATCAATTTGTGTTAATCTGAAAAATGCTAGTAAGTTCATAGGCTTGGGTGGTGGAGCCGTCGTTCTGACAGAAGACGAGGGGAGGGAGAGAGGGGACGGTCACTCCTGCTTGACGTCGCCCTTTAACGTCCGCTTGATGCGGGAGTAGGGGCTGAGCGTGTCGTCCATGATGAAGTCGTACAGCACCTTGACCCAGGAGGAGTAGTTGGGCAGGTCGTCGTAGTACTCCGCCGCAATCTTCTTCACCTACAGGGAGCAGCGCAACAATGCGGGTTTAGTCAGGGATGTCCTGCCGCTTTAATCAGCACCAAGTTATCTTAATGGTAGTCACCTATTAATTGTCGGTATTGAACGGTCACACTAGGGCACCGACAGTCAGTTAGTTAATATTTAAATCTAGAATTGAGACATTGATCAAAAATAATAAATCAACATGGATATTTGCACTTGGTCTTCGGCAGATTTATAGAAGCCGCTATGAACTACGTTTCTTTAAAATTGAGTTCATTGTCTCTAATTATTGACATAAAAATTTACAATTAAAGAAAAAAGAAAATCCTATGGTATTAGAAATCCGTTTCTCCATCGTTCAATTTTAAAGCCAAATCGCGCCATGCGAAGCTAGTGCTACCCCTCTATCATTGATCTCAGTGAGCACACTCAAGGTTCAAATACCGTTAACAGAATCCGGTTCCTACTGATTGACTAAAGACACGCAGAACTGCAAACAGTGCAGAATGACAAACAAAGATACGAAAGCAAACGGATGGTAAAATAAAAGGTCAAAGGCCTCACGTGTCATTTACTTTTTATCAGAGGCAAAGGGCCAACCAGTGAAACCAGTGTTTACCTCTACCGGTCCCAAACATTTGAGCAGAAGGGTCTGAGTTGTACAAAGGTCACCCACTTGGCTTAAAGATTGAGTTAGGTTTGTAAATAGAAATACACATTTTCAGTATATTCTTTGTTTAGTCAGGGATGTCCGGCCGCTTTAATCAGCACCAAGTTATTCTTTTTAGCTAAATTCTTAATTTGAAAAAGTATTTCCCCTCCATCGTTTCAATGTTACACTGCTTTGGCCATGTCAATGTTTCACTTTTTTTTTTTAATCTACTACAGTCCTGTTTCTGACCGAATTTCCCCCTCTGGGATTAGTAAAGTGATAATTAAATACAATTGGACAGGGCTGTAGGGTTGGCACTTCGGTACTCACCATGGGCAGCCTGCGGCCGGGGATGCTGGGGAAGTCATGGTGCTCGTTGTGGTAGCCCACGTTGAAGGTGAGCAGGTTGAGCGAGCCGTAGTAGGAGTAGGTCTCGTGGCCCTTCATGAACATGTAGTGCTCTGCGATGAAGTGTCCCGAGATGGGGTGCAGGCCCATCCCCAGCATGGAGCCCGCCAGCATGTAGACCACAGGCTTGGCCCCCAGGAGCCAGTAGAGGGCCAGGTTAAAGGCCACCTGGATGGCCGTGTTGGCCAGCTCCAGGTGGCTGATGGGCTTGGGGTTGATGTAGAGCGGCCGGATGGCGTAGAAGAGGGGCTGCAGGATGATCCAGATCAACTTGCGGAAGCGCGTGCAGAAGAACCAGCCCTCGAACTCGGTGGGGATGTCCACGTCCACGCCGTCCCCGCCCAGGTAGCGGTGGTGGTCCAGGTGGTAGCGCTTGAAGGAGGCGGAGTAGGGTAGTCCGATGGGCAGGTTGGCGAACATGGCGAAGTAGCGGTTCCACATGGCCTTGTTGTTGCCGAACGCCGTGTTGTGGGAGATCTCATGGATGGCCAGAGTCATCGAGTGGTTGATGCAACTGCCAAAGGCATAAGTCCAAAACAGAACCCACTTCCAGTCCAAGTCTTTGACCAAGTAGAAGGCCAAGAACTGAATGGCCACCATCATGCAAACGATCCACTTGAGCCTGTGGTCGGGTCCCATGAGACTCTTGATCTCTGGATATTTGGCTGTAGTGGATGAAAACAGAAACTAGAGTGAGCGCGAGTCAGGTATCGGGGCCGGGCCATACATCAGAGTCATGACTCAGAAATTATTTTGTGAAATTGTTGATAATGCTTTGATGATGGCATATTGCATAAGTGAGATAAAAGCCTGACAACGGAAAATGGTCTGGCAGACCAATTCTATCCAGTTGCTAGATTCCTAACTGTTCGATACTGACAGCAAAATTTGAAAGACAGATTCTGCAAACAATTTGGTGAAAAGCCATTTGATAAGTTGTATTGCCAATAGTTGTGTGAATCTAATCTAGCCATACTGAGCTAGACAAGCCAGTAGTTCATAGCTATTACAGCTACCGTGGACACATGCCTCAACTGATAAAAACTGCATTACTGATAACACACAATCAACCCTTTACGTTTTTTCAACCTAGCGGCTAGTGTTTGTTTAGCAAACTGCACACCCAAATTTGAATTAAGATACCGTCTCATAGACTGTATGGTAGGACCTCTAGATTACAGATAAAACCGTTCAACCCCACCTTTAACACGCCGCAACAGTACTTTTAAATGTAATGAGGTGTCCATTAACAAGAACAACTATACAGCCCCCCTCTTCTAACTGATGCATGTAGGTAAATACCAATAGGCCTAGTAAAGGTTGTGTCAAAAATAACCATTTAAAAAAAGGTGCAGCAGGCAATAATAAACAGCCATCATTTTAGTGTAATATGTTGGTCATGCAGTAGACATCAGTCAGCTATTAGTGATTAAAATGTGCTGTTAGGAGATCTCTGCCTGCCTCCCTATGAGACAAATCAAATGGTAGACTGTGTTTAATTAGTCAGTAAATAAATCGAGCAATTTACAATCGGGCCTTGAAAATCTCGGACAAAAAGCAAATAAGGTACGCTCATTGCCGCAGTAGTATATACAGGATTTCACTATGTAAAGCTTGTGTTCGAAATGGACTTTATCCTCAGCCCTCTTTAAATACATCAAGAGACTAGAGAGCTGCCGCAGAACCACCTGACACCATCTGTGTAAAGGAGATGGAAGCTGCTACCTGCATTCAATTTGCTGCAAACTTAAACATCTGTAAGAGTTACTAAATCCTGGTTAATTCAGCAACAAACTTGTACTTTTACGTGTCTAGTTGTCTGTAGCTATGTTTCTACTAAATGTGTTTAATTGAACCTCGCTGCAGTCGGTTGACCTTTTTAGCTCACTGTTTCAATCTCTTATCTACTTTTTACCTTGTTGTGCTTAAATGATTAGTTTATAAAGGAGTTTTGCTTTTTAATCCAATAGAGGGGGATTATGGATTAGTGGCGATGTCTCGTGTGCATATAGATTCTTTTTTACACCCATGATTTACATTGTTCGTTCTTGGGGTTATTTCCCTGTTTGATCATGGCTATCACTCTTTTGGGGATAATAAGTAAACATTGTCTTGTAGTGCCGACTGCTATCGATGTGAATGATCAATTTATACAACAGATGGGGATAATTATAGGTGGATGATTGTAGTTAACCACAACGGATGCAATAAGAGCACTGTGTTTGACAGGTTAATAGGCCGCTATCTCTGCCAAGTCCTGGGGTAGGAGGATGGAATCAGCCAGCAGCCACATTTCAGTTAAGAAGTCAAGTGACTAAACAGCCCAGTATCAACACCTTTTCATTGACCCACGTTTCAGCTGCCCCGTTTTGGCACTGGAAAATGTAAACAAAATGAATTGAAGGTGAACACAGTTTGACCCTCTGCTACACACGGAGCATATCTCAATCCACCCAGCCGCACATAGCTCGCCAGCCGTTGACCATGGAACGGTCACTCCGATGCTAAAAACACTCCCGGTATGCAGAATTGGTCTAGTCTTATCTCGAGCCAACATTTTATCAAAGCATGTTCCTCCAGTTTATCATGGAAGTCTGTTGTCAGTCGTTGAGATTGTGTTATCTTGCTGTTGTCAAAAGCAAAACAGAAAGAATTGACTTGACTTTTAATCATTGTGGGTTGGTTTCGGTACAGCGTGACTGAAAAAAAACTACCTTTAACTTATGAATACTACAACAACATGCTGTGCTATGTGCAGAGCCAATTTTGACAGAGTTGGATAACCAACAGGCCCCAGCAATAGCAAAGACATGCTATATCCTGTCTGTAGTAGGCTGCATTGTTCACAGTATCTCTAAATGGGGGACTTGTGGGGAATTCTAATCATGTGATCTTTTACAGTCAAACTCTGAGCAGTCAGCCAAAATGACCGATGACGATTTCCACTGTAAGGTAGCAACGTGGCACATATCACTTTACAAGTTCTCCTACTTTACACAAGGTTAACCTTGTTGTGCCATGATGGGAGGGAAAATCCAAGTTGATATGCAAGCAAATACAGCCGATGCCCAATTATCATTCAGATAGATGTCACTGTCCGTTATCTTTTCAGGAAGCAGATGGGGAGCATGTTATCTCTTCATACACCATGTCCGGCTTCAGAATGGTGCCAAGTGGCTCAGACGAGATGAATTATTTAGCCCAGAACAGCTTTGCTCTCAATGGACTCCATTGTGAATCGCTGCTGCTGTGCTTACAGCACAATGGGATGCCTCTGCGTTAACAATTAGCTTAAGTGTCTGTTATGTTAACAAGGAAAATAGATATTAGTGGAACAAGGCAAGAACAGAAGCCCACTCTGACCTCGTTATTATGATTAAGACATAAGGCACAAGGATCACGTGGTGAGCATTGACACCGTTTGAAAGGGTTTTGTCGGAATGATCATTTAAACTTCAAATACATCACTTTTAGACTGATTACCATTAATCAATACGGACAAAGTATTGTGAGTAGTAGCATAGTCTACTTAGTACCATGTATATGGAAATATAAGAATAAGGTCCCATATGAATTAATCAAGTATTACCTAACCTTACGTAAGCTGACAAGTTGGTAGACATGAAGCAACGATAACATTATAAGTGAAGTATGGCTTGCATGTACAAACGTTTAAAAACGAGACTAGAGTAGTTAGGCAACGCCATTCAATAACATTTGAATGTTTGCATGACTTAAACCCCACAGAATATGTGCAGCAACTTGCCGAGAAGAAAACCTCAGGGAGTGGCTCCATAACTGGCCAGGTTAACATTCGCCTAACCAACAAATAAACAAGTGATAAAGTAAAGTACCCATCCTCTACAGACAACATGTGATGCAAACCAATACCTCATGTGGGGTTTTGAGGCGCTAATATAGTCTCAGTTTAGGGTTGAAGGGGCATATTTTAATGACGGAGTTGGAATTCCATCGATCCACCTACTATAACGGTGCCGTCAGCGGCCGACACCTCACCGATCCACCGAAGAACTGGTTTAACATCGTATAAGAAAATAGCTTGCTGAAAGTCTCCATTCGGTGTTTTTTAAAAGGGCATATTCACATACGCATACCCTGATTGCAGACAGTCGTTTACTACCGAGTTATAACGAACGGGTCGGCGTTAGCGCTGATGCTAACGTTATCTATTATGTATGTAGGATGAGAGAGAGGGCTATGGATTTTAGCGTTATCCCGGTCAACCGCAATACAATTTCCGGTCCCGTACGATCTAAGCTGTGTACGCCAGTTCAATTCCCAGGATCAAATACATATTAAGATAGCACCAAGAGTAACGACAATGGAAAATACGTTTTGACGACCAAACTTACAAAGCAATATAAAAACATTGTTACGAAAACGAAAACCCTCCATCGGAAGTTAATAGCCCTTGTCGCTAAACCATGTACTGAAAGTCCCTCCCTCTCTCTTGTCTATAACGCTCATTTGGAGCATCCCGTTCGATGCCGTCGTCAGATGAAAAAGCCTGGGAATGAGGTTGTAGCTCACCCAGAATCTCTTTCCTCCGGTCGGCGTGCGGCTGGTCCGTGTAGACCCATTCGTAATCCTCTCGGACGACTCGGTTACCCATCCTCCTTTTATTTGCGTCTCCTCGGACTCTGTATCAATGTCAACTTCACGAGAGTTTATTGAACACGGACTGGTCCACGCGCAGTCCGTTAAAGGCTTGGGAAGTCAGGGGAACCGCTGGTCGACGGGAGACGACGCTCCTCCTCAACTTTTTATTCGCGAGTCTCTGATGACGAACGACCAGGCGGTGTCTTCTACCGTCTACGAAGGCACGCCCAGTTTAATGACGACGCAATTGTTTAATTTCAATATGCATTATATGACAAGACATACACTAGGTGCAAATCAGGTTTTAGTGATAAGATAAGATGTTCATCCTTATGATTATTATTTCCCCTGGGGGGATTGTGGCGTTCAGTTATGTCATTGAGAAGAACATAATTTATGTTTACAAACGGTGGGCGAATAATATGCATATATCCGAGTGGAATGCATGAAAGTGGGAGCTGATAATCAAAGTAAATTGTGGTCTTAATTTTCTGATCTAGTAATAACGCCTCTGGCCAGAAAACGGCAAGGAATCACTCTGCGACTACACAAGATGTTGCCTACCGGTACATTGTCGCCTAACTGTGTTGTAGACCTGCTTTAGGACACAGTAACAGAAGGTGTGTGTGTGTGTGTGTGTGTGTGTGTGTGTGTGTGTGTGTGTGTGTGTGTGTGTGTGTGTGTGTGTGTGTGTGTGTGTGTGTGTGTGTGTGTTCAACAAAGCAAAAGTGTATTTTTAATTGGGGCCCCTTGGAGTTTTCTAATGACACACGGGGGACAACAATGGTTCGTGACGTCTGATCTGTATCCCCCACACACATATTGCAAACCGTGCCCCTCAAAAGGTAGGTATTTAAAGTTCCCACCGCAGCGCCGATGGGCTCTTTGCGTGCTATTAAAATGCAGCTGTCCATGTGTGTCCTTGGCTTCAACCCCATCTACTGGCTATCATCTGGAACAGCCAATGAATTCACGGACTCACCCTCAGTCAGTCGACCAGACTTTCTATTGAAAGACGCTCATGTTGCTAAAGAAAACCGGTCCCGGACCCCCAGTGCAGCCATCGGACCTAGCAATTGTGGGAGAGATTTACTATACCCTTTGAAAAAAACTCATCCAATGTTTTGTGCGATCAATTTGTACAAATATTCAGGCCTGGGAGCCAAGGTGACACAGGACATTAGCACCCAGAGATATCCCGGGTTTGTTTGTACAGTTGTCTTCAGGGCTTTAATAACAATATATGTGAATGACACATGCACAGTGTCTTATGCAAAGTAAGATAATGTTCAGGCAAGTTGACCAACTACTGTATCAGACATCGTAAGTTAGATGATGATACATATACATGGCACAAATCCCAGAATAACTCAAACGACAGAAGTTGGTTGGGGGTGAAACCGTGTATGGGCATGATTTATAACAGCCGTGCCCTGGAGCTTATTGGAGGAATCCCAGAAAATGAGAATATTTGCCAAAGCTGGGAAGGCAGGTGCTCTGTGGACCTGCTGGCCTTTGTATTACTTTGTTAAAGTTCTAAATAAGGGTCTTAAACTCTTTCCTAGTTGATTTGTTTACTCTTACTATATATATTGTATTTATTTTGTGCATCCATAGTTATAATTTTTTTTTTCCAACTTTGAATAGATTTGTGTACCTGAATTATTTGACTATTACCAATATTTTTTATCATTATTATTTTACTATGCCTACATTATAGTTCCTTTTGATACACTTTGTAACAGCTTTTGCTGTGAAAATGTATATTTTCCATGTTAAAAAATCTCTGGAATTGAGATGCATGTGAGAACATGCGAAAAGCTTACGTATCCTTGACATAAGACGGACACAAGGCGAGGCCCCCACGGTAGAGGACCCAGGAAGTGCTCTAACAGACTCCCTTTATTTGCTTATGAATGATTGTGAAATGGATCCTTTATATTTTTCTAGGATAGGACTCTTCTTAAAAATGTCTTAGTCCTTGCGGCCTATAGTAGGATACAGCTACTACTATAGCTTTCAAGTTAGAGACAGTCTACACTGTACACATGAATTACAGAAGAGGTCAGGGGGTTAGGGCACTAGTCTCTTCGGGATCTCACTGCAACTTGCTACAAGAGTACAAAACAGGAACTTAACAGGAACTTGAGATAATTCACATGAATAATAAAGTGGCCCTGCTGACTTTGACTTACTTAATATTTGTAATACATCAGAAATGAGTGGATAGGAATGTAACACGTACTTCATTGAAATAAGAATAAAGTTGACCACTTTATCGAGATTGCAGTCCCTTTTGTTTACATACACACGTCACACTTTTATCCACATTTCCTGTGAATAAGTTACTTCGTATCTTGAGAATGACTAAGGAAATGGACTAACTTCAGGATGTGTTTTGTTTGTATGCATTCATTATTTTTGAGTTTCCCCCACTGCATGCAAGAGAAGGACTCTTGATAGAGTCTGAGGCCTACTGGCTGTGGCCTATGGGAGAGTCTTTTAACCATGCTCAGATTCAGCGATAGAACCCTTTGTTTATTTAACAGTATAATATTGGATTTAATCTACAGTCTATTCAACTTCGAGAACTTTACTCTGGACAAAACCTTTGTCCAGACAAAGGTTTGGACAAAACCTTTGTCCAGAGTGAACATTTTATTTTGGAAAGAGTTACAAATAATAGACCATTAGGGGGCCTAATATCCATTAGGCCCTTATAGTGGTTACTTAAACTGTTCACTTTTTACCAACAGGTAAAATAAGCCATTCAATAATCTACCCTCTAGTGCAATGGTTCTCACCGTTCTAGCCTCAAGACAATATTTACTACCAATACTGCCTTGTCAACAATGCCTCTAGGGGTGTAGACCTCTCTGAATTTCATGATTTCATTAGATTTTAAATCTTGGGCTTACAATTTGTCTCAAAATGATTCCCAATACAAAATGGGTTCTTTATTCAGTACATAGGGGTGCTTGTTTCAGCATAGGTGCTGAGAAAGCGCCTAACGATCTTGGTACAACCATTTCACAGGACCTAAAATGTTGTCCCCACATTTACTCTGTCCAGAAAAAGGCCCAGCAGAGGTTATTATTCCTTCGACAACTAAGGAAGTTTAATCTGCCTGCTGACCACCTTCTACTCAGCCATCATTCAGTCTGTCATCTGCACCTCGATCACTGTCTGGTTTGGGTCAGCCGCCAAACGGGACAGGGACAGACTGCAACGGAAAATACGGGCTGCGGAGAGGATCACTGCAGCTGACCTTCCCACCATCGAGGACCTGTACCAGTCCAGGGTCAGGAAAAGGGCAGCAAAAATCGCTCTAGATCCCTCACATCCTGTTCAACCTCCTTCCCTCTGGTAGGCGATACAGGGCACTGTTTGCCAAAACCAGCCGACATAAAGTCAGCTTCTTTCCCCAAGCAGTTACTCTGTTGAATGCTCAGAAATAGCCCCCACCCTTTCACTGAGCAAGGGCTATCAACATTGTTCTGCATCTACCTCATGTATGTTTCAATTTTTCAATTCCTTGTTGTTAATATATTGCCATTGCACTGAACTACCTTGCACTGTATTTATATTTATATTGAAATCTTAAATCTCTGACCGTGTATTGACTGCACTTATATTGCACCATTTCTTCTCCTTATATTGTTTCTTCCACGTATATTGTTATTGTATATTGTTTTTTGCAAATTAGTATATTATCTTGTATTGTTATACTGTATACTTAACAGTATATTTATATTTCGTACAGTTCTTTCTGTTTTGTGTTTTCTTTTTTACATATTAACAATAGGTTAAGTGTTGAGTGTTGTACTTTGAGAGCAAAGGGTTAACCAAAGTCAAATTCCTTGTTTGTTATGCAAACCTGGCCAATAAAGCTGAATCTGAATCTGAAATAGTAAGCCTTTGAAACATTAGTCAATTCATGGGCTTCTTTCTAGGTATGGCATGTGCCCTGGGACCTATACTCAAAAATCCCTCGTGAGCCACCAGTTGAGAATCACTGCTCTAGTGACATTACACATGGGCGTGTCCACCCAGATGTATGATAGATAGATCAACCTACCAATTTATCCGGTGGATTGAACCGACAGGAAGGCTGATCTATATCCAGTATACATCTGGGCGGACAATCCCACGTGTTATGTCATGAGAAGGTCGATAGAGAAATGGCTTGTGATGGCCCATCAACATCATACCTAGAGAGGCGATACCTTTCACTGCTTGGAGATGCAGAATAATCAGCAGTGATATTTGTAGATTGGTGGCACTAATTAGACACACCCAAGGATAATATACGTTTTTGCACCTACAATTGTATTTGATTTTTTAAAGAATCCTATTAATTTCTTATGGAAAATAGCTTTTTGCCCAATAGCTTCTTGCTCAATAGCGTCCATGGTATTGCACCAAAACACACCAAACCAACAATGCACAACTGTTCTGCTAGGTGGTTCTAATTAGACACACCCAAAGATAATATAGTCTTTTGTACTTACATTTTTTAAAGAAACCCATTCTTTAAAACTCAATTAACAATGTGTGTCTAATTAGTACCACCTAGTAGAACAGTTCTGTATTGGTTTGGGGTGTTTTGGTGCCATTTAGTACCAGCTATTGAGCAAAAAGCCATATTCCATAAGAAATTAATGGAGTAATTTATTGAGGCTCCCTATGTGTAAATCAATCAGTCAGAAGCAAATGGGTGTTCCTTGGTTGTCCGCCAAGACTGACTGAGAAAGCACGGTAGGAATCGCTGATGGTAGTGGAGACCGGGGATAGTAACAAGGGGTGAGTTGTAACACCACCAATTCCACCAATCAGGGATAAGATATGAGCCATGTGACAGTTTCAGTCTCCTCCTCCTTCCTTTACGACCACTCATTGGCTGTGTCTCAATTCAGGGGACGCATCCTTCGAAGAACGCGGTCTATGAAAGTGTGGCCTTCGTAGACCGTGAAGGCCGGACCGAAGGCCGAACGAACGTTTTTAAATGAGACGGTCTGCCCTACGGGGCATTTCAAGTTTGCGTAACAAGCCGTTAACACCCTTTACCCTGCGTGACGACGCGCCGCTCCTGTCACCTAGCAACCCTGACAGCTGCGGTTCAAACCATGGACATATTATAGAAACCGGACGGCGGAGGAGAAATATGGAGCCGTTTTATATAACCCACTAAGAGATGTCCACTTTCACTTAGATGTCCACTTCTTACTTTATTCTGTTGCGTTCTTGAAGAAAGTAGTCTAATACGGATCGCTTTTAACTCACTTTATTTGTTAAAGTATTTCGGTATGGTAACTGTGAAGCAAAAGGAGGGGAATTGTGGCCCTGACAGAGACCTGGATCACTCCAGAGAACTCTACCACTCATGCTGCCCTTTCCACTGTTTACTCATTCTCACACACCCCTAGACCTTCGGGGCGAGGAGGAGGGACCGGACCCCTCATCTCTCCGATGTGGTCCTATCAGGTCCTTCCACTAGAACACTTGGCCAGATCTGCATTTGAACTCCACGCTGTCACTGTCACCCTTCCTATCAAGCTCTTCATTGTGGTAGTCTACCGTCCCCCTGGTACCCTTCGTGACTTCTATGACGAAATGGATGCCCTTCTCAGCTGCTTTCCTGAAAATGGCACACCACTCGTTATACTTGGCGACTTTAACATCCTGCCAGAGAAGTTGCACTCACCTGAATTAACCAACTTTTTTGCCACCTTTGACTTAACACTATCCCCTTCTCCTCCCACACACAGGGCAGGGAACCAGCTTGACCTGATATTCACAAGGTCCTGTGGCACCTCTGCTCTCTCTGTTACCCCACTCCCCGTGTCTGACCATCATTTTGTTGCTTTTTCTCTCCCCTTAAAGTCCTCTCCCCCCCTACTTTCTAGTCCCCACATTGTCACCACCCGCCGCAACCTCAAAACTCTCTCTCCCTCTATGTTTGCCTCAACTGTTCTGTCTTCACTACCTTCTATTGAACAATTCTCTCAACTATCCACAGAGGAATCCTCTGAGACTCTGCTATCCTCCCTCTCCTCCTCTTTGGACTCCCTCTGTCCCTTCCACTCCAGACCGGCACGATCTTCACCCCCCCCTCCTTGGCTGTCTGAATCTCTGCGGACCCATAGAGCAGAGTTGCGGACAGCTGAGAGGAAATGGAAGAAATCAGACTGTCCTAATGATCTATCTCACTATCTCCTTCTTCTCTCAGGTTTCACCTCCACTGTGTCAACAGCATCCTCCCTCCTCCAGGCTGTGTCAAACGACATCCTGCCATTTCTAACCGCACTTATTAACTCCTCCCTCACTTCTGGCATTGTTCCAACGTCTTTCAAGACTGCCAGAATAGAGCCTCTCCTCAAAAAACCAACGCTTGATTCCACTGACATCCAGAATTACAGACCGGTATCTCTTCTTTCATTCCTCTCTAAAACATTGGAACGTGCCGTCGCTAACCAACTGTCCTCCTATCTCTCATCTAGCAACCTGCTTGACCCTCACCAGTCAGGCTTCAAAAAAGCACACTCCACTGAGACGGCTCTCCTCGCGGTGACTGAGTCCCTCCGGGCGGCCAGAGCCTCGTCCCTCTCATCGGTTCTCATTCTCCTTGACTTGTCTGCAGCATTTGACACTGTGAACCACCAGATCCTCCTCGCCACTCTCGCCGAGCTTGGCATAGCTGAATCTGCCCTTTCCTGGTTCACGTCCTACCTGATGAATCGCACTTATCAGGTAACATGGAATGGCTCCCTGTCCAAACCTTGCACGCTTGATACAGGTGTCCCTCAAGGCTCGGTACTGGGGCCTCTTCTGTTCTCCCTCTACACCAGATCTCTGGGCCCTGTAATTACATCCCACGGCTTTTCCTATCACTGCTATGCTGACGACACTCAGCTATTTCTCTCCTTTCCCTCATCTGACAAAGCCCTGATTGCAACACGCATATCTGAATGTCTGGCAGAAGTCCAGCACCTGGACAACTGCCCATCACCTGAGGCTTAACCTCAACAAGACTGAGCTCCTCCTAATACCAGGGAAAGATTGCCCACACATGGACTTACTGGTCACTGTTGAGAACATCACTGTATCTCCTTCTCCAACTGCCAAAAACCTTGGTGTAGTGTTGGACAATCAGTTATGCTGCACCGCAAACATCACTGCGGTGGCCCGATCCTGCAGATTTGCACTTTACAACATCCGCAGGATCCGGCCCTTCCTCACAAGGGAAGCAGCTCAGCTTCTAGTCCAATCACTGGTCATCTCCCGCCTCGACTACTGCAACTCGCTCCTGGCTGGACTCCCTGCCTCTGCGATTAAACCCTTGCAGCGCATCCAGAATGCGGCAGCGCGCCGGCAGTGTTCAACCTACCAAAGTTCTCACATGTAACCCCCCTCTTCCGAGACCTCCACTGGATCCCTGTAATAGCTCGCATCAGATTCAAGATGATGGTACTGGCATACAAGGCAGTCGATGGAACTGCCCCTGCCTACCTCCAAGCATTAGTAAAGCCACACACCCCAGCTCGATCCCTCCGCTCAACTACCTCAGCTGGACGTCTGGCACCGCCATCGCTAAGAGCAAGCAAAGGTCGATCAGCAAAGTCACAACTTTTCTCTGTTTTGGGACCTCAGTGGTGGAACGAGCTCCCTACCGATGTCAGGACCGCAGAGTCGCTCACCAGCTTCCGCAAAAGACTCAAAACTCACCTGTTCAGAGTTCATCTCGACTCTGCATAGAAACCAATGCACAGCCACCATTGAATGTTGTACGTCCTGGCACTTGTACATTGCACTTATTCAAGGTACTTAATTGTGTAGCATCTACAGTAGCTGCTATCGTTGCTTTACACGGGGAATGGGTTAGCCTAGCGATTGTAATACTTGCACTTGGTTCTATGAACATCTTTACTGTACCGACAGCGATATATTGTTTCACTTCTTATGACAAATGTACTTATTGTAACAAATGCACTTATTGTAAGTCGCTTTGGATAAAAGCGTCTGCTAAATGCCCTAAATGTAAATGTAAATGTAAATTGTATGGACACGCGTGTGAGCGACCAACAGCAGGCCTCTGTACCTAACTCCCTAGCATGGACTGCCGGATGTTTTTGATCTCGTTGGCTTCAGGCCCTGATTCAATACCGAGTAGGCGTGGCCTATATGACGTATTGGTTTCGCCCTCCTCACCTGTCTAAAGATGCTGCCCTCTATGGCTGGAATAGTTATTGCAGCTTAAAATGTCGGATCCTACTTCCTAGTGGCTATGTATGGTAATTACGGCCTATGTGTTCGATCCTACTTCCTAGTGGCTATGTGTGGGTAGCTTTATGTGTTTAAAATACGTAACAATTCTTACTTTTATTTTATTGTATTTTATTTATAATTTTCTATTTTTTATAATCTTATCTTCTATGCTTGTAATTTCTATTTGTACGGAGCACCTGGAACAAAACAATTTGCCCCCGGGGATCAATAAAGTGTTCTGATTCTGATTCGGTTATATAATAATTATATAAAATATAACGTTAATTAGTTTAACGTTATATGGCTCGTGTAAATGAAATTGAACTTTGACAATAAAGTTACAAATTTAAAATAATCCCAACTTTATTTTAATAGAAAAAAATGTGTTTACATAGTTTTGTCATTGAATATGTAATTTACTGCAGCTGCCGCTTCCGCTCTCTCTGACGCCATTTCTGAAAAAAATCCAACGCGCAATGCATCTTGGGGTACGTTGGGCCGTGAAGGATCCATCCAGTGTATCCTTCAAATCCGGGAAAAGAAGGCTGCATTTGTCGGCCGCATTTGAAGGAGCCTTCGAAATGGGACAGCATTGACGCGTCGCAGTCACGCAATCGCCCTTCGAATGCACACTTCGAAAGATGCGTCCCCTGAATTGAGACACAGCCATGGAAATGTTCCACTAGTTGGCGCCATTTCTCCAGGAGTTACAAGAGAAATCCAAATTTTAAGGTAAGAAAGTTTGTTTTCTAGTACTTTTACCGTTGTAGATAAAGTTGTATGAGTTATATCAGGTCAAACTATAGTTTCTATAGTAAAGAATGGTGTATTTCACCCTTGCTAATGTCAAAGCACCATGCCAATACAGCTAGTTAAGCAATGGATGGCAGGGCGGGGTAGGTTGTAACGCATGTTTTCAAAGTGTTACCACCATCCCCTTACATACAAAGTTGTTACCAAAGATGTTGCCCTGTTCTCAAAAAACAACAACTGTTCAGCTCTCTCTCAAGACACACACACACACACACACACACACACACACACGCACACACACACACACACACACAGACACACACACACACACACACACACACACACACACACACACACACACACACACAAGTATAAACTTATGCTTTTTATATTTTGTTCGTAACATTAATATGATCTTTATTCTCTATGTGAATAATGGGTTGTATGTTATACACAGGGTTTCCGCGGGGTTGTTAAAGGTATTAAAAGGTAGTAAATGAAATTAGCCCAAATTAAGGCCATTAAAAAGTATTAAAAAGTAATAAACGTTATCTGACGAGGTATTAAATTTCCAACAAGGCCTATGAGTTTTTCAATTTGTGCAATTTACGTGCAGGACTATCTCCTAAGATTACTTAAACTTGCGTGGATTTATTTTTATGTTGCAAGTAGGACCTGAATGATATCAATGTTGTCACGTGGTGTGTGCGCTGAAACAAACTGGATATACCCGGCTGGCTTGCTGCCAAACCACTTCGCGAGTTCGCTTCTGTTAGTCAATTGAAAGACAATGAAGGGAAATGCAAATTTTCGGACCTCTGGCTGGAGGAATCGATATTTAAAGACTTGTACGGTATAAACATATAGGGGAATTATTTGTTTATCAACACGGCGGATGTGCGCGCAGAATGATGCAAAAAGAACATTTGTTTGACCGGTTGCCATGGTTATCTGTGTGGTTAATTTGCAGTTGCGTTGTTAATTAGCGATGTTGTCACCTTACTGTTACATTAAACTGTAATCAGAAAACGCGGTTATATGCTAAAGACCCTATAGTATCTGTTGTATAAAGGCGGGGACGAATTTCAAATTATAAATATGTACACTTTATGTTGAAAGTATAGACCGTCGCGATTCCCATTGAAACTAATGGCGCGGTGATTATTCTTCAAAACGAGCTGGTAAATGGTGAAAAATGAATGAAACTAATCAGACAACTCGGTTATGTGTTATAGACCCTAGAGTATCTGTGGTATAAAGGCTAGGACGAATTTCGAATTATAAATATGTAAAATCCATAACATTAGCTCTCTGGCTCACAGCTCAGCTGACTAAAATACCTCCCATTGCCAAGTCGTAGCTAAGGTCCGTCCTATTTATGTGAAAAACTTTATATTTGGATTGTAAAACGCATGAAAATATAAATGGTATAAAACCATGGTATAAGCGGGATAATGCCCTTCGAGGTGTCAAAAACATGTTTGATCGATCGTAATTAAAGGGGACTACTTTAAGAGGGGGATGACCTCAAACAGAGTATACATTTAATAAGAATGCAATACGAATAAGAAAAAGCATAATTATTAAAGTATTTGAATTGTTTTATTATGTTGGCAAGCAAGAAGTAGAATAAATGGGATAATTAAATAATAAATTAATAAAACGGTTTGTGCAACCAACACACAACACGCACAACAAGACATGATTGCGGCCGTTGTCGCTCTCGTCTCTTTCTGCATATGATATGCTCGTAGAGCGGGGAGTGACGTAGACTGATAATCCCTCTATAGAAGGTACACTGGTGTGAAATTGAGCTACGACGTTACCGTGAGACTGGTGTGACCGGTAGACAGCCGTGTTTACATGGACATTTCTGATCCGATTAGAAGTGGAAGAACAGCTCAATTGGAATAAAAAATGATCATATATACGGCTCAATCGTAATACAATTCTCTGATTGGAATATAATTCCATGCGGAATAGAAGAGGTGGTGTAGTCCGCTATAATCGACATACATACACTTATTCCGATTGGTTTGGGGTGGGTGCGGCTACCTTTATAACTTAGAGAGATGGCATCAGCAGCTGCAGTATTTCGCAATTGGTCAGTCGGTACTTTTATGCATACCGAACTTGACCGCTGTCAAGGAAAGTGTTTTTTTTTTGCCTGATTCACGTCTTTCTTGGCACTCCGTAAGTAGTCCAGTAACTTATCAACCCCAGCGTGTCCGATTTCTAAGCGACGTCAACGTTTTTGGCGGACTATTGCCCTGCTGTTTTGGCAAGGAGCAGTGTAATAATGTATAGAACGTCACCCGTCATTATTGAAAATAATACCCTTCAGGGCGAAGCAAGACACCTCTGGAAGTCATGCTGGTATAAAGAAATATGGTGAAGGTATTAAAAAAGGTATTAAAAGGTAGTAAATTCGTCTTAAGAATTTCTGTATAAACCCTGTATACAATTCTATTTTTTTCTGTATACCTACAGTTACTGAATGTAGCCTACCATTTTTCATGTATAGGCATATAGATGTGTGTGACATCCAGCCTGCCTTTGCCAATGTAACACACACATGCACACACATGCACGCACACATTCACACACAGGATGCATATGTCTTAATTTACAATACAGTTTAAGAATATTTTGTTATCTATTTTCAAACCCTGTTGTTTATGCTTATAATTAAATCGGCATATCAAATGGAGTCCCATTGTTTTTTTTTGCATTTTGTCTACCTGTTACAACCTACCCCAGTAGGCGTTACAACCTACCCCGGTAGTGGTAGGTTGTAACAAAGGTATACATTGTATTTGTCATAATCTCACAAATTCCGTGATATAGTTGGAGATTTATATGGTTGCCACTTGTAGTAGACAAATGTGGGTACTTTGCCTAAAAGGTTTTGTTTTTTTTAGGTGCTGAAGAAAAATGTGTTACAAACATACCTCCCCTAATGTACATTTACATTTTACATTTACATTTAGGGCATTTAGCAGACGCTGTTATTCAAAGCGACTTACAATAAGTGCATTTGTTACAATAAGTACATTTGTCATAAGAAGTGAAACAATATATCGCTGTCGGTACAGTAAAGACGTTCATAGAACCAAGTGCAAGTATTACAATCGCTAGGCTAACCCATTCCCCGTGTAAAGCAGCGATAGCAGCTACTGTAGATGCTACACAATTAAGTACCTTGTACAAGTGCCAGGACGTACAACATTCAATGGTGGCTGTGCATTGGTTTCTATGCAGAGTCGAGATGAACTCTGAACAGGTGAGTTTTGAGTCTTTTGCGGAAGCTGGTGAGCGACTCTGCGGTCCTGACATCGGTAGGGAGCTCGTTCCACCACTGAGGTCCCAAAACAGAGAAAAGTTGTGACTTTGCTGATCGACCTTTGCTTGCTCTTAGCGATGGCGGTGCCAGACGTCCGGCTGAGGTAGTTGAGCGGAGGGATCGAGCTGGGGTGTGTGGCTTTACTAATGCTTGGAGGTAGGCAGGGGCAGTTCCATCGACTGCCTTGTATGCCAGTACCATCATCTTGAATCTGATGCGAGCTATAACAGGGAGCCAGTGGAGGTCTCGGAAGAGGGGGGTTACATGTGAGAACTTTGGTAGGTTGAACACGAGGCGCGCTGCCGCATTCTGGATGCGCTGCAAGGGTTTAATCGCAGAGGCAGGGAGTCCAGCCAACAGTCTTGGCGGACAGCTAATGTCCGCCAAGACTGTCTGAAAGCACAGCAGGAATCGCTGATTAACCCGAAATGAATATGGGAATATCTGTCGAATATCCAACAACAAATCTACCACGGTGTTACTGTTTGATGAAATAACAGACTTGTAAGCTCAGCCTACGTATGTCCGGAGCATAAGTAGGCCTACAACAATCCACCGGTTTCAAACCACAAGATGGCAGTATATCCTTGAAAGTGTGTGTGTTTGTGTGTGTGTGAGAGAGATGGGGGATTCATTAATTAGCCACTATTTAGTTTAAAGTATGTGAATGTCCCGCATGTATATACTGTGAGAAAGGTATTGAACCCCGACCTCACATGTGGGATGGGACGCACCCAAGGAGTGAACTTTTTGAAAGCAGGAGGAGGCTCAGAGAGTTTAAGGATAATGCTGTTGCTTAATTTAAATTTCCAAAAACGTGCAAAAGGCAAACAAAAGAATACAGCCCCTCCTCAAGCTGTTGCATCTCAAATGCCCGCCCCAACTTACACCATGTCTCCCCATTAAGTAGGCCTAACAATCAGAGGCTGATTGGGAAAGCCCACTGGGATAGGTGAGAAATCAATACAACCACGATCAATCAAACGCCACAGAACAATAGCTCAAACACTATATATTCATTAAACGATGCATACAAATATATATACACACACAACACAATCTTAAATAAATCACACCAACCATAAAAACGACACTCAGAAGCACAAACGCTACCTCACCAACCCCGCCATTAGCAAACCAAATGAACTGTCCCGGAACAGAAAATAAAGCCCTGGTTCCCATGCGGCATGCGTTCCCCATGGACCAGTTTGCCGGGACGGACAGGGAGAAGGGTAGTTGAACTGTGAGCGTTGTGTTGTGACAGGCAAATTAATGTATGGTTAACTGTGTGAATTATGTATCATGTAAATAAATGAAGTGGATTAAACTGGTGTGTGGTTGTTGTTTGTAGTGTGGTGCTATGTGTTTATGCACAGGTAAACGGGGCTAAATGGTAGGATCTGGGGAAATGCGACCCTCGCTTTTCACATATACAATAAATAAAGTACAAAAATCACATTTCATAATTCCTCATATTGGTAAGTTATGTTCCTAATGAGGCAACTGTAGTTTGTTAATGAAAGAAAAAATGTTACGTTGTTATGTTAAAGTATACAAAAAAGAGCACTAAATGATGTATTTCCCATTCTATTCATTGCTACGTGTTACTCCTTACTCTATTGAAACAAATCCATCTTAGCGTGACACTGTTGGGAAGAGGAGCTGGAAATACAGACGTGTATGAATACAGTATGGATTTGGTTCAGTAGAATAAGGCCTACTGGGACTATTGAAAAGTTGGGGTTGAAATTAGAAAAGCCTCAATATTTAATGTGATTGAAGTGCCCGAGTTTAACCACCTTCGAACATTATAATGTAGCCTGATAAGTGGTTTAAAACAATCTAAACGTAACTCCTTGAATGGGGCACCGTTACATTACAACACAACACATCCATAAATCAGCTCCTCACTCCCGCAACACACCTCCTGAAACCCTCCCCTGCCTCCCAGTCAAACAGTGCATCGACTTCAAACCGCTTCTTACAAGTCAGCTCTCCACCACCTGGCATCTTCCTCTCTGATCTCTCCTTCCACCCACCCGGGCCCTCCCATCTGCAGATGCCAACCACCCAGGCCCCCTCCCCCCTGTCCTGCTCCAGGTCTTCCCTCAGAACCCGTCCCTTCAAACATGCGCCTTTTAATGTAGACATGTTTTTGTCTTTGTGCCACAATTTTCAATCTCTTATTCAAAAGAAATGTCATACTGCTTTTTACGATGTCTTTATTATGTGATATTATTCTTGCTGTAAAGTGTCCTTAATACTTTGGTACAGTATTAAAAAAAGCGCTATGCAAAATAAGAGTTTTATTATATATTATTATTAATTATATTATTAAAGGGGGCATATCATACCACCAGGTGTGAGTGTGATTAGCCATTACAAGCCGTTTTCAAAATGTGCAGCATTGTGACATCACACGTGGGCGTGTCCATCTAGATGTGTGACGGATAGATGGACACGGCAACCTGTGATGTCACAATGCTGCACATTTTCAAACCTGCTTGAAATGGCTAATCACACTCACACCTGGCGGTATGAGATGTCTCCTTTAAGTTACATCAAAGTAAATGGCAAAAACAAAAATATATGAATCAACAAAAGATTCCACTCAAACACTAAACAGGCAGTGTTTAATCCATCAATTGATTAAATTACCACAATAGGTACATTTTCAAGCATGCATTAATATAACTATAAACCTTTTAAACCGTTGGAACCTAATGTTAACTATAATCCAAGTATATAAGAATAGAGGGCTTCCACGCAAGTTATGTATTGTCATAGGACTACTCCATGACCTTATAGCTAAGAAGAGTAGGCCACAGGTAGAGAGATACAGTAGGAAGTATAGCACAAATAGAGGCACTATTGTTTCTCAAATAAGATTCAAAGAAACCCGTCGTGCGAGTTCGGCACATATCCTCTTTCTTCCCGTTTTTCACAGTCCTGAAGATGACTTTGTATTTGTATAATTGTGTGGGAGAGCGTAAATCTCAGGAACGTATGGTGGAGAGGCCTAGAAGATTACCCTGTCCCAAATGGTGTATAGGTGTATGTCCCAAGGGAGGACCGGATGTGGGTTAGGGTAGCTGCGGAGTGTGTTATCAGAGCCAGATCAGTCAATGACCCTGAACCAAAGTGTGTAAACCAAAGCCGTGCAGCCTGGTAAAGCTACAATTTTATTGAGGAAAAGGCACGGTTCAGTATCATATTACCCCATGGTATTACATTTTTTAATAAATATAAATGATTCTGGGTTTGTATCTCCCCCCATGGCTGCTGTGTGACTATATAGGGCATCCTTGAGCAAGATGCCCAACTGCTCCTGAGTGACTAAATGGTCATCATAATATTTACAGCACAGCTATGTACATTATAGCAAAGCTAGTCGAGTAGCTATGTTTAGGAAGGCTGGTGAACAAAGACATTGTGTGGGCATGTGTCCGTTCAGGACTACAATATGATTCGTAGGGGCAATTCACTTCTCACTCAATGTACAGAATAACAGGAGAACTTTCATATGTCACACATTGCTCGGTGCACAAGGAACACAACTCTTTGTTGGACATCAAGTCCAACAAATATTTCCTGTCTTTTCGAAGAAAACTTTTTTTTGTTTTGTTTTCAGGATACGACAGTCCCTCCAGAAAAACGTGATTATGCGATCGCATAATTCAACACATAATCATCCAAAGTTCGCATATTCATGCGGGGGCCGCATTTTTTCAAATATGCCGCACTTTCACTGACATGAGTGTTGCAATATGAGTAATATTGACAGCTCATATGCATTAGTTGCGTGGGAGTGTTAATCCTTAATGATTAGTCTTAAGTAAAGCTTACCACAGCCCTGCTGCAAGGCATGTGTATCACAAGAACTTCTTGGTCATCCGCTGCCACTGCAAAGATCCATTATGAATACACACACACGCACACGCACACACACACATTTATATAATCAGTAATCTTATGCTTTTCTCTTTCCGCATTTATCACACACCCAAACACGTATACCCACATACACAGGCCCATAGGTGAACAGCTGAGAGGGAACGAATGCTGTCTGGGCCTTGTCATTGTGTGCATGGAAAGAATAAAATCAACCCTAGGTATTCACAGCCCAGCGCCGACCCCGGCGACCTCAGTATCAATCAGTTAAGGAGAAGGTGCTATTTATGTTTGATTCTGAACATTAGTGTTTAGCTTCTCAAATAGAATTTTTAACGAGACACATCGGCCATAGAGCATCTATATCAAACTCGACAGCTGGTTATCGGTTCCCTTTGATTTGAGGAACGAGTTCCTGGTTTCTTGCAGTCTTGAGCAGCAATTGAAACTACACATTCGCTGCTGTTCTTTCAGTGGAAATCAAACAAGTATAGCCTGATGATTATGAATCCATTTCTTGCCAAATGTTCCTACATCGGCCGCGTCAGGAGTTTTGCCCACAATATAGCTCTGTGAACAGCGGTCTGATACAGCTGAGTGGATGAAGATGCCGCTGATGACCGTGGGCCAGTCTTGTGTGTGGACTAACGGTGAGATGACTTAAGGCCTCACTGCATGCTGCAGTTTAGTGGTGTCCCTGGTGTTACTCTGGCTGTCAATCAGCACCAGAGGGTTCTTAAGGTGGTTCTCGATGATGCTGGAGATGCTGGAGAAATGCTAGAAGGGAGGGAGGAGCCATGTTAGATCCAAGATGATGATAGATTAAAGAAAATGTATCTGGCCGGCGATTCCAGATGACTTTCTTTCACAATGTTGTGGCAGTTACGCGGTAGTTATGATATGTGCATCAGACCATTTTATGGGCAGTGATCCCAAAAACATTTTTGTTTTGTTTCAAACATAGTTATATGATATTTTATAGACAGTATATATATACGCCCCTTGTTTCACCTTAACTTAAAAACAAAACAACCCAATATGAACGACTTCCAAGCATGGAGGAACATGTCATCTCATGCGCTATACCTCCTCTCCTTTCTTCTCCCGTCCGAGTGCGTATTGCTGCGTGGCTTGGATGAACCGCACGGGGATGTTGTACACCTTGCCATTGTAGAGCACCGCCAACGTGTAGGGCTGCTCCACGTCCTGCCCAGAACTGTTCCTCACTAAAAAGGAGCCATCCTGACGTAGAAAGGGAACACAGACACCTTGAATAACCACTTACTGGCTTGTTCATGGCCTCTTATGAGGGAATGTTGTTAAAAAACTGCATGACTGACTTCAGATCAGTATCACTGATCTTTTATAATATGGTTTTCTGACCCTGTTGGATTGAATCAGGACCTCTTCAGCAGCCTTGCGGTCGCACGTGTTGGCGTACCAGGGTTGTCTGTAAATGTCTGACTCCTATGAATAGAAATAAATACATTAACATTATTTAAAAAAATCTCTTCCCTATACCCTGATTGTATCGTGAAACCATCAGGTTGTCATGCAAAGGGAGTTGAGAAATGAATAACCTTGTCCATGTCCTGCAATCCATTTTCAACCATTGAGCTCAGTTCGGCTTGTCCTAAGATGGCAGAGAAACAAGTCAAGAGTATGCTCTCCACTCCGACAGTCAAAGGTGGGTTTTTGGCTCTCAGTTTCATGACCAGGAGATTTGGAGGAGTTTGTTGACCGTACACGAGGAGTTCTTACTTACTTTGGGGGTTCAACATCTGTTGATGAAAAGGAATCCTGCAGTGTGGGGAAGGGGACAGTTTGTGAAGGTTCAGCCTCAAAACTATCCAACTATGTCGACCAGGACACTAGCTGTAATACAATCTCAATTTGATTAGTGAGTTTATAGAGATTTGCGGTAATATAACTTGAATCCGCTCACATTGGTCTTCTGAAATCAGCAGTGAACGGCTTATGAGGCTGTGGCGGGTCACTGTTAATCATGGGCAGTGTTTGGCCTGTAGGGAGGTAGAAATACTTTGGTTGAGACTTCTACGGTAGCCCTTGAGGGATAAAGTATAGTCATATACTTCAATGGTAAATTCTAATGGTTTGTGGACTTACTTTGAGGTTCTTGGTGTTTAATTTGCTTCTATATGTAAAGGGAATACATACATAATGTCATACACATTCATACATAGAGTAATACACACATAATCTCACACACGCAACATGTCCTTATAGTGATTTCATGTCATGAAAACGTAACTAACCGTTCTTGGAACTGTTTTTGGTGGTTTTCTAAAATAAGGAGAGATTAAATGTGATTAACAATGAATCAAGCCTTTACTTAACATCTTAACAAAGGAAAAATATTGTTTGTCATTCACAGATACAAAAACCGTACTCTCTGAGCAATGGTTTTGGCGGTAGAGGCAGGTCCCTCTCGGCCCTTAGACCTTGACCTAGATGCAATCAAACAATCAACAAATCAAAAACGTCATAAACTGAAATTTGATTACAGGAATTTCATTTGAATATCACTTATTCGCTTTTGTTAATATTGAAGCTTTTCCTTTTTTACATTGAATATTGATGAGTATCAATATTGCAGGTTGATTTAGTTTAACGCTTACTATGATCAGGGTCACAAACTTCATACGTGTCCTGAGATGATTCAGGGATCTGGATAAAGAGAAAAGGAAACAACAATCATCAATATCATCATCTTGTATTCCAACGAGAATTAATTACATATATACAGACTTAAAGGTTAGCAGGATTTGTCAGTTAATCTTGCTTACCTGAGGTCTGATGAGTCTGGTGAAGGAAAAATAGACAATGTTGTTCCGGTGATACAAAAACACACAATAGGCTGTGTTTATTGTTGGAAGATGAATGTAAATTGACTCTGGTATTGCTACTAGCCTATCTGGGTCTGACTATTGGTGTCATTGAATGTGTTGGTGTCTTTAGGCCGAATCTGTCATGTAGTCACAAGAATAATGTCTCAGGTGGATGGATTTCCAAATACAAAATGTCAAGATATGAATGGAATAGCAACAATATAAATCATAAATGCATGTGAAACTAACCTGCTTCCTGGTGGAATATTCTCCTTTAAGATGGGAAAGCATAGAACCAGATGTCAGTTCCAATGTTATTTTTGTGTTCTTACCAATGTGTATTAATATCATTATTTTAAACTGGACCTACCTCTGGGACTTCATATACATCTAAAACAGAATCGAGGACAAAGTTAGAAACTCAGTTTCCCAAGTCTTTCTTAGTTTTCTTCAAAGCTCATGAATCATTGCATGTTCATGTTCATGATTGCCGAAAGTTTAACTCTTTATTTTTTAATAAATGCTCTCCCACATTGTAGTGTATGTAGTAGTTGCATTTCTGGAAGTTTCTCTACAGTCAACATTATTATTGTGCAGGATCCCCCCATATTAGCTGTTCTGAGTGATAGCTTGGTTTTGACTGGAAATGCGACTTACCAGGATCACATGGGAGTTTCCATAGGGTTTTTGACACCATAGGGCTGCTATTTACACCTGTGACATGTATTAGAGGTTTTAAGATTCTTATTGTTATTCTCCTCGTGATGCAGAACCATTTTCATCAAAGGGACACACACTAATAATTCTTACTAAGTGGGGGGGTCTCTCTTGGCTCTATGTAGTCGTCTCGCTCACCCAGCTCTGGATCGATGTAATCGTCCTACAACAAAACAGCACATGAATGAGTCATAAACCCCTCGACCCCTGATGGTGTGAATATGATAGCCCCTTGCCTGCTTCAGTGTATCTTTAAAAACAAACAACAAAGAAAGAAGGAGGCAAAAGCATCTGTACAGATCTAATGGTTCACAAAGAGAATCCATAACAGAAACGTATGTACAAATGTATTGCCTATATGGTGAAACACCACCACCACCACAACTCTAAATCAAGCGTCACCTCATCACTGGGCTGCCGTGGCTTTGGGGGCAGTGGTTTGTTGGTCTTGGCTGGGGGCCGGGGTATCCTGGGTAGAGGATCGCATCGACTCTCGCTTCGGCACCTGTCTAGAAAAGAGAAGCAGAAGCGAGGTATGAGGCGTTTGGCTAATTCACCAGTGTGGAGCCCCACATCATGCTCTAGTTTTCTACAGCGTAAAGTCAGCAATCTGTGGTGTAGCGATTACAAAAAATGAAGGTCCATATTTGACAAGAAAAGCGTGATGAAGTAGCGAGGGCGATATAGGGAGCTGGTCCAGCTGCTAGCGCGTGGCTCATTCCCAACCGCGCTGCTAGCCAGAAGGCACTAAGGAGCTGGGGGGAGGCACCGCTTATGTTCACTTTATATTTACTTTACTTCTGTGTTTTGAAGTTATTGAGAAGGTATGTTAAGCAAAGAACACAATATAATGATGTTTCAAGAAATAAAAGCAGCCGGATTGTTGTGCTCATTGACATGAGGCCTTTTTGGGCTGGTTAGCCGACCTACTGCCCAGGTGGAGCTACTCACCGACGTACTCATCCCTGGAGAAGGGCAAGGAGGACGAGGGGGTGAAGACTCTGTGAGCAGGGGGAGGCTCATAGGCACCGCCCTCTTCCTCGTATTCACCACTCTCCTTCGTCAATAGGAAGATAGATATATTGATTATGTAACACTTTTCAATATTCTGTTTTTACTACTACTACTAGGCCTACTTATAAGGATTATTATAATGACAGTTATAATGTTTAATAACAAGAATAAGAATCATTCTTCTTATTAACAATTAATAAGAAGAATCATACTCCTTATTAACAATTAATAAGAGAAGCACTTGTAGTATTTGCAAAATGATTTAGAAATGTTGAGCATTACGTACTTCAGACCATCTCTCAATGTCGTCCACATGTTCCCCTGGAAGCCCAAAAAGGTGAATAATGTTAACACATCATTCATCTTTCTGATGTGCATTAATAAATCTGTAGTAAACAGTGAATTCCTTATTTATTAAGCATTGTTCCATGAATACTCTATAGTCAGATTATCATAATCATTGATAAATTATTATTAAGACAATTAGATACCTTTCCATAAGATCAGTTATAAAGCTCAAGTGAATGATTAACAAACTATTTACAATGTGTTAATAATGCTTTTCAAAACTTAATGCTTAGTGATTCATTAAATTCATGATGAGTTTAGTATTTTGTGTGAGCTTATCCAAAGTGAGGACTATCTATGCCTTACTAAGCATTTATAAATGATAATTAAAGGCTGGTTTTATCAATGCATTATAGCATTAGGTAAAAACTAACTAAAAACTAACTTAATGGTTAAGCATTATTAACAAATCAACATCATTTGTAAATCATCCATATACACTTTAGAATTGATCTACTGAACCATTTTCTCATTATATTAGAAATGATGTATAAGTGATTATGAATTGCTTACTAATGAGGATTAATGTAGGAACAATCCTTTATAAATGTTAAATTCTATATTTACTACTACTTATTAATGCTGCAGTTATTTCAAAGTGCTACCAGATTATTTTACATGTCAATATATTTTCTTTCCTATGCTCAGAGCAGTAAATTATTTGAACTCTTTGTAAATATTTGCTAGAATCAACTGAGGGGGCCATATATTCATTAGTGGGTCAGTCTCAATGTGGAAGATATTTCCAGGATGATATTTTCTATTCCACTGATAATTGATAATAAACATGCTAAAATACCGTAATAACTCAAATTAAATGTAAATTCTGTGCAATATATGGGCTGTTGGTACCTTGGTAATCTCTTTCTGGGACTTTTGGGCCTGGTTTGACTTTGAGTCTAAAGGGGAAAATATAATTTGGTTAACATCCTTTTCTTTTACACATATCATTTAATGCATATTTCACTTGGCGGTCTTAGCATGTGTACTATATTGATAGTTTCAATGTCTTCCTTTTTTTTAGAAAGGAAAGCGAGAAAGCAGCCAGCTGTTAAGGTTCTTCAATGATTCTTTCTGTGTCTATTTTCAACTTAAATGAAAGAGGAATTGGCCTCTTCAGATACACATGGGTGCACCCATGTGTAATATTAGTTTTTGGAGGGGGTGGTTGGAAAAGAAAATCAGCGAACATTGTGTTAAATCACTATTTAAGTGGGCTACCAATACAATACAATACAATAGAATTGTAATACAAAGGCACTATGGTTTCCCTCATTTACAGTGGCGACGAGCATACACAATAAACACAATTACAAGGATAACATATAAAAATTACGCTAAAATATATCTATTAAGTATATACAATACAAAAAGAGCAAGAATTAAATAGGATGAAATACTAAATGAGAATGAAATCAGCTAAACAATTACAGTGGGATATGTGTACAATTCAGAAATCATAGATTATAATAAATCATACGTAGGGAGAGCAGTCATTTTTAAGTTGCTCTGCAGAGCATTCCATGAGTTAGGAGCAGTGAATGAAAAGACAGTCATTCCTAAACTGGATTGAGCTCAGGGAACCTTTATGAGGAGCAGCTCACTGGACCAGGTACAATAGGTGTTTGAGTCCCATTCGAGCATGTTCAACATGTAGGGTGACTTTTTCCCAATGAAAGCTTTAAATATATATATATAAAAACAGTGTTTCTCACGTCACATTAAAAAATAAGGCAAATCAACCTTTTCCTACAAGGTGCAGTGATGGGTTCTAAAGCAGTGACCTGTAATGAATCTAAGAGCTGAATGATATACTGAATCCAAAGGTTTTAGGGTAGAAGCAGACGCATGCTTATAAACTACATCCCCATAGTCCAGCACTGATAAAAACACTGCTTCAATTATCGTTTTTCTACATACCATTTGGAAGCTGGTTCTATTCCTTTATAAAATCAAATTTTCTGACGTAATTTGCAAACAAGTTCATCAATATGAGATTTAAAGGTGAGTTTTCCATCAAGCTAGATGCCTAGATATTTGTATTCAGAGACTTTTTCAATTATAGACTCACTGATAGTGGAAATGCATAGACTATTGTGACCGATATCTCTTGTCCTTGAGAACAACATTAATTTTGTTTTGGTCTGATTAAGAACCAGCTTTGGTTATGGGGAAGAAATCAGATTGGACATTACCTGGTTTCACACATTGAAATCGGTCAGTCAGATAGGTAATTACTGAACCAGTTACATGCATTTTCAGTAAGACCAATGCTATCAATTTATCTAACTATAAAGAATGGTCGACCGTATTAAAAGCTGTACTAATATCATAAACAGGGCAGCACAGTGTTTTCCATTATCTAAGGCAGAGACAATAATATTAGTGACCAGAGTGATTGCAGAGATAGTACTATGATTTGCTCTAAAACCAGATTCGTGTACGGACAAAATAGAGTGATTTGAAAGGAAACATTTGAGTTGGCGGTTAATAATAAGAATTAACAGAAAAATCTCACCTTCTCAATTTGTTAAGGATGCTGCCTTCATTCTTATTGATGTCCTGGACGATTTTCTGGAGTTGCCTAAAGAAAACCAACATATAATTGATCTTCATTGTTATCCACTCCTAGCTATAAAACGGACAAGAACATAGCCGCACCGGCGCCCGCACTAAAAGTTAGCTGGGCATGAGAAATAAGTAGTCTACGATCTCCCACTCCACGTTGGCAGCAGCAGCTTCCCCGATCATGACCAGTTTGCCTTTATGCTACACTTTAATTCCAAGCTTGTTTAGAAACGTCTTCTAACCATGGTAAACAGTGTTTTTTTGGTTGAATCAATAGGTGGTTTAACATGAGGACAAAGCAAAAGATATCAAACATTACATTTGTGTTTTATTTTGAATATTACAATTTCCACTGAATTTCAAGCGATCTATGGTGTTATTGTTGTCGTCAAACGTTTTCTATAAACTGTCAATCAATCAACCAATTAAGGAATCGGAGCTAGAACCAAAATAAGGTTCATATTCTTACCGAAGTTTTGCAGTAGCAGGAGCAGCGAATCTACTGAATTGTTCCATACTTATTCATTACTTCAGCCGTTACGTACTGGTTAAAACATGTCTCCAAGCGTACGAGTTAGCTGCATGAAGACAGTCATTGCGTTGGCATATAGTAGGGAGGGATTCATTCAAACCATTGCTGTAAGAATCCTCACTTCTGCTTTCCACGCCTGCAATTCTCCCACAATCACGCACGCGCGCGCGCGCGCGCGCACACACACACACACACACACACCCACACACACACACACACACACACACACACACACGACGCATACCTCCTACAAACATCCTTTCTGACACTCCCCCTACAAGTTCTAAAATAAGACAATGATTATTTGGTCAAGCAAAACCTCTTTCTGACCAATCATGTTGGGTCTAATTTATTTTGTGTGTATGTGTGTGTTATGTGTGTGAGTGGCAACTATGAAGATGAAGTAATTGTAACCTGAAATTGCGTAAATATCCATGACCACAGACAGACAGACAGACAGACAGACAGACAGACAGACAGAGAGAGACGCAAGAGGATTCCTTCACGCTGAAGGTACCAGGAAGGACTCAAACAAACAAAGTTAAAACTTGTAATTTAAGGCAATAATACAAAGAAATGCATTGCTCACCTGTTCTCCAGAAATAGATTCATTGTGAAAGGGAGGCTTTTATATTTATTCATGGAGATTTTTTTTTAACTTAAAACTTTCCCAAACCTTGCTCCCTATAATGTTCGATATTGTACAGTGCACCTATAGAGCTGTATTGCTGTCAAGTTAGATACAGTCATACTGGATATATGCATCACAGGCTGACTTTTATGGGAAGTTTTATAGATGTGTACATTGATGTTATGTAACCATAGAGATGATGTTTAAGTCGAATCTCTCTCTGCAACTTCCTGATTACAAGAGTTTACGGTCGGAACTGACAGGATAAAAGGGAACTTGCGAGAATATAGCCTACATGGAAAGTCAACAGGGTTGCTGCTGATGACCTACTTAATATTAGTTACATATCAGCCATGACTGGTTAGGAATGTAAATGCAACAGTTTAACACTTTACGAAGAATGCAGTCCCGTTTGTAGACACACGTAACATTTGCGTCCACATTTCTGGTCTGTGTTCAATAAAGCGCTAACATATATATTAACATAAAATAAAAGGCCTACTGGATTAGCTTTTGAACATAACAAGAGAGGGGGTGAATAGGTCCTTACGGTTGTTGGACGAGGCTGAACTTGCTGATGTCACTGTGGGACAGAGTCTGTAAAAAAAGTGAGAAACGGAGAATTCAACAGCGACATATCATAAATACAAACTACAACAGGAGGAAATAATGAAAACTTTTAAGTACAACATCTGTTAATAGCCACAAGATGGCAGTATATCCAGGAGAGTATGTTCGATGCAAGCGTGTGTGTGTGTGTGTATTAGATATAGAATTTAATTATAGACCCCACAACTTGGGGTCTATATTTAATAAAAAACGTGTTCATATTTGTTCATACATATCTTATTTAATCAACAACTATTTAGTTTAAAGTATGTTACGGAAAATATATGCAATAATACAATAATCACAATTCATAGTTCCTCGTTTTGGTTACAGTAGTTATGTTTTCAAATGAGGAAACTGGTTTGTAAAGTAAAGAAAAATGATTACCATAAAATATGCAAAAAATACCTCTAAATTATGTATTTCCCTTTCCATTCATAATTCATTGCTTCAGGTCACCTCTTACTCTGTTCCCTTCCCTAAAAAAAAACGGATCCATATTTATGCTAATCTATTTTTTATGCAACTTATCCTAATCAATATATAATAGTAGATCATGAACATATGTTCATTAGATCATTAGATCCACCTTTCCTCTGTGTGTGTGTAGGGACCTGGTATGCAACGTTTGGTGGATGGTACAGTATCAGCAACACGTCAGCAAAACGCCAACGTCATAGGCCAGCACTGTTTGCGAATGAATCATTAGAAAAAAAATCAATGAGTCACAGGACTTGACATGAAATCGGCTTTACCCCGTTTCATAGAGCACCCCCCCCCCACCACAGACAGAGCATGCTTGATCCTGGTGCTGGGTTACAGCGGAAGGGCGAGAAAAAACATCTGTTTCAAATCAGACATAGCTTTTTGACACTGAATATATTATCAGGTAGCTTGCCCCATTGTCTGCCTCCCTGCCTGAATAATTTATGGCTAGTGTCTCTGCCAGCTCAAATGAGACGCCGCACCCACATCTTCAGGTGTAAAGGGAAAAATCCGCTAAAAATAAACGTCCCTCCTACTCCGTCATAACACATCAGACATTTCAATATAATAACACCAACACCAGAATGATGAATGAGGAATGAATGACACGAAATGAATCAAGAAATGCAAGGTATTCTTGTCATTGTGATATTTGATCTATGATCCCTTATTATTATTAAAAATTATAACAAAACAAAAAAAATCGGCGTGTCACCAAGCAGATCTGTTCCCGCTCACTGGTTAACAGGATGAATCATCGCCTTAGTGAGCAGACGGTTCATTCAGAGTCTCTGAGATATGAGTAGTCAAGGAGCAGTGGACTGGACTCTAGCCATCCATATAGAGAGCACCCAGTGTCTGTGTCATGTAACTTAGCAACCCTGTTCAGGGCCTGTGTTGTTTTGTAGGCTGCAGCTCGTGGTAAAGGAATGGGGACAGATGGAAATGGAAATTGTTAGTGTCTCGGTCATAATGGTCAAGAGTTTTTTTATTGACCCTTGACAATGTTTTGATTTGTTAAGCCCACACTGGAATATATTGTTGTTTCATATTTTTATGGTTACCAAGTGTAACCTTTTTTTATATGCTCTTGTGTGGGCAGCTTGAATGCTGTATAGTGCTTTTTGATTGAAACTTAATTTCATATAAGTGAGTTTATTTTGCATTCAGCTGATGAGTACAGACCAAATCCAGCACTATAAACATAACACTCAATTCATGCAGCAGTTCTTGACTTCCACGCTCACAGTGAGGTCAGAGGTTAAATCCAGGTCCCTCACTTCCCATAACCACCTTTTCAGATTCTGACTCCAACCTGCTTACTGACTTTTAGAGTACAATGAATGCACATAAATCCTGCCCAGTCTAATAAATAAAACATAAAAACTTGATATATAACCCGAAGAAGGGCATCAAAGTCCTCTTACTGCTTGCTAATAGTCATACTGCAGGGAGAGCTAAAGCCATGACGGACCAAGTCGGAGTTGGAGAGAGAGTTCACGAGCTAATACTCTGAATCATAAAGCACCAAAGGCAGTTTGATCCACTGTTGTGGTCCATGCTCTGACCTGAACACACCAGAAACCCACAGAGGTAAAATCTCAGGTAAGTTTACCCCATCACCCCATCGCCGTGTTGCATCAGTGCAAGTCAGTTGGCAATGCAATCGATCGATCCGAGGACATATGCACCCATGTATTTATTTTTCTTTCCTGATCGTCTTTAACGATGCAGACTTCAAAGTCAATCCGATGCAATTTAAATCACTTGAATTGATTTTGGTCTAAAAAACCTTGACCAAAAGCCGGAGCCGAGCCAAATCGACAGATAGACAGGGAGCAGGAAGAAGCAGGCTATAGGGGCGAGGGAGACAAGATGAGGTGGGCATTGAATTGTAAATGATTTTGCAGCTTATCTGAATTGCATGGCTCTTATTAAGTAAAGCTCATGGCTATGATATCGCTACTAAAACGAGAGCACGCCTAGGGTCAATGAATTATGAATAGTAAAAGCGGAGCGCTGTTTTCCTCACGCAACACCACGAGTCCTGTTTTTAAAGTTCATCACACACGACACCCCCAGCTTGAATTAATCCTGTCAGAGGCTGATACAAATGAAACAGCCGAGGCAACCAGAAACAACAACAGCGACGGCAAAACATGAACGTGAACGGATGAGACGACAGGCGCTCTAATCGCATCTGAACAGGGGTTTGGGGTTTGGGATGGTTGCTGGCTGGTTGCTGGCAGACAAGTGGGCCATTCATCTATCTTGTTTCTCTCTGTCTTCTATGCCCAATATCAAATCCAACATGGTTCACTTTAATTTATGGAACCTTTTCACAGTGCTCCAATCAGAGCGTGGAAGAAGAGGTCAGAGCACAGGGGTTCGGAAAGCAGAAGAAACAAACTTCCTCATTAGCAGCAGCCCATATTTAAATATCAATTGCACAAGCCTGGGATCTAACGGAAGGTCTGACAAAATCCTCCCTGAACATTTTCTGTGATCACCTCCTTGGCCAATTCAGTTTTTCTGAATACATTTTTAATATTGCAAATAACATTTTCTTCCTTGTAGAACATAACTACCACAGGAACAGTTGGTTGACAGTCATATGAGAACTTACCAGGAGTCTATGCCCATTAATTTTAAATATGTTGACGGTCTCAGCACATTCTGGCATTTGTTTCTGAATGGAGCATAAACACAACAAACAAACCAAAGATTATAAGCATTCAAATCACTTTAGATAAAGAGATGTGCCATGTGATGTGTGTGCAAACAATAAGAATAATTCATGTATGTGTATGTTGATGAAGTACATTAACCACATACGCATTCCCTTCTGGAAATGTGGATCTGTATCAATTTGGTGTCACATACGCAAAACAAAAATAACATTAACATTTCTTTAAAGATCCCCGGCCGTCTTTCAACCTACCTTGCACATGAAGCGGGCCACCTGCTCGGGGCTCCAGCACTCACACTCCTCTTTAGATGGCAGGTTCATGTCCGTCCCTCTCTGCTCTTCATGTATTAGCAGGAGGGTAATTGAAACTGATGTTTGAAACTGTGGTTGCAGAACCTTATGTATCAAAGAATGGTCCTGAAAAGGGAAATGGAGACTTCCTTAAACTTGAAAAAAAAAGAAAGTTAATAATTTGCCAGAAGTTGTTTAACTTCTTTCACACATCATTAAACAGATCAGGAACAGTGCAGTATTGTATTAATGCATGGTATTCAATTTGTCATATTACACATAAACTAGCTGAACATCTGTGGTTAACCCTGATTTAAGCAGATTGTTTTAATAAAGAAATAAATCCGTCCATATTTTCTTTTCCTCAGGGGGAATGGTGACAGCTTTTTTGGTGAAGTAAATAATTGTTACAGTAAAATCAAGCAATGGTTTTGAATGCTGTAACAGAGTGCACTACAGTGGTTGATTTCACAGCCACATGTAAAGACTCAATCCCAGTTTGTTGTGATCTTGTACCCATCCACTGGCCCATCTGCTGTCCCTAATTGGTGGTATTATATAGGTAATTCTAATGAACACATCGAGATAGTGACACAAAGTACAGAGGGGGGCTTTTATTTTCGGAACCTGAAAGTTCCACCATTGAGAGAGGAAGCAAGTTTGGTCTGACAAGATGAGTCACGTTTAGTTGGACATGACTACAATTATTACCGGACAACACCCATCGTTTGCCATACTGAGACCACACACAAGGGGTGTGGTCTCAGTATGTTAGATTGCGATTAATATATTTACAGGACCAGACATTCTGTCGCTGTGATTCGGATTAGAAATCCAAGTTAATTCATAGATTCTCTCTTTGACAAACCAAAGGACTCTGTTACCATTGGCCTCAGTGTTTGAAGCTCTTGTTTCTTCCTCTCATTCTGGACCTGAGCCAAGCCACAGCATGTTGAACACTTTGAGTGATTAGATAGAACTGGGGTTGGTGTGGGAGGTGGCGTGGTGGCACTATTATTCTCAACATTTGTACTGTGGTTTGATCAGAAGACCCCAGTGAAGACAAAGTGCACAGATATATTGTGCATAGCAAGGGTCAGATACTCCCTGATAACTGTGCGGAAATGTACTAAAGGGTTGCTCATTGTAGCTAACAAGAAACCTATATCCGCCTCCTGTACACCCTCCTCGCACCTATAATATCAAGCAAAGTCCTAACTGAGGATAATTACCTGCAGTGTGTTGACCTTTCTTCTACATGGTATTCTGGGAGAAAGGTCACTTGCTCATCCCACTGTTCATCAGGGAAAAGTCCCACAATGCAATGCATGTAAATGAGTCGGTGGAAGGCAGGTACAAATGATCCAAACAGATTGAACTGCCTGGCAGCCTGTGTCCCTGACAGCTACTGCTAAACACCTCTTTTTATGAGCTGGAAGAAAAACACGATCTGGCCTATTCAGTGGCATGTGTGTCCACGTGTGGCTGTGCGCTTGCGCAAGCCTATATAGGTGTCTCTTAGGGAATGGGCCCTCAAAGGCTCTCTTCATTTAGGACAGCGGACTAATTAAAGCCTGGTTGCAGATGGCAGGCAGACCTGGCGTGGACATAATGAGAATGGGAGGGATGGAGGGAGGGGGATAGAGAGGGAAGGATAGAGAGAGAGCTGTGGGGTTGTTTTCTGAGGTGATTACGGTCCCTGGAGAAAGGCCCTCAACCTCAGTTGTTTTAGATCAACAACAACCTGCAAACTTGGATGGGCTCTGTTTGAGGCACATCCAGCCATCCTTGAATTGCTGATTCCTCTTGTGTCCCATCTTGTCATTTGTTATTGACCCTTTGCGGAGGGTCAATGCTTCATTCATGATGAAATTTAGGAGAGAGATTTACAATATATTCATAACCTTTGCTAGGATTAGTTAAGGATTTAAAATATTATATGTATATTTTATACATATATATAATATAATATATATATATAATGTGTACTACAAATATTTGTTTTAGTGCACAGACTGGAGCCTACCATGCTTACTATTTCTAAAGCATTATTCTGCTGTACTACTTCGCACTCCATTTCATCTTGGCAGTTGATCTGTTTGGCAAACACCAAATCCTGAGCACCTGTTGCCAGCGTATTTTCCTGTCTGCAAGGGATCCTCACCAATTCTATGCCAACTGTCATCAAGTCTTGGGCAAAATAAATCAACAACTGGTACCTTGCCAAACTGGGTGTTTTCTTTTGATAGAAGCATATAAAAGGGACGCACAAGGAATACAGAAAAACATCAACATATCCCGAGTTACAAGAACTGGATAATTGTAACGTTGACCTTGAGCGCTTGAGGTTATAGAGATGCTACACGCTACGATGCTACCTCCGATGCGGAAAAGACAAAGGCGCACAGAGGGCACAGAGGGTCCGAGATACGGTGTGGAGGTGAAGTTTCCAGATGTGCGGCTGTACCTGGTGGAGAAGAAGATGGGGGCCACCAGGAGGGGTTTCCTGGCCCAGCTGGCAAGGGCCAAGGGGTTCCTGGTGGAAGACGTCCTCAGGTTGGGAATATTGCTGAACTCTCTGGATGTCCATTTTACCTTACAGGCGACATTTAACTTACAACAAGAGAACACGTCAAAATATAAATCAGATCACTTTTGGAAAAGTCAGAGAATGGTCAATCTACTATATCGTTTTTTCCTCCCCTGCATATTAACTATATTTTCTCCCAGGCTTACAGTGACCTATAGCTGACTAGGTTTTTTCCCCTCCCTTCTTATAGATTTAATAACTTCTAGTGAATAGTATTTCAGTCCAGGAGCTTACAGGAGTTTCACTCTTGGGACGGGAAATTAAGGAGAGAATCCAATGTGACACAATAATGTATTCTGTCTGGCAGGCCAGTCCTCCCAAGATCAGGGGCCGCTTATTAAAAAGACAATTTGACACAGTTTGGGTAATTGGATGCAAATAGAAAATACATTTTCCGTCTTTTAGCACTTATCTCTCCAGAAGAACTCATTAGGGGTTTATACGTGCAAATAGAAGGCATCATCAGAGATGATAACACTGAATGATTTAGAAAATCATTCATTTTTTTTTCAGGATTTTATCTGTTATGTTTAGATAATATATATAAAATCCCAATAAAGGATGGGTAATTAAAGGGTAGCTGTCATGGCCGAACAAATTTGTCAGAGTAATTTGAATGTATAATTTGAATGTATTTTAAATTATAGAAATATAAATCCCTGTGCTGAAGGGGCATCGATGTGAAGCCTGAGAGGTGGTTCATCTGACCACATTGAGACATTCATGCGACGCGTGAAGCCGCCAAGCGTGTCT
Source organism: Pollachius pollachius (assembly GCF_949987615.1). Classification (NCBI taxonomy): domain Eukaryota; kingdom Metazoa; phylum Chordata; class Actinopteri; order Gadiformes; family Gadidae; genus Pollachius; species Pollachius pollachius. Next base: position 13,649,141 of record NC_136935.1, read on the forward strand.
ATATATGAGAGAGAGAGAGAGAGAGAGAGTGTGTGTGAGTGTGTTTGTGTAATTTGGGTGCATGTTTCCAGATGAATAACATAAACACGTGTCTTGTTGTACTGGATATGCGTGTTTATGTATACTTGCATGTCCATGTGTGTGCGTGTCTTCATGTGCCAGTGTGCGCCAGCTTGGCCATGGCAGCATTCCCAGAAACACAGCTTGAGCTCTCTTACGGTTACACTTGGTGTGACATAAGAGTTTGAAACCAACGACAGGAAGTTGAGCATGCCTGCCTCAAACTGTCATTAATTCTGCACACTGACAAAGCTGATATCAGCTGCAGTTTGTCAACACCCCCCCCCCCCCCCCCCCCCCCCACACCACCCTGATATGGGTGACAGTCAAGTGTATGTGGCATTTATGTTCACGCATGAATAAGATGCATGGACACAAACATACACAAAATTCGAATTAAAACTTATCATTGTCAGACGTTCTTGTTGGTGATACCATGAGACTATGTGTGGGGAATTGTGATGAATGAATCACCATGTCATATCACAGCTTAGCTCAAGTTAGCTGAACAGGGTTTAACATGCATAGGTAAATGTAATGCCAGTCTCATAATAGATCACCTAGTGCTGTGGCATTTTTTCCTTTTGTCACTGCTGCTGTAGTTATTATTAGTAGAAAAACTTCCCAAATCGCAAATCCATTAACATTAGAATATTGGGCTGCCATTTCCCCAGGAAAGGGATATTATGTCTATTTAATTTGGTTGAAGATCAGAAAGAAAAATGTACGGCAGATATAAAGATTGATAGATGAAAGATCAAAGTCGAATCATTTCCCCCTGTCCTGGCTGGCTCTAAGCTTAAATAAAGCTACAATCTGGTGCCAAACTGCATGAGATCTCATTTACATGTCATATATATTGGCCGATACCAAACTTTTGAACAAACGGATCGCTTCATTGTCGTCCTCATTCTGGATGGCTCCAACAAACTGCTCTACGTCTATGCAGAGTTGACGTTAATTCGCATCGTAAATTATTCACCATGGGTGGACAAGTATTTGAAAAAAATAACATCTCCGATGGGGGGGTAAAAAAAAAGGCAATTAATTGCAGAATACATTTCAGCTTCATTAATTGTCGCACTATTTGTAATGATGCTTGAAAGACTCGCAGTCCATACATTATGTGGCACCTGTAGTAGAAGTTGTCAACCCCAAACAATTATGCCACAAGATAGTTTTTCCAGTGACATCAGCCAATCAGGGATACATTGTTAAAGGGGACATATTATACCACCAGGTGTGAGTGTGATTAGCCTTACAAGTTGTTTAGAAAATCTGCCCCATATGACATCACTAGTGGGCGTGTCCACCTAGATCTGTGCTGGATAGATCTAGGTGGACACGCCCACTTGTGATGTCATATGGGGCAGATTTTCAAAACGGCTTGTAAGGCTTATCACACTCACACCTGGTGGTATAATATGTCCCCTTTAAGATTAAGGAAGTTCACAGGTGTCTCCTGTGTCTCTAAAAACAACATCATGGTGTAAGAATACATTTTGAATATTATAGTGTATTTATCTATGCCGTAGCAGAGGTATCGAGAACTAATTAAGTCAATCTTTAAAAACAGACTATGCTATTAATGGAGCAAGTTATAGGGTTACAGTGTTTATCTTACAACTGATGTGGAAGAGGCCAATAGTTATATGCCACTGGATTGATTGCCGACGTATGCAAATACCCTTTGGTGGGTGGGTGGTTGGTGCTGACAAAAGCTATGTTTAGGTATTACGTACGCAAAGGTTAGGTTAATGAATTACTACATTAAAGATGAAGACATAGATGACCTACTGTAGGCTAGCAGGTGACAAATGCGCAGCCGCTGTGCCTTTCCTGAGCATATCTGCTAATACATGGACAACTAATTTATTTTTAAATTATGCATACATCAGTTTGGTAATCACTACATATAAGATAGAGATACAGATGACCTACAAATGCCAAGCCTTTCTTGCATTCCTGGAGCCTTTGCTAATACATGGACCATTCATATATATTTTTTAATATGCATAATGTCACTGTTTGGTAAAGGTGTTCTTTTTTTAATTGCGACAATTTATATAATTCCAATAAAAGATCACTCTTCCTGCAAACTTGCAAAAAATGTATATTCACGAATAAAGCGAATATTAATACGAGAAAACCTAAACATTGTTTTGACGTCATTGTGTTTCTCCCTGCACACAGTGACCGGGTCACTCATGTGGTGTCCGAACAGAACCAGGCAGAAGAGCTGTGGCAGTGGCTGAGGGGGCTGGCTCTGAGTAACTTGCCCACACTGCATGTGTTGGACATCGGCTGGTTCACCGACAGCATGAGAGAGGGGAGGCCTGTCACTCTGGAAGCCAGGCATCGCATACAGGTGACTCACTTCCACAGACATCACTCTTTTATATTATATATTAGTATACATGGAGGTCTACATCTAGACCTCCACGGGGCTTAAGCTAAACAACAACTAACTCACTTACTAACTCTCCTCTTGCGTTAAGCCAACATTTTTAACCAAATCGATAAAAAGTAATCAATAAAGCTGTGTTGATGGCCTTAACAGCGCTTACAGTCATTTTCCACAATTGAAGACTCAGGATTTAATTACAGGTCTACGATTACTGCACTTTATAGGCCTATTGGTTTATTTTTTCTGTAATGTGTATATTTCTTTTCTTTATTTTTCTAAAAGAAGATATCTTACAGTATAAATAAAGGGCCAAATAGTATTATTTCATGGTAGGCCGGACATTCATGTTAGGGCAAGGCAAGGAAATGGAGCATTTTTTGTCAAAAGGAGCCTACCCATGGTTTATAATTTCAACCTGTCTAAACTGAAAACTATGACCAAAGACGATGGAAAACAAACTGTGCATGTGTATCGGCCGTACCAGGGTTGGAGGGCAAAGTTGGCCTTTCCCGTATACCAGTGGCGGCTGGTGGTTTTTAAAGTGAGGGAGGAAGGACTGCGCGCTTGGTTGCCATTGGCATACATGCACTGTTAGTGGCTTATGTTGGCATAAGTATGTGGACTCAAGTTGTTGCAGGGTATTTTGGTGAACTACAAAATAGCAGGGAGGGATAATTATGTGAATAAAATTGATACCAATCCACCAGTGGCAGCGTTGTACTTTGAAAGCTGGTGGGCAGCATTTCTTGGACTACAAGGGCAGAAGGAAAGGATGCAAAGCCAATGAGTCAAATCAGGCCTACTCTTGAATGGTAAGACTAAATAAAAAAATCTGGGCCTATCATTGGGCCTAATTTGCCCTCAATGACTGAAGGGTTAATTGTCAATAGTTATTCTCAATAGGCGATAGGGGGTGCTAATGTCCCTTTACCCAGGGAAACGAAGATTACATATACAAAGGCATTATAGTAGTCATATTTAAGGGCATTAATTCATTACAGTAGTCTGGGCAATCTACATTTTTTATTCTCAACAATGTTAAGGAGGATCTTCCTCCCCCTCCTCACTGGACATATGTGAATACGGGGCAGGTCCATACCCAAATATGTGCTATGTGAGTTGATAATAAATACGTAACTGTGTGTATCTTTCCCTGCCTGAATCAGAGCAGTGACCATTGCTGCAGAATTTTGTTTTTTCAACTGAGTCCCGTTCAGTTACGACAGGGCTTCAGTGCAGCCTAAAGGCTTCGAAGACACACGACTTCCCTAGTATGAGAGTGCTTCCAAATGTTTGAGTACTTTTCGAACATTTGGAAACTTTTGAGGAAATTGCATGGCAGGAGTAGTGCCATTCACCCAGATTGATAGAACACATATGCTATAATTGCCGATGGATGGCCAGAAATGGAAAAACCTTAATACCTGTTCCGTTTTGTTAAAATATATATTATTATTAAAACCAGTTGTTTAACGTTTAATTGCTTTGTACTATTGAAATCCAAGTTCTGCAAAATTATTACCAGAAAATTATATTTCTGGTAATAATAATATTTATTTTAGCAAAACAGAACCAGTAGCAAGGCTTTTTCCATTTCTGGCTAGAAATCGGAAAACCTTGCTACCAGTTCCGTTTTAAAACCTTGCTACCTGTTCCGTTTTGTTAAAATAAATAGTTGTTTTTTCAATTTAATTGCTGTGTACTATTGAATCCAAGTTCTGCAAAAGTTTTTGGTTTCTAAGTTTTCTTTTTGTGTGTGTGAATCATTCTAATTCTAATAATAATTCTCTTTCATTATTATCTATTTAACTAAATTCCCCACCTAGTGGCAGCCAGCAGTATAACCAGTGTGGGTATTCTGAGCAAAAGTCTTACTTCTGTGCAAATAATTTAACCGCACCAAGCCTACTGTATAGGGTATGTATATGTTTGTATTGGATTTGTTTTATTTATGTCTGGTTATATTGTATATGTAGGCCTATGGTATTTGTATGCATGTGTATATCATATGTGTGTTCAGTTTATGTGTAAGTATGTATGGTATCCATGGCACTGCAAACCGTACAAGATGTTTTTCCCCCAATCCTGCATATGTGATGTAACCCAAAATTGTATGGATGGTGTTGTGTGCTAAACGTATGTTGATTGCTTTCCCTGGTTCACCTTTGCAGGAGTGAGTGTTGAGATTTTAGATGTAAGATATAGAACAGGTGAACACCAAATCTCATATTGCAACATTTTTGAGTTTTGACCCATAAAAGTAATGCAGGAATAATAAGCTATTTTCCTACAGGGACTGTTATTTATTTTTCTGTAGGTTTGCTATCGAGCAAATTGGAATCTGAAAATTATATCACTATGCAGTAATGAAAGCTTCAAGGCTAGGTTATGAGAAAAACATAGAGGCTTTATCAGGTTATTACTATAATCCCCTATCCCTGGCATCATCTAGTCTTGTGTCATGACATCACTGGTGAATTTATCATGGAAACGCGGCCACTAGTTCACTTCCTTATTCCTTGTGGTAAAATGAACCTACAGATGTACAATACAGTCAAGTGTAAATAAGATACATGAGAAAACATGAAAGGCGATGAAAGGGCTAAAAGGATGAATAATACAACATTCATGTCATTTATTGCACCAATGTCATAATGACCCTGTCATAGCATGTGTTAAATATTACCCAGCTCAGTTGGATTCCTAGAAGATGAGTCTGTTCAGCCAGAATCAAGAATTCAGCCTATTTTTGACAAAGGATGGTGCCAAAAAGGCCTGCTGCGTAGTGTGATTGGCTCACAGCAAGACATTCTAGGGTTAAACATTAAAGATCCAGCTCAAGCATTTCTGTGTGGAAATAGCATGTTGGAGCATGTGTGGGTGGGTGCCCTGGTACTACTAAGACCAAACAGGATGCATAGCAAGTGCTGTACATAAAGTGCATTTTTTTATCACCATGTCTAACCAGGACCAAACACCAAAGGGGCGCTAGAGACACAATGCTTATGCATGCTCTTAAATCCCTGAGATCGTACATTACACCGGGAGAGAGAGAGAGAGAGAGAGAGAGGGAGAGGGAGAGGGAGAGGGAGAGAGAGAGATGAATGATGACAGAGGGACAGCTAGAGGGAGAGGGAAAAAGAAGGGGAAGAGGAAAAGAGAGAATGAGAGGGGGAGAGGGGGACGGAGACTAATAATGAGATAGAGGGGAAGGGATAAAGAGATAATGAGAGATAGAGAGGCGAAGGGATAAAGAGATAATGAGAGAGGAAGGCGAAGGGATAAAGAGATAATGAGAGATAGAGGGGAAGGGATAAAGAGATAATAAGAGAGAGAGAGGCGACGGGATAAAGAGATAATGAGAGAGAGAGGCGACGGGATAAAGAGATACTGAGAGAGATCAAGGGGAGTGGAGGGCTAAGTAGGGGTGTGTGTGGGAGGGTGCCGGTGTCACCCCGTCTCTGCCTCCACCCTCAACTTTAATCATGATCAAGCCTCCTGACAGGGGCTGCTAAAAAAACACACTCCGCTTTTAACTTTCCCTCCGCATCTGCTCACAATGTTGTGTTGGCTTGCAGCTGGCTGACACTGTGTTAGCCCCACCACAGCGAACACACATGCACATGCACACACACATAAAAAAACTTTCCCCAGTGGTTGCAGTAGAAAACAGGCCCACTCTCAATAAAGAGGCATTGAACCCAATTTATCTTTTTCCTTCCTTATAATCTTGCTAATACGTTTCTCCAACTTAATAATGAATACAATTGTCAATTATTTTTCCCTGTTTAGAGAAAAACAAGTGTAAAATCATATGTTTTTTATAGTCTCTGCAATCTAGTTGCAGGAGATTGGTCTACTCTGCTCCAAACTAAAGTTGTGTTTTTTCGTGCAGTGTTGCCTTGGATTTCACAACAAGGAACATAGGCGGCTAGGTGTGTGGATGTGTTGAGCTTTGTCTGGACAGCCGTTGATGTTGATGGCCGCAACGAGAGAGGAATAGACAGATAAAGCTATTACGCAACGTTGTGTGAAGTCATAGACAACATAGCTCATTATAATATTATAATGAGCACGACAGTTGTGGCAACAATAGTTGCCACGGCGTGTGGCACATTTCATATCCAGCATCGCTCATTATAAGGCTCATACACAACAACGGTCACAGAGTCACTGTTGATCGTAACCATGGGGATAACATGCCCCCCCCCCCCTTCCTATAATGCTCAGCCGAAAACAGAAAAATAATAGAGGGCTGATCCAGGGGTTTCACTTACACTTAACAGGGAGGGAGGATGTGTGTGTGTGCCTCGCTCTGGTCCAACTCGTGGACAACATCTGTTTGTCACATTTCAGCACTTCCTTGTCCCCCCCACACACAATTATTTGAACTTATGCACCGAAATGCCTGGCCGTTGCTTCCTGTGTGTCGAGCATTACTTCCTGTGTGTCCGGCGTGGCTTCCTGTGCGTCCAGCGTTGTTTCCTGTGTGGCCGGCGTGGCTTCCTGTGCGTCCAGCCGTGCTTCCTGTGGGTCCAGCATTGCTCCCTGTGTCCCCAGTTTTGCTTCCAGTTGGTCCAGCCGTGCCTTCCTGTGTCTCCAGTGTTGCTTCCTGTGGGTCCAGCGTCGCTTCCTGTTGGTCCAGCCGTTTTTCCTGTGTCTCCAGTGTTGCTTCCTGTGGGTCCAGCGTCGCTTCCTGTTGGTCCAGCGGTGCTTCCTGTGTCTCCAGTGTTGCTTCATGTGGGTCCAGTGTCACTTCCTGTTGGTCCAGCCGTGCTTCCTGTGTCTCCATTGTTGCTTCCTGTGGGTCCAGCGTCGCTTCCTGTTGGTCCAGCCGTGCTTCCTGTGTCTCCATTGTTGCTTCCTGTGGGTCCAGCGTCGCTTCCTGTTGGTCCAGCCGTGCTTCCTGTGTCTCCAATGTTGCTTCCTGTGGGTCCAGCGTCGCTTTCTGTTTGTCCAGCCGTGCTTCCTGTGTCTCCAGTGTTGCTTCCTGTGGGTCCAGCCGTGCTTCCTGTGTCTCCAGTGTTGCTTCATGTGGGTCCAGCGTTGCTTCCTGTTGGTCCAGCCGTGCTTCCTGTTGGTCCAGCCGTGCTTCTTGCGTCTCCAGTGTTGCTTCCTGTGTGTCCAGCGTTGCGGTTCATCAGTATTCCTGCCTCCCTCCTCCATCTGCCTGCATCATTAAATAGCCCCGCTAACGACGGCTCGGCTGACATTTATTGACCCGTATCCCCAAGGTAACAGGAAGGCCCGCTTGTCTGCTTATCCGTTGATGTATCTCCTATCCAGACGGAGAGCAAGCCAGTGGAGCACGCACACTGTTTATTTTCACACCGCCCGCTCCCAGTGTTTTTTTTTGTTTTTTTGTTTAATGAGTTCTAAATCTATTTACGGTTTGTTTGTGTGGTTTGCGCATCTGTGTGTGTGTATGTACACGTGTGTGTGTCTGTGTGTCTTCACGTGTGTGTGTGTGTGTGTGTGTGTGCACACGTGTGTGCGTCTGTGTGTCGTCAGGTGTGTGGGTGTGTGTGTGTTCCTGTGCGAGTGCGTGGGTGTGTGCGCGAGCGGATGTGCGCGCAGAGATAAACATAATTCCCCAAAGCGAGCGCCTTGTGAATCCACAGCACGTCCGATCATTCGCCAACGCTGTTCTCCAACACTTCTTCTTTTTTTCTCCTTCTTATTTTCCCTCTGTGTTATAAATATTCCAGGGCAACTATCAGGAAGCAAAACTAAAGAACTACAGCCGTTCACGCCGAATGTTTCCTCTGTGTCTCCCTGCAGCAGGAGGGGACTCTTTGCAGCCTAAGTGGCAGGTGATGAGATGCTGCTAACCACCTCCTGGAGGGGAGCCAGGGACACAGGGAGAGGGGGAAGCATGCCCCCCCCCCCCCCCGGGGGTAGAGGACATGTTCCCCCCCCATGGGACTGTGCTGATGTGTGTCCTCTGTCTCTTAGTGTTGTAATAGGCTGCGGGTTGGAAGGGATTTCCCATGGGTCGGGGGCGGGGCCACCGGGGGGGTGTCTCAGGTGGATTCAGTTGTGTGACCTATACAGACGAACGGTGAGCGAGAGGGAGGCTGTGCGCGGAATGGATCCCTGCCAATTTTTGGAGGCTGGAGGGTGTGGGTTATCCGCTGTGTGTGTCATACCGTGCTAGGTGCTTGGAGCCGGGTTGACCTCAGCATCATCAAGGTCATCGTGTGACCTTGAACGTGTGGAAACTCCCCCATAGTCCCTTACTGGAGTCTTTACTGATGCTGAGTTTAATGCTTATTCTGCGAAAGATGAAAAATGTACTGTTATCTCAGCCGCTTTAGGCGGGAAATGTGCTGCAGGATGATGTAATGGGATGTTATAATGTAATTTAATTTCATAAAACAATCTGTGGCTGAAGAAAGAATGTAGCCTAAGAGCCACAAGCAAACGCACGCACAGACACACACACACCCACACACAAACACACACACGCACGCACAGACACACACACATGCACGCACAGACACACACGCACGCACAGACACACACACATGCACGCGTTCTATGACATCTTTTCATTTGAACTTTCTGCAACAAAATTAGGTTTTTGTTGCAGAAAGATGGCTAGGTTCTTTCTATCCTAGCCATCATGTTCAAGTTGGCATGGCGACAAAAAATCCATCCCGTCTCTGTCCGTCTCCACCTCGCTCCTGAGTTTCCCGTCTGGGTTTAATAAAGTACAAGCCACTTTATCTCTGCTCCTCATGCGAGCCACCACATCCCTGGCACCCTGGTAATTCCCTGTGACCCGACATTACTTTCTGATGTCAAATTTTCTGCTAAAGAACATTAGTCTTACGCCGGAGATCCAGTTGACATGTATATTACAAACAGAGGGAGCCGCTAAATCACAGAATAAAAAATAGGCAATTTACAAGAGGCAAATTGGATGATGGCTTGCAGATCTCGCGGTGCCACAGGTGAACGCGTGTAATGGATTTGAACGTCAACAAACTCTGAGATGAGTGTCATTAATCTATTTCCCTGTGGAGGGGGTGAGCTCATTAAAGATATCTTACGGAGGGTAACTTGTGGCAATTTTGTTCTGTGTTCAATTCAATTAGAAATGTTGGCTTGCGTCAGTGATGCCTCTCTCATGCATACTTGCAAAAATACACTCCTGTCCTGAAAATAATCAAAGGGATTAATTATTTTTTTTTACCTTTAATTGTACACTGCATATCCAGTGGTTTGTGTGTTGCCGTGTTTGTGTGTGTCATTATGTGTGTGTGGGTGTAAGGGTGGGTGGGGGGAAATGTGGTACATGGCTTTTAAGAAAATGATATACAAAAAGATATTTATTTACAGATTCCATATTTTTCACTCAGGAAATCATTCCGGAGGCCTCTACACATCTTCCAGTGGTCGCGTTGTCTCGCTACGCCTGTAAGAGAAGGACATCCACTGAGAACCATAATGAGATCTTCACGGTAAGGACAAAACAATGGCAACCTCCCTTAACCCCTTTCTCCTGCTGGGACTGATTTAGCAATGCTTAAATCCCCAGCACATACACACAGCCACCGCCCCCACCTCCCATGGTGCATAAAAAGAAGCATAATAGTACTGGAAATGTGGTGGTCTTCACAAAAATAAATTATTATATTTAAAGCCACTTATAGGATTGGGGCACAAGCGGAAGTGATATATATATATGCTAGGAACTGACTTGTGGTGTTTAAAGCTTAAACATTAAAAAAATAAGAGTAGGCTACGCATTTACATAATAGATAAAAATATTTGATTGATATGAACCAAATGAAAACGAGTTCAGTGTGACTGTGTTGTCGCCGCAGGCCACGTATGACTTTTTAGAATTCAGTAATCAATCATAATTCGATCTCATTAGCGCCACATATGATTACGTTCAGGATCAGCTGACAGATGCCCACACAGGCACATGTTTCGTTGTGGTGTGGATCATGCCTCAAGCTCCGTAAGTGTGTGTGTCATCACCCGCCTGAGCGATGGCTCGCCGCCTGGGCGGGCTTCAGGGGACTCCCAAGTTCACCGCCGGTAAGGGGGTCTGTCCTTCGCCCCCCTGGCAGATTGCGAGCGAGTGGCCATAGAGCCGTCTGCAAACACGTTTGCAAACAGGCCAGGCTTATGCTTGATCCGAAAGATAGCTGTCATGTTAATGGATTGTGTTTAGAATAGGCTCTTGGTTTGTATGTGCCGTCCCCTACACCCATGTCCGCTGTTTGCCTGTAGAGGGCGTACTTGAGCAAAATGCCACGCTGCTTCTGAGTGGCTAAATGGTAAATGGTAATAATAATGTTTGGAACATAGCACAGCTGGTTTAGTAGCTAGGTCTAGGAAAGTTGGTGAACAAAGGCATTGTATAGGCAGTGGGCTGTCACTCAAACAGCGTGTCTGTTCAACATATTTGTAGAAGCAACTCATTTCTCAGCGATTGTATAGAATAACAGATGTCACTCTGCGTGCTGCACAAGGAAGAACAACTCTTTGTTCATCAAGTCAAACGATTCATCTATAATTTTTTTCAAGGACTCAAACCGCACCAAACCTCTCTGTTTGGCTTCCAAGATGTGGGCGATGCATGGAAGACAAAAATAAGCTGCCCTTTATGACTGACAGCTAATATGTGTATTTGTGTGGGATTGCGGAGCCCTGCTGATAAGTCTGTGACCTTATGTGCACAGCCCTACTGCAACGCATGTGTTTCACCAGGACTTCAGTCATCCGCCATGACTGCAAAGCTCCATCATGAACTCACACACAAACCCACGCATCCCTGCAAACACACACACAAGCATGCACATACACTTTCTACCAGCTCACGCCCGTTTGCATGCAACACACACTCTCTTCACCTGGGGGAAAGAGAGATGGCTTCGTCCCATATCTCTTTTCCGCAGCTTTGCATCTCTAATTAGCAATCTCAATGCCTTTCTCTTTCCCGAATTATTAACACACACACACACACACACACACACACACACACACACACACACACACACACACACACACACACACACACACACACACACACACACACACACACACACACACACATATCTATAAGCGTCAACTTACTATGAGAATGGTGCCAAGGCCGAGTCATTCTGCGCACGGGAAGAAAGAATAAAAATAAATCGTGGCCAGAGTTACGCTAGATACGGAGCAGGACCTGCACGCCGCCGAGGCCGGGCCGAGAGGAAGGAAGGTCTTTGCAGACGACACCCCCCAGCGGCCGTTAAACCTCTCCTTGATCCACCTTCTCTAGGTCACATGACGACACGGGGGTGTCAGGCTCTCCTGATGTATGGCCATGTGACATGCAGGGGCGGAGGGGTGTTAATATGTGATAACTGCCTGGTGGCCATTCTGTGTGCGTGTGTCTGTGTGTGTGTGTGTGTGTGTGTGTGTGTGTGTGTGTGTGTGTGTGAAACTCTAAAAGTTTTCCAGTTGTGTGAATGCGCATGCACCTGTTCAGTTCATAGTGTCAACATTTACATATGCTATTGTATGTCAAATGAATAAGCTTGTCCTTCATAATAGAGTATGGGACCAGTAAGAAGAGAGAGAGTGTGTGTGTGTGGTTGTGCATGCGTGCGTGTGTTCAGGGAGGATGGTGATTGGAAGACTCCAGGGGTCCTGGAGGAGAGGAATAAAGGGGAGTCATGGGTGTTGGGGAAGATGGCAGCTTCCACAAAGTGGGAGGAGGAGGTGGAGGGGGAGAGGAAGAGGCATGGTCGCTCCGACAGCGCCCCAGTGAGCTGTCAATCGCGGGCCCCTAGCAGCCAGCAGCCCTTGACTCCAGAGCCAGGCGCTATTGATTTATTCATCCCACTACTCTCTTTATCCCTCACCCATCCCCGGCTCCCCCGATCACATTTCCCTGCACTTTTCTTTATTTCTTTGCCGCCCCCCCCAACACACACACACACGCACACACACACACACACACACACACACACACACACACACACACACACACACACCCACGCGCAACAGCACTACTTCTGAAGTGCATTATTTTATTTATTTTCCCTTTTTTCTGGCTGTGTTGCTAGGACTCGGAAACATAAAGAAATACACACACACACACACCACACACACACACACACACACACACACACACACACACACACACACACACACACACACACACACACACACACACACAGACACACACACATATGCACACACAATATTGAACCTGCCCCACATCCTCTCTCATTTAGCTTTTATACTTGCCTTGTCAGAACTTCACTGTGTCTGCCTAACACAGATCTAAATATTGATGTTCACGTCACCGCTGCTTGATGGGCTGCATGAAATACCTACACACACACACACACACACGCACATGCACACGCACACGCACACGCACACACGTGCACACCTAAACACTAAAATACAGAGACATCCAAACTGACATGGACACATCGACTGGCATGTACACACACACACACACACACACACACACACACACACACACACACACACACACACACACACACACACAGATACCTAAAGACATACCAGTGGACACGAGAGACACAACCACTCTCTTTCTCTTTCTTGAATGAGTGATGGGAGAGGAAGTGATGGAGCAGTGAGAGAGAGAGAGAGAGTGAGAGAGAGAGTCTTTCTTTTTTTCCATGTAATTTTCTACGAGCCTCTGCTCTGTATACAACATATTGATAAAAGCTGTGGTGTGATGTGTATGTCCGGGTGATACTGTATGCTCCACTCATCCTTAACTGCATCCAATTGATCTTTCCCATCTCCCACAACAAGCAAGACAGACAGACTAACCCTGCACTGTATGGAGCCAGCAAGGCTCAAACTAGATGCCAAAAAAACAAGTCTATACTTTCACAACTATTTTCTTGCTAGATCCAACTCCATGTTACGTCCGGGGCTAATTTAACCTAACCTGCTACCGAAAGTGGTCTTGCAAGCTTTATTCAGTCAGTTTCTCATGAGAGTCTGGCCATTTGCTGTAAGCAATTGATTTAAAGCCATGCCTTGACAGATAACACATTCAGCCAATCAGATAAACGTAACCTCACCAACGTAGCAAGATAATGAATTCAGCTCGAATCCGTTCGGAAGAACAGGGAACACGATTCTCGTATATTCCCATGATCAAAATCTATTGCACTTTCTGCTGCAGTGCTTTCCAAAACCTTCGAAACCAGAGCAACCCCTTACAGTGATTTATGTTACAATCCCCCCAACCACAAAAAACTAACAGAAATGCATGCCTTTACACCTGTTCAAATTTAGTAGACTATGTTCAAAACCATGTGTGCATCCACTGTCCGTGTCCGCATCCTATGTCGTCTCTCTTGCATTATCAACTAAGACCTGCCTCTTGTTACAAAGGCAGCCTCTGGTTGGTCCGTCCATCAGGTGGATGTTCTGAGAGCATCCAGCGAGGACGGATCCCAGACCTTTAACAAGGAAATAATCATTTCCATACGACGGCTGGCCCTTGCCAACTGCGGCGTTCAGACTCCTGCCAAATGTGCTCCTGGATTCGTGCGACCTCAGTGCAAAGTTGTGCTGGGGGTTGCCAGGTGAATGAAATATTAAATACAGTCCGTGTCTCCACTGCATATTACATTTGACACGGCCGGACACGGCTGCTTGATGGCTGACACATTCGACGCCCCTCAACAAGGTAGTTTGGGACTTTGTTTTGTTGAGCTGTGTGGTGAGAACCTCCGCTCTACAGTCGGTCAGCAGTGATGTACGCTGGAGCGACAGCCAGGAGAATAAGCAACATCCATTTGATCAGGCGCACTCCTTCATTCATTTGCACAGAAAGGGGGGGGGGGTGGGAGGCTGGTAGTGCCGTTGCATCGCTAATATCCATCTCCGTCTGTCCAGAGGCCGTTAATCTTTCTTAAAATCCCTTCCTGTTTTTTTCCCCACACCACATTCATTTCTCACCATTATGCCATTTCTGTTTCTTTTTTTATTTTCTCTCCTCGCCCGGAGAGATGAACTGCTGCGAGAACATGACTGGACAGCAGGCCCTCCGGATGCAACACGTCGGGGGTAAATGGGCTACGCTGGATCATCGAAGCCCCCGTGCTGTGCACCCCCCCCCCCCCCCCCCCCCCCCATCCATCTTCTCGCCCTCATCCTGATCCATCATTAGTGAGATGAATGCTATTCCACTCACTGATGTGGAGCGCGCTCACAGTCCACTGGCTGTTCAGGGGATGAGCTGTTTGTGTGTGTGGTGGGTAGGTTGGTAGCTGGGTGGGTAGGTTGGTAGGAGGTTTGCGTGTGGGGAGTTGTGTCTAAAAGATGAAGAAAACCAAAAGGCATTGGGTTTGAAACCCACATTTCTGCAGTTTAAGTCTGTAGGCGTCTTTGAAGGAAGATCATCAGACCCCTATCTGCTCTTTAAAGGAAAATGAAATGAACATCTGAACAACTTATTGAGGATGTGATGTGATGTGATGTAGTGGGTGACATCGCAGTGATATGGATGCACCCTGGGGACAGATCTTTACTTGACTTTATGCACAACGTTTTAAAAACGTAGGTGAAGATATAAATAAGTTCTTATTTGCCCTATATAGGTTAACACATGGTTTTGTATGGATTCATTCTTACTGGCTGTTTTAAATGACCAGGTAACGACAACGTTTAGTCTACACCCCTCAAAGTAGTGATTTTGAAACACGCCCCTCTGTAGTGATTTTCGCCATGAGGAACTGGATTAGCAGACTGTGTTTTATACTAGCTGGGGCTAACAAGCCACTTTAACACATGAGCGTGTTTTAATTGGTCTACAGGGAGGCTGCAGCGCCCCACTAGATTGGCGGAGTAACGTTGGTCAGAACCCCTCCGCCAACCCCCCACCCCTCTCCTCTCTTACCGCTATCCCCACCGAATAATCCTAGGAAAGACGCTACACACACACACACACACACACACACACGCACACGCACACGCACACGTGAACTCCCGCCTTCCTAATGAGGGGCTTGCTCCTTCTAGTTGGGGCCAGCTGTGTGGGGAATTTCTGTTTTTGTGTGTGTGTAATTGCGTGCGTGCGTGAGTGTGTGAATGTGTGCGTGTGTGTGTGTACAGAGGTCACCCCACCGCTGGGTTGCTGGGTCAGTCTGTCTCCTGCGTTGTCCGACCTGTGTTTGACATGCTCGGCTCACCTGACACCAACCCAGCCCCGCCCCGCCTCTCTCCCCATCCTAGACCCATGGGGAGCCAAAGGTGTCGGCTGAGCCAACACTGCAGTAAAAACAGCCCACAAACGAGTTTCACTCATGCCGTTCATTCCTAGCTGTTATCTCTGCCAGGGCCATCATTCCCCTTTTCACCTCCCTCTTTCCCCGCTCATCCTCTGTCGGATGAGACGCTGAACCGAGGTCCTGACTCCCCGTGCTCACTTAAGATCCCATGACACCCATCGCAAGAGTAGGGGTTATGGCCTGGTGTCCTGGATGCACGCGCAGCGCTGAGGAAACACAGGATCAAAACAGGTTGATTTGTTCGTTTGTGGGCACCATTGGGGAAACAAGCTAGCCAGGGCAGTTTGTGTGCGCTAACCTGGGTTGGACTAAACAGATACAGCTATGTGAGCTGCTGCTCTTTTTGGGATATAATGGATGTCAGTTGATGGATAACTGCCCAGTTTCTGCCCAGTGCTACACATTAAGAGGCGAGTTGAACAAAAATCATGGCTGGTTTATATCTTGACAATGTCAACAATTAACCTAGGTTCTAAACAAACGTGCCAAATCCTTTAAGATTGCCAAAAGTGCTTGCCGACATTGATGCATTTTCTTTGCTGTTCAATTCCTTATTGGACGTCAGTGTTTGGATCTAGACTGTCACAGCCAACCCACATTATATAAAAAAAATAAAAAATAAAATCCATGCATCCTTAACAAACAGGAGTCTAGTGATGCAAGCTGGGAGGGAAGCAGGTGATCCTCTTCAAAAGACCTTTAAAGATCACTTCTACGGGTGAGGCTGCTCTGTCAGCTAGAAATACTCCCAACAACAACAACAACAAGGAGTGTTGCCTGATATATATAGTCATATTGTTTTTATGGAAACTTAACACACCTGCATTCTTGGCTTTATTTTTGCCTCAGTACCTCCAAGCACTCTGACGCCTTGCCAGCACTTTTTACTTTAATGGAGTATTACTTCAAACGTGCATCCGGTTGTGAGTGTTTTTCCACCCTTTCCAAATTTAGCTGGTTGTCGTCCAACAGCACTTTAATGGCATTGTTTGGTTTAGTTTATTCAGGTCTCTGTTTGGAATCTATAGGCCGCCATACAGTCAACTTCTTAATCTACACTGTTTCAAGGCAAGTTAAAGTTTGATCGTTAAGTCGTAGATATCATGTCTGAAATGTTGTGGTGGAACCTACCACTCGTATAACTATATAGTACTGCTATGCACATTATCAGCTTTGACAGTAACAATGTGTGCATGGGGAAAATAAATCAACCATAATTTAGATGGTGTATTCATAGTATAAGCATACACCGCCTCTACCTCAACCCCTCCTGATGACAGATCTCTTGGGACCTCAGAGAGCGGTCATCTGGAAGGGATGGCTCTGTACCCATCAGGGACAGGATCTGAGGGGGGGTGGGTGGTCTGATCCCTGTCACCACGCTGCAGTGAACCTCACGGTTGAGTGCACATTTGACACACCTTTCCAACCCCCAGCCCCCATCATGTTTTTAGTGTCATTACCTCACCTTCACCTAAAACAATGCATTCACAGAAGGCGCTGTCTAGGACGAGGCGGTGCTGGTTCGTGGGGATCCGCTTTGCAGTGGCCTGCATCACTGCTGCACAACGCCCGACACTACTGCCGAGTCATGGCCCCATTACACAGAAACAGAACAGATCAAAACCTCCTCTTCCTCTCCCAATCAGGGCTGGCATTACAGGCATTGTTTCCATCCCCAGGGCCAGACTTCGTCAGCGTGCAGGCAGGGGAACAGAGCAGGGCTCACTTTAATAAGTTGCAGAAGAAGCAGTGAGCATTTAGATATCGCCCCCCTCCCCCAAAGCCTCAGCCCTCGCGTCGGTGCTGCGTTCCTCCTGCCTCATCGTCACTCCCTCGGTGCCGCCGATGCACTCAAATCTTCCACTCATGTTTCCTCCCCCTCTCTCTCCCTCTCTCTCTCCCCCCGCCCTCCCCCTTCTCCACCACCTGCAGGATGCCTTTGAAGTGATGGCAGAGAGCTATGAGTTCAGCCAGTGCGATGGCCAATGCCTGGCCTTCAGGCGAGCCGCCTCCGTGCTGAAGAGTGTGCCTTGGCCGGTGGAGCGCCTGGCGGCCGCCACCCGCCTGCCCTGCCTAGGGGAGCACACCAGGGCGGTCATGGAGGTAGGGGGGCTCTCCTGTCCCTCCCCGCTCTTGGCTCCTTCAGCCATCACACGCACGCAGCCAGCAGACACAGGCTGGCCGGCTGGCCGGGCCGGGTTAGCTACGTGATGCAACATGGGCTTTTTCTTTTTCTTTCGATTATTATGGACAGTATATTTTTGTACACAGAGGAAATGGGTGGACGGGATCAGTGGCATGCAAACACAACACACAAAAGCACACACCGACACACACACACACGCACTCGCACACACACACGCACACACACACACACACACACACACACACACATCAAGGACAGTGCATGGGGACGTGCACGCACACACACAGACACACAGAACGCACACACATAAATGTCAGCACAAGGGGAAGGACACACACAGATAAACGCAGAAACCCACACACATGAGTTGTCACAGAAACCCACCTCCCGTCTTCCCTGAGAACGTGTCATAGAGGGTCACTTGGTAAGCATTCCCTCTGTCACCAGCCCTGTCAGGGCAGCAGTCATGGCTGGCTGTCAGGCGGAGGCATCAGGACATGTTTACTCAGAGAGGAGGCAGAGGTCCCCGAGGGAGGGATAGAGGCTAAAAGTTGAGCCTTATTCACTGACACTCAAAGATCCCCATCCACACGAACACACACTCCACAGAGCACATTTCAAAATGCAATGAATGCATCACAGCATGGACAGATTCATTACTCAGCAAACCCCCCCCCCCAGCCGGGAAAAGGGAAAACCAAACACATCCTTGTTTGCGTTTCTGTGTCGAGATGTGCACTGTGTTTTGCAGAGGCAGGTCCCTTTTCATGAACAGAAAGCTACACAGGGCAGCAGAACACCACCAAGAGAACAAAAACAACGGCTTGTGACGCACACTACTGCTGCACATGGGCGAGACTGTGTTTTGAAAGGAGTGCGCCGAGGGGGAACAAAGAGGAAGACGACGAACGATACAAATGCCTGCCTCATGCAAAAGTTTCGGGAGTATTGAGGCAACGTTGGAGCCTGAATAACTTATGTGTATTTATGTGTATCTTTGCATGAGTCTGCATGGTAACTTGCTTTGTGCCTACTATCCTCTCGTGGTCATTTCCTGTGTGTGCGTGCATTCGTGTGTGGGGGGGTCTGCCTCAAAGCTTAAGGGGTTTGTTAGAGCAGCGGTGGCGGAATTGCCAGGGCCTCAAAGGTTCTTGTCAAACTAGGCTGCGGTCCAAGTATGACCAGGGAATGAATCCTTTGTCCCCGATAGCAGATAACACACATGCTGCAGAAATGCTCAGGCTCTTTCTCTCTCTCTCTCTCTCTCTCTCTCTCTCTCTCTGTCTCTCTCTCTCTCTCTCTCTCTCTCTCTCTCTCTCTCTCTCTCTCTCTCTCTCTCTCACTCTCGCTTGCTCTCTCTCTCACATTCGGGCACGCTGATAAATATTAGGGTGTGCTGGGTGAAATAGTGGCTTCGACTGCATGCTGCCAGGCCAATACTAACCATATTACTGTGATGTTGTTTTATTGCTTAGTTCCCTCCTACTTGTTGTTTACAGCTGCTGCAAAATGAACAGTTATAATGTGATCAACAAATAAGGCTGTGCGCTGCCGAGAGAAGAAGCCAATTAAATTTGGAACCGAACCATTCCACAACAAACTTTCCAAGTGTAAAAAATATTACCTTGGGGCTTTTTATGAACGCCATGAAACCTGTATTAATCCCAGGTTTCAGAACAACAAGGCCGTTAGTCTCAGGAAAGAGAAATAGGAATACCGATTGAACAAAGCGCTTGTGATAAGTGGATGATATTATCAAGTGAGGAAATGTTTGCAGGGCTTTATTAGCACAGGGCTTATCGAACGGTGACTGCAAACCACACTGCTCACGACGACGTTGTCTTCATTGTTCTTGTTTTACTTTGCGGTGTTATTGTTGTGTTATTTTTTCTTTTTCAGGAGATCCTTCAATACGGCCGTTCATTTGAAGTGGAGAAGATACTTTGCAATGACAGATATCAAAGGCTGAAGGTATGTTGCTAAAAGACGAATTGGGCTGTGTTCAAATCGGTCCGCTTGTGCCCTCTATAGTTTACTTCTTAGGATGTCACCACTTTGAAGGGTTGTCCGACATTGTGAGTGTATAAATGTGGCTCCCTACAAAGTGCACTGCTCAGTTCCGATAACGCAGCATAAAACAAGAGTACACCTGATGCAAGCTTATTTCCCCCAGTGCATCCCATGATGCATAGCGGTTTTCAGTGTCATGGCATTCATCTAATAGAGATGGTCCGGCCCATATTAGTTATTTATGCAAATTATGTTGTTTATGCAACCAATACACGTGGCAGCCATTCTTCTCCGGACCGGTTCATAATTGTTTTATGAATTCCACATATTCTCTGGCTAAATTCGTTCATAAGCAGTGGGCTACATAGTGTTCAGTGTGCAGAGAATGGGGACTAAGGGAATGAGTGAGTCACTTCCAACATTTCCTAGGTGTTTCATTTTTCTTCTCTTCTCTGTTTGGTGCTTTTTGAACCACTGGGGTCCCCATTATAACTGCTGCCAACACACAAAACGGGGCCTGAAAGAGGCGTACCCCACTTGGCAGCTAAACAAACTTGACCGGAGAAGGTGTGTACTTGTACGCAAACATTTTGCGAGCAGGGGATGTTGTCGATGTAAATGGCGAGCCGGTGAATTTAAGCCAGATTGTATGATGATGCCTCTCCCACATTTCTTTTCACTTGATTGATACTTTCCCTTTATCATAAACATTCAAACCGGCCCTGTTATTTGTTCTTGTGCTTGTAGTGAGCCATAACTATTCCATAAGCACCTTTCAATTGGAAAGGATATAGCTTGAGCCTACTCAAATCTTCAATCAAATCCCCCTCAATATTTAATCAGTGATGTATCCCCATCACATTCCCCAACCCGAAGCCGGAGGACGGGCCGACTGTATGCCGGAGGACGGGCCGGCTGATTTGATTTGTGGAAAGTCTACATCAAATAGCTGTAAAAAAATAGCAGAACAGAGTGCTATTTGATTTTTTTATTATATAACGTAATACTGTGCACTTATCACCAAGCCTATGATTCTAGTTGTCAAATCGCTGCAGTGACCATGACCTGTCTCGTCTGTCACAGGCACTGCATTTATTGCGGCCTAATGAGTTCTCACTCATTGCATTATGGTTGTGACCCCAGCGCCTTGGTCACTAAACAACACCCACAAGCACCTTCATTTATGTGGCAGATTTTTTATTTCTTCATCTTCATTATTCTGATCAATGTACAATTGATCAACATTTAATAGATATTGATCCAGCTTCATGTGGTACTTTGCATTGACCATTTATCGTTGGATTTGTTTGCGTAGACTGATCAATGTTCCCACATTTCCAGGTGGACTGTGATTTATAATCACTGTTACATGAAAATGACCTGTAGTTGTGTGACCGCATGGTTTTACTCCTCTTAATTTACCGCCCGCCATTTTGGGGTTTTCTACAACCAAACCCTTTTAGTATGGGCCCAATGCACTGCTTTATAATGAGACCCCTGTCATTTTACTGATTGCCTTCACAAGTTATCAGTGAGTAACCACAGGCCTGCACCGGAAGGACTCTCTCTTCAGAGCTTGTCATCTTGTGTGCCTCTCTCTCCTGCCAGCTGTTCACCAGCGTGTTTGGGGTTGGGCCAAAGACAGCCGAGAAGTGGCACCGCGGAGGTCTTCGCACGCTCAATGACGCTCTAGAAGACCCCAGTGTTGAACTGAACACCATGCAGAAAGCAGGTAAAGTGGAGCCATCGCTATTTCACTGCCTCTCAATGAAATGATGGGTTTCTGAAAGAAGCAGTAGTCAGGACTTCAGAGAGAGAGAGACAGAGATACAAAAAAGGGCAATAGCTCAACTGTAGCAGCGACCTTTTGAACGCGTTCATGTGGTCCGGTGGGAGAACCCTTATTGAAGGAGCTAGGTGAAGGAAGAACATTACAACCATTGTGGGCCGAAAGGGGCCCAGTATTGAGATTACAGTCAGAAAGCAATAAAAATACTGAGTATTTGTTATAAAAATCGATGCTCTGTGGCTATGAAGGGCAAAGCTCATTGTGGAACTGCACTAGCACTAGTTTTCATCAATCAGAAAGCAAAGGCTGCGTTCTTCCTTGAGATTTGTAGGTGCGGGAGGACTTGTTTAACACACATAGTGGTGCATGCTGGGGGTTATTTCAGCCATTAGTATAGTCCCTTCTTTTAAATCTGTGGCCTACTGGTTAAGGAGTTGGACCAGTAACTGGAGGGTGACCGGTTCGAATCCAGACCGGTACACAAAAATTATGGTCGGGGGAGTAGTAGTGCAGCACTCTCCTACGTCCTCACCCTCGGATGAGGTGCCCTCGAGCAAGGCACCTGAAGGCACGCTGCACTGTGGCTGCCGACTACTCCAGGTGTGCATGTGTTCGGTGGCTCCCGGATGGGTCAAAAGCAGAGAAAGAATTTCTCCCCAAAAGGGACAATAAAGCATAACTTAAATGTGAAACTGGAAATTATATAGGGTTATATAAGTATTGAATTGTCATATAAATTCTGACACATAATAACGTTAACATCCTTAAATTAATTAATTTGATGAATTAAGAGTATTAAGGCTAGACAAACACTTCAAATATTATCAGAGAACGAAATTCCCACAATGTATTAAGAGCCCCAGCTCTCAATTCCCTTCAATAAAACTGTGCATGTTGAGCCTTTTTTTTCCCCGTTTTCCACTTATTTTTTATGCCAAACCCGTTCTGCCTGGACAATCCTTCACTGTGTGAAGCAAGGCATCAGATGGCAAATCAAAATGACTTGGGACAAGTTGACGGGCCCATTTGGCCCTCCCCTCCTCCCGTAATGCATTATGCTGACAGACAACTGAATCAAGTCTGTCAGTTTTGTTATCGTTGCTGGATAACAATAACTAGCAACGAAATCAGATTTCAAAATAAAGTGAAAAGGGAAACAATAAGCAAAATGCGTAAACAAAAGATATTATTTTATTGGCAGTGGTTTCTACATTGTTGAAGATTGACAAACGATAGAATAAACAAAGGTTTGCCACAGTTAGTCGTCACGACAACACTGAATGCCATCCACAGTAAGACGCCCAACGGCCCTCAGACAACAAGCCGCTCATCATCCCGTCTCCCCTTGACGTCCCACTTCCTGCTCATAAATTAAACGATTCCGACCTTGTCTCCTTCCACAATAACATAGCCTGGGGTTGCTCCGACAGTGGAGCAGCAAACTTTTAATCTCGAGGTGCAGGGTTCATGTCCCTGCTCATCGACTCCCCATTTATAGGGGGCAGAATGCCGGTACAGTGCATAGCGGTTCGGTTCTTTGTCCTCCAGCGGACACATAGCTGTGAGGGGGGCCTGCCACCAGGGAATCAGCCGACCCAATCAGAAAGCTTAAATAATATATGAATTATTAATTCACTATACAAGGCCCGACCAATTTTCTCTTGGCCCATCAAAAGTCCAATCCCTGGCTTTTGCTTCCTGGGTCTGTGTTCGGCTCCCGTTGTCCGCAGCCTACCCACAGGAATCCTGGCTCAATGGCGGCCCCGCATCCACCTGCTCCCTGATGACGTCAGTGTATCTGACAGCGGTCCGCTCTTCCTCCCTAGGATTCCGGCACCATGGGGACATCTCCAGGGCTGTGAGCCGGGCCGAGGCCCTCGCCCTGGAGGAAATCCTCCACCAGGCGGCCCTGGGCATCTCCGCGCACGCCGTCCTGGTGCTGGCGGGCGGCTTTCGTAGGTACGACCGCTCCTGGTTCTGCGGGTCCCGACTCAGGGACCAGGCTCCAAGTCCGGGTTCAGACGGACTAAAGGCTCGGACCATGTCTAGCTGCAAGATGTCGATTTAATTAGCTATTTTGTCATTTAAGAGAGATCTTGGTTTGTGTGTGTATGTGTGTGTGTGAGTGATTATATTTAATGCTATTAAATCACTGGTGGATCTGAGGGTCATCAGGTAGGACTCAAGAGAGAAAGAGCTCCCATCATGCTCGGCGGTACTTACACTCTGTAAGTAGTGCTGCCCTGTTAGAAACACAGTTGAAAATGTTTCGTTTGGTTCAAGGCTTATCTGGCTGTGTCCACATTTGCGGATGATTCAGGATTACATGGGGTAGATTTGCAATAGTTTTCCAACGCTCTGATTTCACAGGAGAACTCCCCCGGCTGTATGCAGACTATGCTGTGTTCTGCAGCGTGTTGCTGTAATCACTATTACCCCCTGAGGGCTGTTCACGGGGGGGGGCTACGGTCTTTACATGGCGAGCGGTCCTACTGGCTCAGGCTATCTCTCACATCCCCCTTCCCCTTGTCGAGGCCCCTTTGAACTGCACTTGTTTTTTAATGTGCTTTCTGCCCCGTCAGTAGGCACAGAGCAGTCTGCATAGAGCTGGGTCTGGCCCTAGCCGCGGCCAGTGCCGTGCCGGCTGCTCAATAATTCAAAGGCAGTTGGCTGGGGTAAAGTAGTGCTAGTATACTGACCGGGCTCTGCAGTGCCAGCCCTTTCTAGAGCAAGCCCTTGTCTGGGGGCCCCACCCTGGTCACTGTGTGTATGTGTGTGTTTACCGGAAGCAAGGGGCAATTTTTTCTCTCTTTCTTCTCTCTCCTCACGTCTTCTTCTGCTTAGTTTTTCTCTGCACATTTCAAAGTATCCAAAGAAGTGTGTTTCGGTCATTTTGGAGCACTAAGTGGGAGTGTTTGTTTGTGTCTGTATGTGGCGTGACAGTACCAGCCGTCTTAACGCAGAGCGTTTTTATTTTGTGCTGCGACGATGTGTAGGGGAAAACAAAGAAAACAACTTTTTAAGTGCCCCCTATCTATACAGTAATTGGTTTGCCTTGAAATCAGAAGTTCTGAACATTGTTAGAGGTGGTCATTGTCCACAGGTGGTCATTGTTTGCACTTGGCTGCACTTTTTTGCAAAACCAGAGTCCTCGGGACCACTGAGGACAAATATTAGCCAGATTTACACTGTCCAAACAGCTGTCATCAAAGATAAATTACATCTTATTCATCCTACGCACTGCAACTCTGGAAGTGGAAGGAGGGAGAGATTAACAGTGGAAAGAAAGTAGAGTGAGTTTGAATAAAGACTGTTTTTACTCTGTAAATATTTGATGACTTCCCCAAATAGATACACCATCGCTACGAAAAGTATTATGTGAAACACAATGTAACTGGCTTGTACTTTGTCATAAAATGCCATATATATACTGTAGTTGAATACACTTGGTAGGCTACTAGGTAATAACTGAAGCTTATTCATGTTAATATTAATATAAATTACAAGAGAGGGCAGGATAATAAAGTGTCTGAAAGCTACTAGGTTTGATACCCAATGACTGCAGCTTAACCTTTAGGATTCTGTGAGCAAGCAGCCTATCCCCTCCGCTTGGATGAAAGTGTCTGATAAGCAGTAGAACATTGCGTGAATATTGACCTTGTCTCAATGGGAGTGAATTATACTGAGACCATAAAGGCAGGTGGTGGACTGATCTGTCAATAGGTCTATGTTCCATGTATCGGATAGGAAATGGATCAGACACAATTGCTGGGAATGTATACCACATATGCAAAGCAAAAGTTATAAAAACGGCCAAACACAGCGACTTATCTTTGCAATAGATCCCCGTAAGCAATATCAAATATCAATTTAAACAAGATGGATGTCATGCCATGCTTTTATGTTTTGATGCTCCATCGGAGTATGAGACTTATCAGCAGTCTCGGCTCAGTGAGGGAAAAGAACAGCCTCGCCATCTGCCTTTACTGCACACTGTGCTCTTTTTTTACTTTTACTTAGGGCTAAGATAGCAAGCAATTATACATTTCTATAAAAAATAAAAAAATGCTTTAAGATGCAATACTTCCTACACTAACTACAGTAGCTGCCTTGCTGTTATATGCTACATGACAACAGGCGTCATAAAGATGGCCGCCACAATCGAAAAGTCATATGATCAAATCAACAGTATCTTATGTCAGTGTAACGATGCCCTGAGCCCACATTAAAGAAAAAATCCTCCAGCAACATTCAAGGGAAAGACGACAGCTGGAATGGATGTAAATATAAACTCCTCAAGAGGGGGATTTGGCAAACGAGTTTGAAAAAAGTGATTAGTGCATCATGGCTAGTTAACACCGGCAGGGAGGGAGGGGAGCGCTATAAATTGTTATGGGCCAGGAGCCAGCTGCGGAGACGTGCGCGAGATGGCCCCGAGAGACGGGCCTAATGTCTTCAACATCAGGAAGACGGAGCCCACGTATTACCTGGATGCTACAACGTGTGTGTTGAGAGAACCTTGGATGCCGTCGAGCAACCACACGCACGCAAGCACGCACGCACGCACGCACGCACGCACGCACACGAGAGAGTAAGAGGGTAATGGATGTGTTGTGAGTCCGTAATTAACTTTTTGTATTATTGAAAAACGCCAAATTTACATAATTGAAATGGAGCTAGCAACTTTATCTAGTCCACTGCTCAGAGAAACAGTTATGAGTCCAATGAAGATGTCTGGCTTCGCTAATTTAGCTTAATTATATATATGTAGAAAGAGCTGAACTCATAGTGAAGTTCAGCTTTCCTAGCCATGATTTCTGGTGTTACCCGAGACATTTAGCATTCTAGTCCATTGTCTCTCGTCCAGGGAGAGAGAGAGAAAGAGAGAACAGTTCATCTCCCTCGTCTCTAATTTGCTTATTTCAATGTCTCAAAAAAACGATCAGAACATATTAACGCAGTCGATGAAGTGCATCCTGCTGGCCCCGGCTAAGTAAAATTGTCTACCTTGGAAAGAAAACGGGCGATGGCAACGGGATGAGAGCCAGGGGGATACAGTGGGAGATAGACTGATCTTCCTCTTCTAAGAACCTCTTTAAGATGCAGGTGACACGTCCCAAAGTGGTTTGCCTGCAGGGGAGGATTGTAAAAAGATATGAGGCTGAACATACCTTCCCTGTCACCATGGACCGCAATTGCGGCGCCAGTAAAGATTCATGTCTCTTTTTTTGTGT
The DNA here is from genome assembly GCF_949987615.1 of Pollachius pollachius. Lineage (NCBI taxonomy): Eukaryota > Metazoa > Chordata > Actinopteri > Gadiformes > Gadidae > Pollachius > Pollachius pollachius. The sequence goes on from NC_136935.1 coordinate 13,676,085, forward strand.
CTTATTGAGGCCTTATATCACAAAAAATGTTGGCTGGCTAAAAGGCTGTTGACACCATGCTGCAAATCTCCAATTTCCGATCCCGGCCTCATGGCTTTGCTCGTTATCAATTCCCATATGTCACAATTATCTACAAAAAAAAACAGTGAACCGGGGCATTTTCTCATTGTATAGGCCTACATCAAAAAGAGAGATGTTTATGGCTCTTGAAAGAGATGTAACCCACACATCCGCAAAGCCTTTATGTACCACACCATAAGGCGTTATGATCTGTGCTTGATCCACCCTTGAATGTAGTTCTGAGGAAGTGCCTCCCACAGAGCCATTATTTATTCACTCCATCCTCTTCTTAAATGAGCGAATATCCTTGCATATTTCATGGCTTCTTCATGGCAAAGTTTAATAATAAATAGTTTTCCTCATGCAATAGAGGTGCATTGTTAGCTACATTAGCATCAGGTGGATTGAAAAGGGGCAATGTAGCGCTAGGTCCCAGAAACATTGGCCTTTATTGGATCACTTGCCATGAGTGCATACATTTCCCAGACAGTGGTGGCCCTAGCAGAAATTGAAGTCCAAACATTGTCATCGTCAAATGCCATCCGCTGACAATTCAGACACACTTTCTTTTAATGTTCGTTAAATAACATGTTTACTCCTTTTACTGTGAGAAATCAACCCAAGGTTGAAAGTTTTAGCATTTCCAACCGGCCACACGCCTCCACATGGCTGAAGCTAATGCTGACGCACAATGCTCAATAAACGTGTTGTGTGAGAGCGTAGCTTACGTCGTTATTCAGAGAGAGAAGGAAAATACAATAATTGTGCTGTAGAGAAGGTGCCATGACATGCTGACTTCCCCTTTTCCCACTGTATGCGGTTCATTTAAAGAGAGCATCTGCAGTAACTCCTAGACCCACTAATGTCCTCGCTCAATCTGTTTAATCTCTGCTTCCTTAAATTGGCTTTAGAAAGCTACAGTCTACATCACCGCACAGTCGCACACACACACACACACAGACACACACACACACACACACACACACACACACAAACACCTGTGCAAACATGCACACACACACACACACACACACACTGACACTGATAGACACTTCAATACAATCTCGGGGCTTTAAGAGCTGATTGGAGGGAAACTGGTTTCATGCTGATGATCTTCTGCTTTGATTTTGCTATTCACGGCACACATTCACGCAGTGCACTCCAGTGCATTTTGCTAGCGCAGCAAAGCCTTTTTTCCCAACAAGAGGAGCTGCATGAGCCCTCAGAAAAGGATCTCCGAAATGCTGCGTTGCCATTTAAGAGTGTTGGGAGATTCTGGAAGGAAAGTAGCACTTTTAGCAGATGGGCAGCGGAGGTACCGGGTTTTCAAATAGGCCAAAAGGTCTGGGACTAGAGATCGTCCCAGAGGTTAGCATAGAAGGACAACGTCTGTCAACAGGTGTGAAAAATGACCCCAGAAACCTGCAACCATGAATTTAGTTGCCCAAATAACACTTACCCTAACCCTTGGTTCATTAAAGAGTAGAGAGAGAAAAAACATGTTAATATCGAACCACATTCAGTATAGTTTAAATCTCAGCCAATCCTGCAGAATCACCTGGCAAGAATAAAATTGGCAGCCAGGCACTGGGCTGTTCAATGCCTGATGGACACACTTTGTTTTAATGTTAGGGTTAGTTTCATTCCATTTCATGTAACTGCCTTGTCAGGCACTAAACAGCTGTTTAGTTATACCTGCTTAACCTGTGAATTAGCCACGGAGAGCCATGCAATGGTCTGCCCTCCTGGCTCCCCTCATTTGATTTGGTGCTGGTTGCTCATTTTTTTTGCATTTATGGTGTATTTGTATATCGAGACCTGTGAGCGTTGGTTCAATTGTAGGCTTACACTGTGCATGTTCAATAAAGAACTCAAATCGTCCAATAAAATTTGTTGGACGGGGGGGGGGGGGGGGGGTACCTTTTATGCCCTTGAAGCATTACATTTCTGACACTCCTTCTATAAATATGGAGGAGAGCCACTGAGGATGATATTCAAAGTTATTATAAAGATGGTAACACGGACAAGCACTGTAGAGGAGACATGGAAGAAACCAATAGAATTCACAACGGTGAATCAATATGCAGTCCTTCGACTGATGTGGAATCCCTCATAATAACACGTAATACTCGTGTTTGTGAGTAGGTTTGTGTGTGTGTGTGTGTGTGTGTGTGTGTGTGTGTGTGTCTATCTATGTGCGTCAACGTGCAATAACTAGCGCCTAATGGGCTGGCAGAAGAGCTGGCAGCTGGCCTGCTGTGTGTGCAACAGGATTATCCTGATCTGTTGCGAGTCCGGCCGCTGTGTTCCCCACCCCCCAGGCAGCGTTACAGCCACCACAGCTGACTGCGGGCCTGCGTCAGCACGGCCATGATCCCCCTTTCATGTGGGCAGAATGGGGCTCGAGGGGTATTCACCCGCCATCCGCACAAGGCCAAGTGGTGTATCGTGGTGTGTCTGCCTCCCCAACGGGGGTGCCGTGGTGGGAGTCAGGACGTCGAGATACGAGATACCAAACCACATGTCTGAAGGAGAACTTAGACGCATATGCATTGAAATGAACGTGTGGTTGTCATAAAACATTATGTCACTCCACCACAATGGTTGCTGATTTCCCCGTGAGGTGTGAATGTATAGCAAATCAGGCGGATATGGTGGACAATGTATTCATCAAAATAATATGAACCCAATCTTATTAGTAATATATTACTCAGGAGGTGAGAGAAAATGAGGTCCGGAAAATTCCATTACTCCCACGTTCAGAGGAAATAGTTTTTAGCATGGCAATTATAACGTCTAAGATGTTTTTTCTTCCTTTCTTTGTCTCTTATGAATGTGTAGATCACAGTTCATAAGAGCTATTCATCAAACGCACCTGTGTGGGTATATAGGTATCAGGGGTATTCAACAGCTCAACTAATTCAATTCAATTCAATTCAATTCAATTTTATTTGTATAGCCCTTGATCACCATTACAGTCTCAAAGGGCTTATCAGGCCAAATATTTATGACACCCCCCTTTACCCAAGCAACAAGGGCAAGAAAAACCTCCCTTGAATTAGCAAGGAAGAAGTCGTGGTTTAACACCTCGAGACAGTGCGAGGCCGCACCACCGCACCCTTTCATCCTCTAACTGACAGATACGTCTCTCTAGCAGAGCTATCTTATCTTTGGGAAAGGCGGAACAAGAGCAACCGGAGTCCATGCTGACCGTGGTTGATGCAGACGGAGCTCCAACAAGGAAACAGCGAATACAATACAGAGTATGCAGAACAGGTCGCAGACATAAATACCGGTAAATAGGTACAAAACGAGACGCCAAGCATCCTGACAACCAAACCAAACAAACCGAGCCGGCTACCCGGGAGTTGTGTCAGCGGCGTCGCACAGCAGCCTGGGGTCAACCTGCGGAGAGGTTATCTGTGTATACATTGTGTTTGCTAAACTTGGCAATGACTTGATAATGACTTTGCTTCTAGCCTCCGCACCATCACCCTCCCCGCCTGCCATACTGCAGCGTGGCTGCGGCTCCATATGGACAAAGCTTATCACATGGATCCAAGTGGAAAATGATGATTCTCCTAGAACGCTTTAAACACACCGGCAGCTGCCGTAAAAATTGAGTCTTTAGACTTAACAACTTAAGACAAATAGTTTGAATTATAGCGGGGGGAATAAAAAGCTGTAACGCTGACCGCGGCATGCTGCGTGCTTTTAACAGCACCTTCTGCCAGCCCATCTCACGCCCCCTATCATCTGTTGCATCTAAAATAGGTATATATATTTATTTAGACATCTTTTTCAAGAAGCCGTGTTAAAGGACAGCTCATTCCTTAAACAACTACCAGTTGAGTAAGAGTGAGTGTAAGTGGGTTATTTAGTCACGCTACGAATGACTGCGGCCCACGCATTTTGACTTAAATGCGTCTGTGTGTTGATGTCTGTTTGTTGTTGTCCAGGGGGAAGGAGTTTGGTCATGACGTGGACTTCCTGCTCAGCACACCGGAGCAGGGCAAGGAGGAGACTCTACTGCTCAGCCTGGTGGACAGCCTAAGACGCCAGGTAAGGAGTCGCTGGGACGCAGGTTGGTATCACTGACTGTCCCGGCCTTGGCAGAAAATAGGGCGGCTGTGGCGACAAAAATAGCATGTGGTTCTTTCGATGGTTGATCCGAGTTTGGACTTTTGAGAGGGAAGAAGTAATATGCGATGTGCGTGCGTACGCCCATCACATAAAGGCAGCCCAGAAATCAAGCTGTGAATGTGATGCGTTTCATCAGAATTCAATGCTCCCCACCTCAGAGGAACCACTGAAGGGTTTCCTCGTTCCCAGGGGTCCTCGCTTTACCCTGTAACGCCTGAGATTGGGTGCTTCGACCGAGTGTGGCGACAGGTTGTCTTCGTACCTTCCTTCTGGAAATTATACTCCTAAAGTGCAGGACAAAGAAGCATAAAATAAGCTTTGTTTTAGCATCCATCACACAGATGAACAAGTCGTAGTAGGATATTGAAGCTAATCCGTTTAAAATTATCTGTATGAGTGGTTTTATTGATGCCGGGATCTGGAGTACTTTTATTAAGTATCTACTACTGTGTTGTTTGGATGCATATATATACCAAATAAACGAACTGCACCTGAGCTGGGAGAGGGCGGGACTTCCGAGCATGCTGTGGAGGAAGCGACAGGTGTTCAGTTACATGGGTTGAGGGGCGGGAGGTCGAGATAAGTTGGGCCTTCCGATAGAGAGGCGTCCGTTTCCGTTTCCGATGTTCCTTTGCCAAATTCATTGTAAAAATAACGAGTTTAATATCCTTCTCTAGGTTGTTTCGATATACTTCAATGGACCTCTCTCGGCCTATTGGAGTCGGAACCCCGTTGATGAGGGTTGCTCCGGCATGCTCGTTCTCAATAGCACTCACTCAGTTATTCACAATTCTGTTCTACGATTGTCATAGTAAAACGACATAAATATCCTCAGCGCCTAGGAGACCGGATTCAAGGCAGGTGTCTCCAAGAGCCGATTAGACGTTGAGAACTAAAGTTGACACAAAGTTTCAGTGTCTCAGAGAGCCAGCTGAACTGCAAAGGCAACTCCCCCAGAGACCCCGTCGGACAGAGGCGCCTGCCCTTTGTGTTCACAGCGCACCAGCGGGGGCTCGTTCTGCCATGTGCTCCGGAGCCCCTCCCCGGGCCCCGAGAGGGACAGACAGGTTGGGCTTGTCACAGAATATCAAAGCTATATTATTTTCCACTTTTTACCACCGGCACCACAGCCCTTTACAAGAAAAGCCATTCTTCTTCAGGAGTGGCTCACTTTCACACTTTAAAAAAACAAATACCAGAGACCAGAGGAGCTGGGAGAGGATGCTGGACCGAAAATGGATTCTGTAATGGAAAATCTGCGGCGAAAGAAAGACAGAAAAGACCCAGAGGGGGAGTGGGAAGGTTGTGAGGCGGGGAGGAAAGGATGAGAGGATGGCTGTGAAGAGCTGAGTGACCGAGATGGAGCGAACGCAGTGCGCGCTTTCCACCTTCATCGCGTAATGATGTAATTTTTCGAAATTAATGATGCAATTATTGGCCATTTCTTTTCAAGGGGATTATTGAGCACTGTTTGTCACCGCAGTGAGGCTGGTGCCACCGCACTCCAGAGTTGTATGATCAAAATGTGTTCCAAACGTGAACCAAATATTTAATTTGAGGGCATGTAGACACACTGTTTCTTGCTCTCATGCCTCGAACAGCTGTGTAACGGAAAATACAAGCTAATTTTAGGAATACAAATTTATTTCGCATTTAGACAGCTCATTATGAGAAACATACTTTGAAGTCGCCTTAAATAGAAGGAGTTAAAGCTAAAAGCTGGAGAGAATAATTTGTTGTCTCGTCAGGTCGTGAGGAACTTCTGTTCAGTTTCATCGTTTACAACCATGCATATAAATTGTGCAATTTCCACAATTTATATGCTAATGGACTGAAAAAATGATGCATGTGTAGGAACAGAGTCCTCTTAACTCTCCTCTTTAAACTCCTTCTACCGGTCAAATGCACCAGCAGAATCCTTTTTCGGTCTGAGAAAGCCTCCCTTCATGTCCTGGTCCCTCTCTAATTCACATTATTTATTGTTACAGTTATGTTTTACTTATATTTCGAAGGTTGAACAGAACCAACAGTGTCTGTTAATGTCTGTTTAATACGTAATTTTATTGCATAGCTTTGTTGAAAACTCACTTCTGATCTGGTCAATTACGGCATTCAGAGGTTATTTCTGAATAGCAGACCGCTGCTATGAATAACAGGCCATTGCAATGGACGCTGTAATCTTAGTTTTTTATCTTTGGGGTTTCTTTGAGTCCTGCGTCACCCTGTCAGTTTTAAATTGTGATAATGAGCAAGTTGCAGTACTTGATTCCTTACATATTGCTTTATATTCTATCAGATTATATTGTATGATGTAATTTAATTCAATATTATATTATTTTGACCTGTCAATGGCCTCCCCAGGGCAGTGAGGATGATATGAAAAAATAATAACATTAGAAGAATAACATTTATTTGTAGCTTTTTAAAAAATAAAAAATGTACCATTTCTATGACTAAATTACATTTAACCATGAGTAAAGATTCACAAAGAGTCAAGATTTATTTTTCTTACTTAAATATTCTTCTTATCACCATTATTCTCATTAATATACTGAAGCTGGTCACGTTTCGGCCTAAGCCACCTCATACAAGCTTAAGCCAGACCGGCGTGCTGTTGTTGACATTGCCGACAGCGCGTGTGAACCACTTCCTAAGCTGTCCTTCTTGACACCACTTGGCACAAGGACGTGGTGTGTAGGGCGGCCAGGGGGAGCTGCAGCTCCCCAGGGGAAGGCCCAGAGTGGGGCTAGACGCAGAGGAAAGAGTGGTCCAGAGAACCACAGTGTGCCCACTTTGTCATCAGACAGACGGGTTTAAAAATACGTCTCTCTCTATCCACCCTCCCCATGCTTCCAAGGATACACTCACACACACACACGCATGCGCACACACGCACAGACACATACGCATACACGTACATGCACACGCATACACACACACACACACACACACACACACACACACGCACAGGCACAGGCACAGGCACACGCACACGCACAAGAACAAGCACACACATGCACAAGAAGAAGCACCTACACACCCATTTACGCACACACAAACTCTTACACAAACATACTTACACACACATGCTCACATCCACACACATGTTTTTCCCTTCAGGGGACATTCCGGTTCATTATTACCTAACTTGTATTTGCGGATCCTTTCGCCTGTTCTGTTGGTCAGAGAAGGAAATGGCCGTGGAACATCCACTGTCTGCCCATTTAGAACACTGGTTCTAAGTGGGCAAGATTGTCCAGAAATAGGGAGCGCATTTCGAAGCTCTACTTAAGCAGCCTGAGCCCATTCACTTTAAGTGCCTTCAGCGTATCCCGAAAGTGACCTGGCAACTCTGTGTAGTGCACTTAATGGTCCTACAGAGATCCAACTCAAGGAGGATATAGGGGATGATCCCGCAACTCCAGCTGAGATATCTCTGCCGTTTCATCAGAATGCCAGATAACCATCGGCCCGGGAACATCCTGCACGGCCAACTTAAACTAGGCCGTCGTTCTGCAGGCAATCTGAAAGGGAGGCTTATAGACCATCTAGAGACGACACTGCAGAGGTGTAGGACCAATCCATCTTCGCTGGAGCTCGCTGCTGGGCTCCGGCCCACGCGGCGCCAACACTGCCACCAAGTAGTGCAAATGCAGAGGACAAGAGAACAGAACGCCACCCGGCTAAAAGACAGAGACGAAATAGGCCCCTGTCAACTGCTGCAGCCCCGGGTCGAGCCTGTACATGCCCTGTCTCTTGCAGACATGGTGCATCATGAATCTGGTTTAACAGTCAGCAAAGGACACACAAGCAGTAGTGGAAGTCATCGCACACAGTGTGTCCAGTCCACTGTGGGTGTGTGTGTGTGTGTGTGTGTGTGTGTCCACTGTGTGTGAGGTCATTGTGTGTGTCTACTGTGTGTGTCCAACGTGTGTGAGGCCATCGTGTGTGTCCACTCTGTGTGACTCCAATGTGTGTGTGTCCGCTGTGTGTGAGTACAATGTGTGTCCATTGTGTGTGAGTACAATGTGTTTCCACTGTGTGTGTGACCACTTTATTTGGTCCCCTGTGTGTGTCCAACTGTGTGTGTCCACTTTGTGTGTGTCCACTGTGTGTGTATGTCCCCTGTGTGATTGTGTCCACTGTCTGTGTGTGTGTCCATTGTTCGTGTGTTCCCTGTGTGTGTGTGTGTGTGTGTGTGTGTGTGTCCCCTGTGTGTGTGTGTGCGTCCCCTGTGTGTGAGTGTCCACTCTTTGTGTGTGTGTCCACTGTGTGTGTGTGTGTGTGTGTGTGTGTCCTCCGGAGTGTAATGAGGATGTGGATGACGATGATGACATTTAACACATTTCTTTGTGATCAGCATCAAGGAGGAGACATCATCACCTTAAACTCACCTCATTAGCGGTTCGCAGCAAAAGTGTAAACCAGGCTGTCTGCTACCATCCCCCCCCCCCCTCCCCCCCCCCCCAAACTCCCACTACAGCTCTGCTCCAGCCCGGCGGGGCCCACTGCAGAAGTGCGGAGTACTGGATAATGGATAAGTGTAGCGTCGGCGATGGATGGGATTAGAACTGGGCCGGGATGGGTGATACCATGGGGAGGCGGGGGGTGGGGCTTGAGGGGGGGTGATTAAGTAGCGGTGGCAAAGGTGGGCTCTTAAGCCGCATGACCTTGTCATCTGCAACCGAGCCTCTGGGGTTGGGTGTGGGTGTGGGTGTGGGTGTGTGTGTGTGTGTGTGTCTGTGTATGTGTGTCTGTGTGCGTGTGTGTGTGTGGGGTGGGGGGGGGGGGTAGAGTATGGGAGTGCGGGCGGGTGTTTTGGGTATGTCTTAACTATGAAATATAATATTGTGGAGCGCACACACACACACACACACACACACACACACACCATCAGCACCCTATCCACCCTATCCACCACCCGAGGGGAGGTGAAACGTACATTTATCTGGCAACGTCCTTGCGCCGGTGGGTTCATCTTTTAGTGTGTCCCTCCTCCGCCTCTTCCTCCTCTCCCTGCTTGCTGAGGGGTGTAACTCGGCGGGGGGGGGGTAACAGGATGCAAGGTCAGCCAGCAGCTCCGGACCCGATAAGCTTCAAGGTCCTCGCCTCCCTCCGATGGCAGCCGGGTGGGGGCGGGGCTTCAGGCTGTCCTCTATCTATCGTCCCTCTCTGCCTCCGAGTCCCATGCATGAACACAGCTCATCGCTTTCCGTGGGCGTGCTAGAAATGTCGCCGGGTTCGGGAGCGCGGTTGCCCTGGTTGCGCGGAGCCAAGGCCCACCGGGCCGGGGAGGGATGTGAGAGGTGACACATCGGTGATTCTGTGGAAGTGCGATTATTATTTTAGAGTCACAGTAACACTTTGCTGCTCAATGCTAATGGCTACTTTTTTCTGTTGACACTGATTCGAAAGGCGATGCTCTGGCTTTGCATGTTGTACACACACACACAGCACACACTCACCAGCTGTCCTCTTTCTCTCTGTCTCTCTCTGTCTCTCTCTCTGTCTCTTTCTATCTCTCTCTCTCTCTCTTTCTCTCCCTCTCTCTCTCTCTCTCTCTCCCCCCCCCCCCCCCCACCCTCTCTATAAACTTGCCGCGCCACCATATTAGCGATGCCATCACTTTATTCAGGCTGAATCAACGTCAGCGAGTGGGGTTCCAACACGCCCCACTAATACATGCTAATCTGTGACTTGGCGGCAGGCGCGAGATGTGTTCTCTGTGTCAGAGGGGAACATGTCATTAGATCGCTGACTGCACAGCACTTACTGTTCCCCGGGGCGGGCCGTGCTGCTGACCCTTTCAAAACAAGATAATTATGCAGAAGAATACTTAGTAAAAAACAAACATAGAAACCCTGAGCTCTGATACCTGGCATCACTGTTCCCGACACAGCGTTGAATCTTGTGATTCAGTTGTTTTTCTTCTTCACTCAAAAGCAAAAAAAGCTTTGGGGAAAACAAATTATCTCCTCTTTGGTAATTCCCTGTGTAAACAGTTCTGGTGGAATGAGCTTACCTCTCAGAGTGCGGCTGACATTACCTGCTGCGTGGGAGTTGATTAAAGACCGCTGGCAGGCTAAACAACCCTCAGGCGCTGCTCAGACGCACAAAAACGCGTCACAGCTTCCCTGTTTTTGGGTGTGCATTTCATTTGTTTTTGCCGTTTTGATTTTGCAAGAGCTATGTTGGAAAGCAGCAGGGACAGACGTCAGACGAGAGGATGACAGGAAGTTAAATTGAATGACAAGGCCGCTTGTCTCCTTTCGTTGGATTCGCACGCGGTTTGGTTTCAATGGCGTTCATGCCCCCTTATGGACTGCGTGACAGACACGCTCACAAGTCATTAGTTGCTTGTATTTGCTTTTAAGGCATCTGGATGGAATCATCTGGGGAAACAGAACAGCCTGTGATGAGTGTCTCCACGAATAAGCTCGCCCCCTTGTATGAGATCGGATTGCAGACATCCTCTCTGCACTTTGGCTCGCTCGTGGGTCTGAAGGAGTTGAGTGGGGGGGGGGGGGGGGGGGGATTTCAGACGACTCTCGCTCTGTCGCTCTTTAGGCTCATTATCAAAGTAGAGTGTCACTGCCTTTCGCCTCGCCCTTGCTGAACATTTGGAGTCAGGATCTTTCACCCAGTCTCCCTCTCTCTGTAGTTTGAAGGTGTGATGTGTAATCGGGAGGTGAAGTGCGTGTTCCTCTTTTTGCCATCAGGGTGAGCGGGGGACGGTCGATTTGACGCAGGGGGGTGAGGGGGGGTTTCTTATCTCGCCCGCTGTGCGACCCCTCAGAAGATAGTTGATGAGCGAAACATACATGGAGGAGGCGGGGGATGGGACTTCACACGTGTCACTCAAAAGAAGCTCAGCTGCCGGTTAATGAGTACTCCGCTATCAGCAGGAACCCAGGCCCTCCTCTTCCTCTCAGAAAGGAGGAAGAGGAGGGCGCTTTGCCATTAACCCCGGTTATCTGCCGGGATGGGAAGTGCGGGCGGCCGTGGTTTGGGGCACTTTGCTCCGGGCTATTACTGCTGCTCGAGCCAAGAGAGGCTGATCCATTGGCCCCCTGGGGATTCCAGGGACCCCCGAAATTTCCATTGGCTGGCCGGATTAAATGGAGGATTTGTAAGGTGAAGCATTATGGTGCTCCATAGTCTATATAATCAGAGCCGCCTGGGTCCAGAGCCAATCGATCCCTAGCTATCGCTCTTTCGTTTCTTTCCTCACTTGCTCTACATTGGTTATTCACACAATCTAACTCTCCTCTCTAAGACTCCCATAGACACATCCTATATAATTCAGTCTCCTAAATACGCGTTTAACGTCCCTGACAGAGAGATTGCAACAAGCTACACAGTAGAGCTGTTTTACACGGGAGAAACTCAGCTTGCGCATGTGAACAGCCCAACAGACCTGCAGGGGAACCCACCAGCAGAACAGTTAAACCAGAACTCAGAGCTCTAATGTACAGTCTTGGCAGTGATTCACATCACTGCCCATCACTGACTTGGTTGTCTGATTGTTTGCGATGATATACTCCCAAACAATGATTCACGATAAACATTCTTATCTTACCAGCAGGGAGACAACACAGCCTGCCATGTGGACGCTCGGCCCTGCGACTGATTGACGGCCTGCTCTCTGTTGACCCCGACAGGGCATTCTGCTGTACTGCGACCACCACCCCTCCACCTTTGACATCAATAATGTGCCCGCCGTCAGCTTCGAGGCCATGGACCACTTTGCCAAGAGCTTCCTCATCCTGCGGCTGGAGGACCGCCAGGTGGAGGGGGGTGTCCAGCGGCCGGAGGGGCAGCACGACGGCCGGAGCTGGAGGGCGGTTAGGGTGGACGTGGTGGCTCCGCCCATGGAGCGCTACGCCTACACTCTGCTCGGCTGGACAGGATCCAGGGTGAGAACCGCTGGGATTGGATCCCTAAGACTTGGTACTTTCAGGTGGATTGTTTACAACAAGCACTATGGTGGAGGAGGTTTGGGACTTTTTACGGGGGAAATAGATTGCTATCTCCACTTTAGGATGTGCCGAAATATCACTTTTTACTTTCTCCATCCAGCAACTCATCCTAAGTGTTAGGGTCTGTTGATTATGTCTATTGAGTCCCTTTTAACAGGGGGGAGATTGTGTTGTAAAACCAATATTTCGATACATCTGATCACATTTTTTGAAACCTTTTTTTCTGACGGTCTGAGACAACCAAAAACAAGGTCCTCTCATGTTCACCATTAAAGAAAAAAAACATTGAAACATACGTTTATCCAATACACAGATGCAAAAAAAAAAGTGAAATCTGGTATTTCCTCCAGTTGCTATTTCCTTTCAGTGCCTTTGAACTGTAGGCAGGAAAAGTTGCATCTAATTTCACATCATCGATTGCTTTTGTCCGCAGCAATTTGAGAGAGACTTGAGGAGGTTTGCCAGAAAGGAGAAGAGAATGCTGCTGGACAACCATGGCCTCTGGGACAAGACCAAGGTACCCTGCACTCCTCCTCCACGTCCTCCCCCAAACAGAGGGTGCTTCACCTACTGGGACCAATGGCGCGTCAGAAATGATAACATTAAAATGACATTATAAAAGAATCCCATCAATGTTGTAACCTCACCACTCTTGGAATACTTAACTAAAGGAGTAATGAGAGTAGCAAAACCTGCTGTGCTGACAGTGGGCAGGCATCCTACTGAGAACCACGCAGGGGTTCAACCAAAGACCGTTTCAAAATCCCAGCCAATCACGCGTCAGCTTTGTGATGGCACAAAGGAGCCCTACGCAAATACTGCCAGGTGGACGGCTGGACTTAAAAACACATGCGCAGGAGCCGTAAGATATTGATCCATGTAAATCACGGGGAGAAACAACAAAGGCAGCAGGAGCAGTGAGTGTTCCCTGGCCTTTCACTGGGCTACCGCTGCAGCATTCTAAACCGTGTGTTTCTCCAGAGTCGGCCCATCGCCGGGGATTTGCCCAATGTGTAGCCTGCAGAAAGTGTGCTTGTGAATCTGGATGTGGAATTATCCAGCGGTTTTCAACCTTGAAGGCAATAGAGGGGATTAGCTTTGACTGTTTGACTGGACCAGTGGGGAGGCGTGAGAAATTATCTGAAAACGTTCCGTGAAATATGTATTTTCTTTTGTGGGTGTGCAGGAACCCGATAGCAGGAAAGCACGATTTTTAATTATAGCTTTATTGCTACAAGGTAGGCGTTTATGTGCTAATTAAGTCCTCCACATCGTACGCTCGCAGACACACACGCTTAAACAGGCATGCACGCGCACATGCGCGCACACACACGCAAACACGCACACACATAAACATCAGGTAAATAAGAAGGAAAGGCCTCCAACTGTTATTGTATCACGACACCAGCTGGCTTGGAAAAGGGTGAGACGGATTGCATTGCAATGCAGGGTACATTAATACGTTTGCCAAATAAAAATATTGCATCACAGTCTTAACCAAACAATTCAATAATAAAAGGAATGTAAATAAATTAACGGCAAATCCATTTGATTTAATAACCAATTAACTCTCTGCTCACCCATGCAGTCAGACTTAATTTGATTATATTTAGTGACACCTGGCCTTTGTTTGGGTAAGGAACTTAATTGTGAAGTCCAAAACTCAAGGACTGACATCAATAGTGTGTGCGTGTGTGCGTGTGTGTGTATGTGTGTGTGTGTGTGTAGGTGTGTGTGTGTTTGTGTGTATGTATGTGTGTGTATGCATGTGTGTGTGCGTCTGTTTGTATTTTAATTGCTCTGCCGTATTACAAGCATTGTCAGTCGAACCGCCGTGCTTTCCGGTTCTGACATTTCCGTTAAAGAACTGTCACAACTGTCGCTTTTTGACACATGGGTTTTCTTAACGCCACTGATAACTCTGTCTTGACATGCGACAATCTATTCTGACACAACGTTTGACACAGAGTCTGAGGAAAAGTTAGCGGCCCGAATTTCGGGAACATCTGAAGAAGCGTGTGACATCGCGGTAAGCTTGGGACGAGAAAGACTGCTGGTTAGCAACCCTTTTAGCGTTCAGAGGTTTTTCAGTTTCTTTGATGTGGATTTTGAACTGATACTGAGACATTAGCCGTACAGGTCTCTGAAACAAACTGGCTCCTTGTGCAGCAACATCAAGTCTCTCTCGCTGCATGCCTTTGTCCTTCTGTAAAAAGCCAAGACTACAGAAATCTTCAGAAAGAGTGTGGCTCCACCTGTACACCCGGTTTCTACAATCCAGCAAGAGGAAGAAACGCAGTTCACATATCCATCAAAGTCGACAACAACTTTTGAGGGAGCATCACTCTGGCTGACGGTTGACAGACTCTACCTGGAGTGAATATTTACCCCGACTCCCCGTTCCCTCTGCTGTTTCCTGGAACTCACTGCTTCTGATTTCCATACTGGAGGGCGGGGGATGAGATGAGGGGGGGGGGGGACACGACGTTCCTGAAGCAGAACAAGACAAGATTCCGGCGGCAATGGATGGCAGGTTGGGATATGGAAGGCCGAGAAGGCGGTAGTGTTACGGGGGGCGGGGGGGGGCGTAGGGACTCTGTCACCAAACCCTTACTCAGTCTGAGATCTCCCCAGGGATGGGGGTCGGAGCGTCGGGATCACAGGCCAGCGTCTCCCTGACAGATATTATACACGGGCGGCTGCATCAGATGGTGTTTATTCATGAATACAAGAAGGGCAGCGGGCAGGCTTTTGCTGACCGAGCAGCCGTCCGGGGAGCATGCCGGTCAGTTCGCACACGGGCGCACATCGGCCAAAACAGAAAATAGCACACAACACACCCAGCGTCCCTTCAAACATGCAAAAGCAATTTTCAGAATGCCAACTGGCATGCATTTCACAGGCAGTTTACAAACTTCTGTTAACCGTGTGTGTGTTTGACTGTTTATGTGTGTGCGTGGGTGTGTGTGTGTTTGTCTGTGTATGTGGCTATTTGTATGCGTATGTGTGTGTGCGTGCGCGTGCGTGTGTGTGTGTGTTTGACTGTGTGTGTGGGTGTGAGTGTGTGGGTGTTTGTGTGTGAAATGGAGAGAGGCTTCCACTGGGACAGCTCATATTAAATCATGGTGATGTGAGTCCATGGGTATGGTTTAGTTTGACTGTGAAAACGATTTGCTGTTCAACAAACCAATTATACACATCTGAACAATGATTTAAACACACACACACACACGCGCATACACACACACACACACACACACACACACACACACTCGCGCGCGTCCACGCTCGTCACAGAAAAGTAATGCCAGAGAAGTGACAGTCCCGGCCGACCCCCTCTTTCCCCGTTAGTTTCAAGGTTGTCAGGGAGCTTAACGGCGGCCCATTGCGACGGAATCGCTCAGCGGCCAGATCCGTTTCCTCATCCGTTGGTCCACATCGCTGGCGTAATTAACTGTAATGAAGATCAATTAACTGGCCCGGGGTGTGGGCTGCTGCTGCTGCTGCTGCCTCCGCAAAGTGCTGGCTCTTTACCTCCATTTAGCTCCCCGCTCTCTGCTTTGGGCAGACGCCGTACAGAACCAGCTCCGAACCGAACTCTCCCCCCGCTTCTTCCGCCCTAGCCCTGTGAATTGGTGGGTGGCGCCGTAATGACACATTCATCTTTCCATTCGTTTTCTCTAATTGCTCCGTCACGTCGGACGACGGTTGAGAGAGGAGAGAGGGAGGGGGGGGGTGAGTTGAGGGCCGTTTCGTGGACTTGAAGTCACGGCGTTTGGAGCCTTTTATTTCGTATTATGAAATGCTTGAAAAAAGATCAGAGAGGGCTGCGGTCCAAGCTATTAAAGATCCTGTTCCTCCCAATTAACTCCGGCTCAGGCTCAGGCTGGTGAGGTTGAGGTGGGGGCCTTAAGGTGCTCACGCAGAACAAAGGCCGATGCGCTGCTGTCAGGTTTACGCCGGGACGCGTGCCAGCCTCGCACCTGACAGCTCAACTTCCTGGGAAGTAATATAAAGAAGGAGAAGGAAGAAACCAGACGCTGGCTGACTCGTAACTCCTGTTGTAGTCAGTTACTCCACGGATCAATACCCCCACTGCGCCTTCACTCGCACACTCGCTGTGGAAGTGGGGTTCTGGGATGAGGGGAAGTGTGTGTGTGCGTGCGTGTGTGTGTGTGTGTGCGTGTGTGTGTGTGTGTGTGTGTGTGTGTGTGTGTGTGTGCGTGTGCGTGTGCGTGTGCTTGTGTGTGTGCGTGTGTGCGTGTGTGTGCGTGTGTGCGTGTGTGCGTGTGTGTGTGCGTGTGTGTGTGTGTGTGTGTGAGTAAGCCAAGGCGGTGTGGTTAATGTTTTTTGGAGGGTAACGTGTTCGGGGTGTAGGCGCGGTAGGGAGGCAGGCGGGGAGGGGAGGGGTGTGTGGTCCACGGTGGGGGGGGGGGGGGGGGGGGGGTTGCCTCTGTGTGTGTGTGTGTGTGTGTGTACATGTGTGTGTGTCCTCTGCTGTAGCTCTGAAGGTTTGTGATAATTAATACGCGGTGGGCTTGATGAATGAGGACAGGTTGAGGCCTCCATCACTGCCCAGCCAGACTGACTCCCTCCCTGGGCCCAGTGGGGGCGGTGACCTGCCCAGCACCACCTCCTCCACCAAATAAAAACACACCACCTACCCTTGAGAACCCACTGCGGGTGTGTGTGTGTGTGTGTGTGTGTGTGTGTGCGGTTTCCCATCGTCCCCAAGCTTAAGCCCATGAATGCCCATAGAAGCCTACAGACCTGTACAGCAGATGCGCCAGCTAAGTGGGCCTGTGTATGTGGGCTGGTGCATGTGGGCCGCTGTTCTTATGCACACATGTCTGGGCATGAACCGCACCGGGCAGGCACAATGCGCACACGGAAATTCATGTAAATGCAATTCAGTTTCCAGCATGTATAGGATTTTTTTTCCCTTCGTGACCTGACTGTACGGTTCATCATCTTGCTCTTTGGTACACGCGCGGTGCAGCACAGTACATGGCTGGCTGCGTGCTTCCTGCGCGCGTGGGCGGGTGTGGTTGTCTCCCTTCTCGGGCGGAGTAATTACTCTATGTCATGTGTAGGTGTGTGATTAATGAGCTGCTGGTCAGAGGGGCTGTGAGTACGGATCTCTGTCCCCCCCGTCCCCGTCCCCCCCTGCGTGGGTCCCTGAGCCCTGCCACATGGCTACAGAAGACCTTATGCTCTTCTCTCCCTCTCTCCTTCCTTTGTTAGTTCGTTCCTTCGTTCGTTCGTTCGTTCCTTCCTTCCTTTGCCCTCCACGGTCCGTGGAGGGTCCGGACCCCCGCTGGTCAGAATCTTATGAGGAAGTGGTTTCCCTGCTCTGCCGCGTGGTGGAAATCCCATCGGGGAACAGTGATGAGGAGAATTCACCTCAGGCTGGGGGATGCGTATTGCTGTGTCTTATATCATCTGCAAATTTGACCCAGCAATATAATGGAATTTTGCTTACAGAAGAGGAACGACTGGAAACCAACTATTATATAACCCTCAGGTAGACGGACATAGCAAAAATTTGTTGGTTCTCTCATGCAAATATGCTTGATTTAAACCGCCTCATAAACTGGCAAAAGGCGGAAGAAACCAGAATGCAAATGCTTAGGCCTTCACATCCACACGTTTGAAAGATGCAAACGCTTAGTTGATGGTGGCGAGAGAGGGAGAGAGAGAGGGAGAGGGGGTGGGGGGGCAGACGTGTGAATGGGGGACCTCAAGAGGTCAGGGGTAGTGAATTGATGATGTAGGCAAGTTTCTGCCTCATGAACATTAAACAAGTTCCTACAGCTCGCTGGATGTTGATATCCGAAGGGGATCTGCACAGACGATCAAGGAGGGCTATTTTTGTGTCAGGATGATTGTGTTTCATTATAAACTTGCCAGGCGTCTTGATGAACAGCGTAAAAAAGAGTGCAGTATGCCTCTGCTCTCAATTAAGGTAACTTGCAAAGTAAAGTTTAGGCGTTCACACTGCTGCTTTTAAGACGCGCTTTCTGAACTTCTGTCAGAAAAAAACAACATGACTCTCGCTGTCAAAACCTCCAGCACCGCAGATGTTCCAAGCTCACACCTCCTTACATCCTCGACACACAGACACACACAAACACACACAGACATAAGCAGACACACACAGACACATATGGACACACACACACACACACACACACACACACACACACACACACACACACACACAAATACAGGCACACACGCAGGTACACACACACAGGCACACAAACAAACAAACACACCCAAACACACACACCCACACACACAAACATCAGGCACCAGCACACACACACACACACACACACACACACACACACACACGCACCTTTGCACACACATTCATACCTTGGAGCAGTGGATGAGTGGACAATAACAGGGCAATTGCACTGGGCTTTGGGGAGCGTTCCTGAGCGCTCCCCGGCTGTCGCGGTGTGCGTAGCAGGCAGGGAAGCATGCGCACAGAAGAGTCACAACTCTCTGCAGGAGCAGAAGAGGAGCGGGGGGGGGGGGGGCGGGGGTCGAGTCAGTGTAGGCGGGGTGGGCCGGTTTAATTTAGCGGATGACGGCACTGAGTTCTTCAGGGTATCCGTGCCGGACTGGAGGGTGCCAAACCACAAGCACACGCATGCACACAAGACGGACATACGCGCGCGCACGTAAGTTTGACACATACACACACACAAACACACACACACACACACACACACATACACACACACACACACACACATTAATACAGGCACAAACATGCACATAGGAAAAACAGGCATCCACTCATTCATGCACACACACATGCGCAAGAAGGGAAACAATACTTTCACACATCCTCACATGGCGGCTCGCTGTCCTCTTGGCGGTGGCACGCTGTCAGCCGCCGTGCACTTTCTCAATGTTGTTTAGAAGTGTCAAGCGGTACACCGTGCCACGCAGGCGTGGGTTGGGTGCCCGGGCGGCTGAGTGGGTGGGCCGGGTGTTAGGGGGAGGGAAGGGGAGGGAGGGAGGGAGGGAGGGAGAGAGGGAGGGGGGGAGGGAGGGAGGGAGGGAGGGAGGGGGGGAGGGAGGGGGGGAGGGAGGGAGGGAGGGAGGGGGGGAGGGAGGGAGGGAGGGAGGGACGGAGGAGCAGTCGGTTTGCGTGAGTTTTTTATCCGGCGACCTTGGTGCCACGTCTGTTCTTGTGAATTTTAATTAAAGGCGAGATGAATAGACCTGAAGGAGCTCTGTGTGACCATGGAGCTCAGACAGTCGCCTCTGCTGTTCGCCCGAAAGTGCCTCGCTTCCCCTCAGGATCTACCTATGTATGCCTATGTGTGCGTGTGCGTGTGTGTTTGTCTGTGTGTGTGTGTGTGTGTGTGTGTGTGTGTCTGTGTGTGTGTGTGTGTGTGTGTGAGTGTGTGAGTATGTGTGCCTGTCTGTGTGTGTGTGTGTGTGTGTGTGTGTGTGTGTGTGTGTGTGTGTGTGTGTGGCGTTGAAGATCATTTTTCTCCCCGAGACTTCCGCAGATTCTCACGTGAATGACTTTCATGATGATTGGCGTTCGCGTAATGCCGAATTGATCCCGGGAACGTCTGGAGAACATTAGCTTGAGGAACATGAATCAAATGGAAATTTAAGACGCGTTTAGGAAACGACGATCCAGGAGGGGATCTCGGGAAGGGTTTAGCCAGGGACAACAGCACGCAGCCGATTGAAACGGGACACACAAGCAGACGCGCACACACACAGTGCCTCATTAGGTTAACCTGAAACATCTTGTACAGCAACATTCCACACAGAGGCTTTCAAGATAAGTTGACGTAAATATAGATTGCATGGTGTTCGTGGAATAAAGCTGAATAAATGATGAAACCTTCACCCAGTACTACACAGTGGTGTTACACGGCTGTAAGTGACGTGATTAGAAGCCAGGTTGTGCACTGTCCTGTTGTGTTGGTGGAGAATTGTGTAAACTACAGCAGCAACAGCAGTAATTGGAACCTGGGTTCTGTGTTTGGTGTTGAGTTCAGGCACAATCAATATCAGTTCCCTTCTCCCTCTGGGCAGAGTCTAATTATCTTATCGTCTGGTTCAGTTCAGTTACAGCACACTCTAATTGTGATTCTGCATTTTATCTCTCTTCAACCTTTCGCAGTATTTGCTGTGTTTTTGTAGAAAAGTTTAAACAGCCCTGGTGTTCTCTGGACATATAGTCTTTGCTCTCTTGCTAATGGCAGCACATTAAAGAAGCCCCAGGCTGGGTTATTTAGCTTTCCGCTAAGGCTTTTCTTGTTATCACTGACTGCTATTAATTTGCTGCCTCTTGAATCCAATCTCGGCGCAAGCCGCTATTAATAAGCCTCTCCTTCATGTGGAGTGTCTAACTTTAGATCCGCTGCCTGTGTGTTGTGTCCACGCATCACGTCTCCCTGTCTGGCTGAATCTACTGAGATGGAAATAAATAATAAATCCTCGAGCTGCATAGCTAACCACTGACTGCCACTCGGCTTTGTAAGGCGGCGTCAGACAGATCAGTCTGGGTGGGCTTACGCGTCACCTCAAAAAACGAGAGAGACAAACATTAATTAAATTTTGTGCTTTGATCACACCATGTACACCCATGAATATGGCTGGAAAAGTGTTATCCTTGAGGAAGGCGCTAGTCCATATGTGTGTTTATCTGATCCCATATATAGTGTGTCTTTTTTGGTAGTCGTGTAACCAAAGCACTTGTCAAGCCCAGTTATGCTACCTTGAACATAAACGACTGGTATAATTGGGCAACAGTCATTTATGTTTATTTCCTATTTAGTTATTTAGCAGCCGCTTCTGTGTGTTCTCTGTGTTCTGAGTGTCTGAGATGCATGCCATGAAGGAGCTAGTTGGTGGTTAGGCCTCTTATCTACAGGGAGGGTGTGGACATTGGGAATCGAACTCCGTACCTTTCGGCAGAATTAAAATCTCCTTACTGTTGGTCGACAAAGATTGACCATATTGCGTTATTTACCATTATTTTATTCTTTGCAAAGATATGCTTGGTTTCTCAGCCATACGGTTGTCCATTATCGCATATATCAAATGCTGTCTTATGTTCTGGGTGTAAGAAATGAGTTGTACAGTTCACCGCCACAATACAAAAAAACGACCTTCAAAGTCAACCAATCAAACAAAACGTCCTCTCTTAAAAAAAACCTGAAAGAGTCCTTCATCCATCCAAAGTTTTTACTGTCAGCCTGTCGTCGTGTCATTATAATCATGTCATTCGATTAACCCACGTGCTCAGGAGGCCTGCCTTTGTCCTTGCCTCTCCTTGAACAATGAGTCTGTTCTCTCTATCCAACATCATGCCACTCCTCCCCGTCCCAAGGAGAGAAATGACACCTCCCAACCTCATCAACCCAGGGACTATTGTCAGCACCCCGGGCAAATCTTGGAGCGACACACATACTCATGCACACATGCACACAGCATGCAAGCATGAAGGCACACATCGCACGCACGTACGAAAATCAGACTTTGCTGTTTTCCTCTTGTTAAAGGTTTTCAACACAGCCATAAGCCAGAAGAAGCTTTGGTGAAGAACAACGGTTAAATATATTTATGCATATATATTGTTTTGTTTCAAGTGAATGGATATTGGTTTCTGCTTTAGTAATCCTAACGCTTTCATTTATCTTTAACCACAGGCACAAGAAAATAGTTTGAATAAATGTCACCATGGTCTTTTGGAAACCATTGCCACGGCATTAATTTCCTGTATTTCTTCCCGAAGGCAGGTCTCACGTCTGCGTGTGTTATTTCAAAGGCAGCAATCCCATTCCCTTCTGCTCTCGGTACGCTCCAAAATGATCACAAACGTTTGGCCTTCTGTAACTCTGTTAATGTTGCAACACTGTGCAACCCCGTCGGACGTTACTGTCACCATCAATTAGGTTGGATGCTGCTCGCTGGTGCTTCTGTCATGGGGGCCCTCAACAGCAGGATCCACTTGAGCCATAAATATACAGACCCCTACACGAGGTCCAGAATAGCCCGGACCACCCCGATGGCCGTTGTGAGGTCAAGGTCATTGAAACCATTACGGGTGATGGGGAAGCTGGTGAAGGGTAGGCTGCTGCCGTACCGCTGGCGTCTGCATGCGTGTGCGCATTTCAATATGATAGTTGGCTGCACAGGCCCGAGTCTTTTAACTACGCGCACTGTTGGGCCCCAGTGGGAATCGAACCCTGGCACTGTGAAGGCCATTCGGTACCAGGAGAGCTGGACAGCACCTCGGTCCTTTGTGTGGGGGAATCGTTATAAGCACTGCAATCAGGTTTAAAATATGCAGACGTAGGGACACAAAGGCCCACGCCATACGGTGTGGGGCAGTCAGTGAGTGACAGTGAGTGACTGTGTGTTTAGAAAGTCGTTTAGAAAAGCAATTTGTTTTAAAACAAAGACCGGCTTGTTTTTCTCCTTCACGACACAGTGGGATTTTAAACCTGAGCAAGGAAATAAATAAATAATGGATAAATGCATTGCTATAATTACATAGGGAGCTATGGCCCGGTGACTTTGAGTGAGTGTAAGGGCAGGGCTGGGGGCAGGATGGGGGCCAGGAGACGTTAATGACAGAGCACATTCAGAAAGACACTCAACGTCAGAAATAAGACTGACCCGCGGTGGCCACAGGTGGGGGGCAAGGAACACATTATGTGAGCAATGAAGCAAAAAAAAACATGTGTGAGCAATGAAAAAAAAAAAAAACACTTTCGATTCGGAGTGAGCGTTATACACTCGCCCTCCCCATTTCAACTCCGACTCCATCTCATTCCTCGCCAACCTTCACATGACTAGCTTAACTTACCATCTTCTGACTGTGAGTCCTTTATCATCACAGTCTGCTGTTTTAAAAAAAACACTGGGACATGGAGAGCAACAAATCTGAGTTTGTAAAAAATAACTACAACAGAAGAATATTATTACACCCTCAAACCCACAAATTAGGTTACAGTTTTAAATTGCATCATAGCCCAATCTCTACTGTGGGAAAAGGAGGTTTGGAGGGGGGGGACCGGATAGTGAGGTAGGAGGGAGAACAGGGTAGTGAGGGGTGGGGGGGTGAGGGCTGCTTCCAGGTCAACACATCCATCCCCACCTCATTATTTTGTAGCCTATGGCCCAAATAAGAACATATTCTTCGGAGTGTATATGTATGCACATATACATGCACTATAAATATAAAACTGCTCCGATAAGACCACATGGTGTGACTTGAATATGTAGAGCAGCATGCATTGTTTTCTCTTAAGTGCTCCGTTAGAAACCGCTGTCAACACACTTTATGGTTTGCAGCGTCAAACCGGTTCCATAGCTTGATAACAATGCATGTAAAATCCATATGAATACATACATATTTTAAAGCCATTTGACCGCGTAGCCGCTTGGAGCTGTCTCAGGTTCACATCATTGTATGTTCCTATAGATTGCTCCGTCCGCTGCGAGCCCGCGGAAGCGGCATCCCTTAATTATGCAGAACATTTGTGTCACCATGCCGGCCTATGGCTACACTAAGTGTCGGGTGATTGCTTGCTTAGGGAAGCGGTCCCTTAAGCAGGGCTTTGGCCACCTGCTTAACATTCAGCTCCTGCACCCTGCTCTGTGGCTCAAGGGTGGTCCCTCCCACGAGAAAGTCAGTGCTGTGGTTGCGGGGCGTGTCTGACGTCATTAACAGGCACCTAGCAGCAGCGCACGTATGTGGTCATCCATGGATTCTGCGGACCACCGAGGCTGAGCTCTGTGTTTTCCCAGCAGTGGTCCACGACCCATTTGTAACCGTGTACGGGAATTTGTGTGATAGAGCCCCCGCGTTCATAATGGGGTACAATCTGGGGAATACTGATGCATGGCAACCACCTCCTCTATGGTTCATTGTGTCTGACATTACTTGGGCTCTTACGCTTCATAGACAGCTACATACATTTTCCTCAGCTCAGTGGCGTGGTGGCATTTGCAAGATGCAAATAGATTGTTGCAAGACGTTGTGTTGGCTAGTACTTACCACAATTAACGCAATTATGGTATAGCCAGATTAAAATCAAGATGAAAATCATTAACACATGCAACCATTGTACCCTACAATCATATCTCTACAGTTGAACACTCATGTAATTCAATCTTGTTTCAGTCACGTTAATAAAGCTGCAGAAATGCCTGAATTCCGCTGACGCACACATGACAACACGGCGAGCACTGTGCTCACTGGGAGATGGAGATGGTTCACTTCAAAAAGATTGATTGTGAGATAGAGACCTGCACGCCCCTCCTGATCTGAATCCGTCTTAAGAACCATTTCACACATTTAATACCCAGGTCTTTTATCATAGTAAATCACCAAGCAGGCTTGGTAAATCAAAATGCTCCAACCACTGCATCCACTCCCTGACTCATTCAAAACAAAATTGGCCTCGATCCCATTTACATACATCTCAATGAATAAACCACTTAGGCTACACCTGTTTTCTAATGCTCTCCGAGTAGGGGAGGGTACAGCTTTTAGTGGGAGCAGCATGGATGTATTTTCAAATTGCATTCATAGATCCTAGTTTTCTCAATTTTGGTAAAGTAGAGCTGCAAGTATATTGGATCTTCATAGAATGAACTATAAGGGTCCACTGCAATGTGCCAGGTTCAAGGCTAATAAGCAATTTCACTGACAAATATGGGCCCTTTTCATCAGGGTTGACCCAAATGCTTCAGAGACAGATGAACTAGCCTGCCCGTCAGAACTTGTTGGTAACTGGTCTTAATGAACTGCACGGTGGTGGTGGGGGGTTCCATTTTTTTTTTGCTGTATCCATACTTTGGAGGCCCATTCATCTTGTTCATTTATTTACACAAACCTCTGGCTGCCAGCGCTTCTTCCATACCCGTGTGTTCTGCTCTTGCCCTGTGTATATTGTGCATATTTTTGAGTGGTACATTGTTAGCTACTGGGAATGGGGCTCAAAATCCTGAAATACATTTTTGCAAGACAATACTATATTATTATATCATCGAGCAAAGCAAATGCACCCAGGACATACAAATTGAGGCCCTCCATGCAAATATATATCCTGAAGGAACTGTTTATGTACTATATACTTTATATGCAATATACTTTTTAACATTATTAGTATAAGTACTTTTAAAATGGCTTGCGGTAACTTAACAGCTAGCAGAGGTACCGTTTAGGTTGCTTTATCAGAAAATATCAACCAGATTCTAAAGCTCTTATCAATGTCCGCACAACCTACTTCTAGTGTGTTTCAGATTCTTAAGATTCTACTATCTCAGTGAATACGACCTGTGAGTGGCTGTAGGAGGCTACAATCAGTGAGCATTATTTCAAACTATTCCAGCCTGCTCATTCTTATTTGTAGTGGTAATTAGCTAATTTTGTAATTAGTGGAATAAGCAGTGAACCAGCCCCTCTTCAAAAGCGCTGTGTTCACAAATCTTCACACAAACAAAAACCCTGCGAGGATCTGCTGGGGCTTCACACCGGCTCACACACAGTCTCAATCAAACCTCTGAGGCCCCAGCGATGAACAAACTAAGCGGATCAGTATTGAGCAGGCCCAAAAGCAATGGCAGGTGTTACGGTGGGCAAACTCTTAAAGTGATTCTGTCTCTCTGGCTCCAGAGCTCATATTTTGTTGGCTGCGCGTGTTGTTTTAATTGAACAAAGCGCGTGTTGCTGACGCAGACGAATCTGATCACACACGCTCTGGTTGCAGGAAGCACATCGGACATGCAAAACCAGCCCCGTTTCAAACAAACCAATTAATTATTTACGGGCTTCAGTGGAGCAAACAAAGTTAATTTATTGTTATCATTAGGAGAGTGTTCTGTTTGGGTCTATACTGGAGGAAAGCAGGGCTACAATTACATGCTGGCAAGACAAGGGGGCCGGGAGGACTTCACACAATCTAAAGGAGCGTCTGCCGCTCCAGAGCCTGCAAGGGGTCAACCAGGCCTTCATTGATCAAGATGCAATCGTTTCTTATGTCTGTACTGGAGCACACCTGCGTGCTGTAATACTGATGAACTGTAAACAACCACATTCAAATCATTAGAAATACGCCTCAGAACCCTCTTCGCATCTGAGTGATGGTATAACCTCCAAACAGCTCTCTGGACCTCAATACAGGAGAGTAACGAACAGATCCAGCCCCATTGGTTCCAACCGTCTAATACAGCCGGGCTTTGGCGTGCGGGTTTATTGACGCTACAGATCTCACTAAAAGTTCCTCATGTGGACATCGAGGGTGTTGTGTTGCATCCCTAGCACCGCAGACCGCTAGCTCAGCACAAATATCAAAGAGTGTACCAGAAAATGTCCTATTTAAATGCAGACTCGCATTGTTCCCCGTCATAACATGAAACAGATTAAGGGGCCAGTGCCAAACGGAGAGGCAAAACAACACTTATCCCCTGGCATCGTCAAAATTAGCATCTCTGCTGGTGGGCTGATAGTGTTGAGGAAAGCTGTCATAACCTGTCACTGGCTATGACAGGTGTGTGACAAGCTGCCATTGCGGCCCAATGGTTAGTGCTGCAACTCATAGCACTGGAGCAGATTGTCTCTGAACCCCATCTCTAAAAGTCCTGGGTCTGACCTTATCTGACACAGCCCTGTGCCTGGACCTTATCCCATTAAGTCCTTGGTCTGAACCCATCTCATACAGTCCTCGGTCTGAACCTCATCTCCTAAAGACCTGGGACTGAACCCATCCCATCACATACAGTCTATGGATCGCGTCAAATTGGAGTCTATGTTTCTTTGCAGAGGTGTAGTCTCCTCAGATCGTCTGCAATTTCCTTCCCAATTGAGGGACACGCATGCAGGGGGGACCCTAGTGATCGAAGCCCTGGCATCTAGACCCATTTAGCTGTAGCAAGCTGTCAACATGCTAAACAGGAAATGTCCCCATTACTAAACCCCACTTATGTCTGTTCCCCGTTTTTTTTGCGTGGGATCCGTTTCTATAATTTACTATAAATAGCATTTAGTTTACTTTTGAGGAGAAATGGCATTTAAAAATCTGGTGGAGAAGTGGACGCAACATTTGACAAACTGTGAACCTGGAATAATTGACAGAAGAAAAACGCGTATCATTTGGTCTCTGGCGTTACCAATAAGACGAAACAAGTCGAATGCTAGAAAGTAACCAAATCAATGAGAAGAAGAAGTTAGATGTGAGCCACGGAGGCAGATGGAGAATGAAATAAATAATCTGATTTCCAGCGTGAGCTAAGAAGTGCATAACTGCGCACAGTGTTAGTTATTTGTTTATTTTTAGAAAGATCAAGCATTTTATTTGCTTATTTAAATAATGATCATTATAATTACTATGATGCATAGCGACAAACTCAAGATAGAACGAAATGAAGGCTTGTCAAAAATGGTGGTTAACCACCGAGTCATCACTGTTATAATTTGTTCTGACTTTAACATCAGAACACAATGTAGTGAAAGAAAAATCCCATCAATTGTGCCATACACTTTTATAATAATTCTTTGCCACTTTGCAGCTTCACACTTGAAACTAACAAGCCTACCTTAAACGGTACCAATGGTGTGAAAGATGTACGCATATTCTCACCGGCTGTGGATTTGTAGTCATTCCATTACATGCATGGAAAGGGGCGGTCTGAAAGATGCGCACCAGTTCCTAAAACCTCACCACTCTTCTATTTCTATACATTCAGAAACCTGCGTGGAAAGTGTCTGAAGCAGGCCTTATTTGTGTAGGCCTACACATGGAGTGGGTCCGTGGGGTACTGCCCCGCTGGGGACCCTTCGATTAGCTCAAAGCAGAGGGCACATTCCTGCAAAGAGCTCAAAACAGACCTCTTATCTAACGTGTCTTGTCTTAGGCAGACAGATACCAGCAATATACTGGTCGGGTTTCAAAAAGGTATCAATGGCTCCAAAGTTGCCAAACTTATAACGAGGCTGTAAAAAAACACAATCAACCAATCAAATGAAATACCTTTGATTTGCAAATGTTTACAACCCTGCGGAGGCAAAGAGCACTAAAAGAGAGCAGATGTGAGTGAGGGTGCAGGACCGATGCGGCGCATTCACCGTAAATCCTGTGCTTTATGACCAGGACTTGATCATTTGGTCCGTGTTTGTCCCCTGGTCGCTGATCAGCAGAGGGCAGCAGTGGGGGAGGCAGGGAGGAACCGCGGAGTGATTGACTGCACGATAGCTGGTGTTTTATGGAGGCCGGCCAGCGCTCTGTGGAGCTTGTCCTAATTGGCCGTGTGATTGGTGGTGACGTGAACCTGAGGTCTGGTCTGGCTGACCGTGGCAGCGGGTTTGTAGTCTAGATCACCCCCAGGGTTGGGGGGGGGATCGCTCACGATTGATCTTTGAGGTTGAACGAGTAAGACAGGAGAGGGGGGGAAAAAAGTTTGTCTGGCGAGGTGGGGGTACAACTTCCACGTTTCTTTTGGTTGTTCCTTACCTCCTGTCCTGAGTGCGCTCGGGGGTTGTGAGTCTCAAGCGAAGGGCCTCACTTTCTTCTGAACTTTTACAATAAATGTCAAATATTCACTTTTTTCTCAACAAGCAGGTAGTACAATCCCGATTCTAGTCTAGAAAAGTCTCAAGCAGTGCTTTCACACACATGAAAGCAGAGCTCTAGTCAATACAACCTGAATATGCCCTTGAGACGTACTCAGTCAGTGTCTGGTAGAGCGGTTGGGATCGCAAATCACAAGACTACGACAGTGGATGTGCCTAGTCCAGCTCTGTGTGTCTGTCCGTCTGTCCGCCCGCCCGTCTGTCCTGCCTTTTGCATTACCGACCATAACGACTGCGTCTGTTGAACCTCCTAAATCTTTATTCTTTACTTCTGCAAAACGCACACAAACAATATTGTGGTTAGTCCCTCATAAACTCTCTTCAAGCCTCCCCCTACCTCTCCCCTTCTCGTCCTCTCCGCTTCTCGCCCTCTCCCATTTTCTCTTCCTCCCTCTCCTTCTCTCGACCCCTCGCTCTCTCATTCACATCCCGCCTCTCTCTCTCTCTCTCTCTCTCTCTCGCTCTCGCTCTCGCTCTCTCTCTCTCTCTCTCTCTCTCTCTCCCTAATGCTTTACGTCCCTCTCCCCCCTCTTTGAAGCAGTATCATGCTGGGTGGGCAGCCAGCCATAAGCCGGCGAGCCGGGGGAAGGGGTGTCGGGGGGAGGTGGGGGGGTCGGGGTGGCGAGCAGGGTTAGGCGATAGCCGCGGCGAGCGGAACCGGGGCAGACGTTTTGCCAGCTAACCGTTGCTCACGCACACTGCGGTCCACCAGGGACGGCGTCACACAGCGGATGGAGGAACATGGCTCTGATTAGCAGCTTATTAAGCCAAGGACACCGGGCCCACTGATATACATACACACACACACGCACATGTGTGAGCACGCACACACACAAACATACCCACATACACATGCACACACACAAGCGGACGCACACACGTGAGCATGCACACACTCACACTGACAAAGAACAAGTGGCCGCACACACACACAGACACACACACACACACACAAGCGGACGCACACACGCACAGACACATAGACACTCACACACGCACACACACATATACATAGACACACACACAGAAGCACACACACACACACAGACACACAAGAAGACGGCCACACGCACACAAGCAGACACACAAACACACACTCACAATCCCACAGACACACACAAGCAGACACAAACAAGCAGACGCGCACACACACATACATGCAGACACACACATGCACACATACACACAAACACACGCATACAATCACACAAATAAACACACACGCACAGACGCACACATGCACACACACACACACACACACTCAAACAGACACAAACACACACGCACAGACGCAGCACTTGGTGTTTCTTGAGCAGCTGGCGCCCATGGAGGCGTTACGCCGTTGCCAGTCGCCTGCCAGGGTGAGAGCTATCGCCAGCCCAATCTCAGACACGCTCGCTTTGCTCATTTACCATCGGCATGCCTTTAAACTCCTTGTTGTATAACTGGGGGGGGGGGCATGAACACTACTGATTCCCTCCTTGGAACTGGGGTTTAGTGTACATTTGTTTTATTCTGGGCTCGTGTGCTAGTGGTGGGCGAGGGGGCTTGTGGATGTGTGTCTCTGATGTGCTGTTTTTTTTGTGTGTGTGTGTTTGTCAGGGAGGGGGGTATGGATTTGTAGCAAAAGAGAGTGGGCAAAATCCTGTGTGAGCCAGGGTTTACTCTTGATCCAGGACAATGGAAGAATTGCGATGTGAGGGGAATCTCATGTGGGCCCTCCGCGTTCTTGTATTATTCTATCTGCCCGGTAACCTGGAGCTCCACAGGCCCACCTGATCCCGCTGAACAATACGTCCACTGGTGGGACGGACCAACACCAAACACATTGACCCTGCCGCCGGCCGGAGCCCGCCTGGACCTCTCCTCCTGGCTCTATCATTAGCTCTTCAGGTCTTTGGAACTTTCTTTCTTTCTTGATTTACTTTCTTGATTGATTTTTCTCATTGTTCCTCTCTTTTCTTTCTTTCTTTCTTTCCTTCTTGTCTTTCCCTTTCTTGTCCAATCTTTTTAAAAGGTTATTTTGTTTATTCATTTGAATCGTCTTTCTTATTGTTCCTCTTTTTTCTTTCTTTTTTTTGTCCTCCGTTCTCTATTTCTCGTCTGTTCTTTATAGAAACGTATTTCCCTCTCTTCCTCCCTTCCTCCTCTTCCTCCTCTTCTTCCTCTTCCTCCCTGTCTCCCTCCACCCAGCCGCCGGTGACTGTGTGACGGTTCACTTCCACGTGTTTGTCTTGGTAACAGTGTCATCACTCTTTGTTGGTTCAGCGAGGTCGCTCTGTTCTCACCCTGTTCTCTGGGATTAGGAGCTGAGAACGAGGGCGTTGGCACTCTATTGGCCACGCCCAGTCTCACTTTAAGGTGACACCTCTCAACACGGCCGCTGTGTGTTGTTATGCCAACAGAGCCGCCAGGCCGTTGTGTACAGAGCATGTCGGGGCTGTATGTGAGTATGTGTGTGTGTGTGTGTACGACAGTGTGGCCATGAGGTCCACAGGATTGATGGGAATGGGGACTGGACAGCGGTAGCATTTGGGATGTGGCTGGCGTCTGTAATCCAACGTTCACCTGAACTCGAGTGTGGCGGGTTGTCGTTTGCGCTATAAATCAAACGCCTGGCCAGCGGGGGCCGTGCCACCATTTGTTCTCGCTTGCCTCTGGCTGGCACTGCAAACCTTACGTGCTCCTGTCTCGCTCTCTCTATGTCTCTCTCTCTCTCTCTCTCTCTCTCTCTCTCTCTCTCTCTCTCTCTCTCCCTCTCTCTGTCGCTCTCTATCTCTCTCTACACATCACTCTCTCCCTCTCTCTCTCTCTCTCTCTCCATCTCTCTTTACATCGCTCTCTCTATCTCTCTTTACACATCACTCTCTCTCTCTCTCTCTCTCTCTCTACACATCTCTCTCTCTCTCTCTCTCTCTCTCTCTCTCTCTCTCTCTCTCTCTCTCTCTCTCTCTCTCTCTCTCTCTCTCTCTGTAATATTTTGGCGTCCGCGTCACGTCTGCTTTATTCCTCGCCCATGGTCGGATGTGTCAGCCGCTGCCTTCCCCTCTCGGGGGCTGTTTTCTCACCACCAAGGTGAGTCAGTCTCCCCACCCCTCACCCCCACCGTAGGGCTGAGGGGTGGGGGGGTTAGGGGTGGTGGGTGGGGGGGTGATGCCTCCATTCCCACAGTGTTGCCGGGCCACTGGGTTGGCTCCGGTGGAAGAAAGGGAGGGGGGAAAAAATGGCCGGCAGTTAATAGGCCCTGTCGTGATTTGTCAGCGAAAGCGGTCATCTGGCCGTACAGCGTGTAATCACCCGGAGCAAGGTTAAAGTGCTTACTTGGGAGAAGACAAGGGGGCGGTGCAGCGGACTGCCATGGTAACCCCCGCCCCCGCACCCCACTGCTCACGCCACCGCGTGATTGGTGCAGAACAACGCACGGAAAAAACCTATAGCAGTGTTTCCATTGTTGAATGGCTTTGGATCCGGTTGGAGTCTCATCCAGGAAGTCCATCAGACTTGAGTGTCTTTCTTGTCTCTGACTTGATCCCCACACTAGAACCAACAGTGTTTGTTCTTCATTGATCAGATAAGCTCCGACCCGGCCATGCTAGCCCAAGAAGTCAATGAGACGTGTTCACTTATTGTCCATGGATCTATTTGTCCTTACTCTCTCTCTGTGTCTCTCTTTCTCTCTCTCTCGCTCTTTCTCGCCCTCGTTCCTCCTATCTCTTTCCCTCTCTTTCTCTGGCCCTCTCCCTCTTTCTCTCTCTCTCTCTCTGTCGCTCTCTCTCTCTGTCCTTCTCTCTCCCCCCATCCTCTATCTCATTCTCTCTCTCCCTCCCCCCTCCTCTCTCTCTCTCCCTCCCCCCCTCGTCTCTCTCTCTCTCTCTCTTTCCCTCTCTCTCTCTTTCTCTCCCCCGTCTCTGTCTCTGTCTCTCTCTCTTTCTCTCTGTCCCTCTCTGTAGAAAGAGTTCCTGGATGCAGAGCGTGAGGAAGACATCTTCGCCCATCTGGGTCTTGAGTACCTTGAGCCTCAGCTCAGGAACGCGTAGGCCCGAGACGCGCGCATACACCTCTGCATCCCCATGTTACCCCTGGCCGCAACAGCCTTGATTTTGATCGATTTTCATCAATACTCACCTGAATTATATTCACTGTCGTTTGTGTTGTCTATGTCGTTTTGTTGACATACATCGTTTTTTGCTCTGATTCGACCTATTCTCCTTTCTGCTTTTGATTAAACGATTGTCTTTAGAACTCATCATGACTCACTTGTGGTGGTGAACACGGCCAATCAGAGAGAGAGAGAGAGAGAGAGAGAGAGAGAGAGAGAGAGAGAGAGAGAGAGAGAGAGCGAGAGCAAGCATGGGGGACAGAGACGAGAGAGCATGGGCGAAGAGAGATGAGAGAAGAGGAGGTTGGCTGCAATCTCTAGGAAAATGCTGTAATCACCTTCCTTCATGCAGGCAAGTGATGCGCGGTAAGCACACACGCACGCACGCACTCACCCACAAACCCACACACACACACACACACACACACACACATACACACTACAGGCTCCCAGGAATCAAGAGGAGGGTAATGAGCGACAGCGCGAGAGACAGAGGCATTCATTGCAGCCATTTAGCCTACATTCAAGCCCACGTCCACTTGAGAGCGTTTAGTTTAGCAGGCTTTGGGACGTGCGCTGCCAGAGGCCCAATATCCCACTACTGTGTGTCTGGTTGCCCCAAATGATGCCCCCAGTGAAATGAAAGCCAATCAATGGCGCACTGCACTCAAACAGGGGTTCACTACAGCAGGTCAAGATGGCTGCTCATCATGTGGATGATGTTCCCCCCCCCCCCCCCATTAAATCACTCTCGGTGTGTGTAAAGTTATTTTTGTTTGGACTTTGAAGGGACAGACTACACCAAGATTTGGACAATAGCTGTAGCTCATTTGGACTTTGAGGTTCAATGGAGGGCCATTTGAGACATGTTGCAAGGCCCCTGGTGCACCCACGATGAATCAGTGCAAGCCGGAAAGAGGCGACCAGGGCAAAGCATTCTGGTGAAGGGCACTATTTAAAGATCTTTAAGTAGAGCAGTCTGGCCCTTTGAAGACTCGACCTCGACTTTCTCTCTCTCCCTCTCTCTATATCTCTCTCCCTCTCGCTGTCTCGCTCTCTTGCTCTCTATCGCTCTACATTGCTACCAGGCTGTTATTTCTTTCTTTTTTTATATAGATCTCCGTCTCCTCTTTGCAATCAATAATGAAGCAGAAACCAAATAAAACATGAATATGAATTCAATTCAGCTGCAGAGCTGCCGGGTCTCACTAGCTTCTGTACCTCAGCCTTGCTTCAGAAAGGATTTGGGGAAAGATCTGAGTTTTGTATTTTTTTCTATTTTTTTTTAATATTTCTCAACTCAACTCGGCTCTCCTCGGATGAAGTATCCCTGTGGATCGTTTCTGAGAATTCTTTGGCCACTTGTAAAACACCCTGTAAGCG
Source organism: Pollachius pollachius (assembly GCF_949987615.1). Lineage (NCBI taxonomy): Eukaryota > Metazoa > Chordata > Actinopteri > Gadiformes > Gadidae > Pollachius > Pollachius pollachius. The sequence goes on from NC_136935.1 coordinate 13,710,376, forward strand.
CTGTGTGATGATGTGATGTCACGGAGCTAAAGATGACATACATTCTGGACTGTTCAAAAAGGGGGTTCATTTCTTTCAAATCAGCCATCTGGCTAACTCCTACTCAAGTTCCATTATGTGCCATTATGTCTGGGGAGTTTAAGTGTTTAATACTGTTTAATAGAACATCTTATGATTCATTCTCATGTGTTCCCCTCAATATGTGCATTTGCAAAGCCCCAACTATGCAATTATCTGATTAATTCATAAAGTCATTAATGAGGTGGATTTGGCTGCAATTGTATGCACCAGTTGGGTCATCATTGGTTGGATTGAAAAGATAAATAAATTACATCAGTGGACCCTCTGTTTTCTCTGGGAGATGGACTCATCCACATTGATTTAAGGGCTGGCAAATTGATCATCACCATTGTTTACATGGTGAATGTCAATGATCATCCACTGATGGAGAAGTTTTTAGTACATTTAATTAAGGAGCACTTATTAGCAGTTATTAACATGTCTTGGCGTCAATCTTAACTGACACATTAATAACTAGCATCGATAGTAAAGATCAACAAACCATTGACCCTTCGCTCCAGTAACTCTCATTAGAATATGCGCTATTAAGAAAGTTATTTTAATATTATTCTCTTCTTGTTCTCCAATGTTTTTCCTCCCCATTGTAGATCATATGTAGAAATAACAAGGATCTCCACCTCAAGCTGGTGTGTGGTGAGCGTTCTGGCGCAGATTGGCTGCTGCGCATCACCCTAGTGGGTGCTACACACTGGTGCTGGTTAGTGAGGTTCCCCCTTCACTGTAAAGCGTCTTTGAGTGTCTAGAAAAGCGCTATATAAATTCAATCCATTATTTACTTTGATGACTACCACAACTACAACTACTACTACAGCTAGAAAAATAACAACAATAATACTAATAGTCCATAAAAAACCTTTTTCTTAAGGTGTGAGTCCAGGGGCCCTATTTTAACGGTCTGAAATGCAAGTGAGAAGCGCCAAGCGCAAGTAGCTTTGTGGGCGGTTCTATGGCAATGTTGCTATTTTACAGGCGCATAAATGACTCTTGCGCCCGGCGCAAATCTAAAAAGGGTTGGTCTGAAGTAGCCTAATTATCCGGAGGTGTGGTTTGGGCGTAACGTGCAATAAACCAATGAAAGTGCCAGCTCCCATCCCCTTTAAGATCCATGAGCGCATTTGAATCTGACGGGTTGATATTTTGACTGCGCGTCTGCAGTCTCCGATGAGACAGATGCACATGAATTTCAAACTTCAAATGGCTCAGTTTATGGTCAAATAATATGGCCTAATTCACACATGGAATAAGGTTTTCTTCCACAACTTCAGAAATACTCAAATAAATTTCGGCAAAGAAAACTTAACACACATATGATATGAGGTAACTGTGGTTCTATTTATATGATTTATATGATATACGCAATACATTATAAACATTGTTTCTTATCAGTATTGTATGCATTATCGTTATCGACTTGTGTTCCTAATATGCATGTGTCCCCCCGTTAATATACATTGCCATGGACTGTATTATGCGTTACGTGTTTAGTTTGCGTGTGTTTAAACAGATGGATGCACACGCGCCCACATTCATTAATTCTTTTACACATACACACACGCGCGCCCGCATTCATTCATTCTTTTTAACCGTCACTCGCGGTAACAATGTTTTCTCACAATAAAATACTCATCAATCCTAAAAGATGTACACGATGTCTGTGTCAAGAAAATATGTGTTTGCTGTACAGTGTTTGCAGATGCATTGATTTAAAAGTACAACTTATTACCGCTGTATCAGCTGTTCTTTCCCAAATAATTTACCAAGAATGTGTGGCTAGTTAGATGAGAGAAGCAAAGTGTATGCGCGAGGTGCACAAGCAACATTATGCATGCACCCTTAAAATAGCATCTGAACAACGCGCCACTGACTTTAAACCAGGTATTTCCTGGTTTGTGGCGCAAGTGATTTCTAAAAATTGCAAAAAAGCACCAGGGAACGTTTGCACCAGAACATGCCTCCTCCTTTCGCCTAACCGGCCCTTGGGGCGCAAGATCATTCCCTAATTTACCGACGCATGGCGCAGGAGGGAAAAGAACGCTCTGCGCCAGTTGCAAACAAGCAACGACACATGCGCCAGTGAGAAAGTCAATTGCGCCGGATGCAAGATAGGGCCCCAGGTGTTGATAGTGTGGAGAGTCTCTGTGGGTTCATCCATTTGCCTACTCCTCAGTTCCAGCCAATCCCAGCTGCCCTACTTTTTCTCCATGCAAAAGAGTGCCTCTGGTCACAGAGCATAGCAAAATAATGCCTCACTTTTTTGCATGTTCAATTTCTGAGATCTGACAGTGATGACAGGTGCGTGAATGTACGAACAATTGCCTGCAGGAATTGTGTGCTTGATTCGTTTCGACCCAAAAAGACGTTCTATTCTGCCATCCAATGTTTTCTATTTGATTTTATTTCCTAACACCCAGTTTGCTCTCGGCGGGACTCGACCATTAGCAGCCCTCATTCATACTTGTTGGACACTAAATCCCTTTCATCTCACATCCATCACAGTAGGGCCCAATCGGTGGTTATTGACTGACTGATTGAGTGTCGGGGGCCTCCCCATGAATGGGCCCATATGACTGCACACATATCTCCATCAGGTCACGGGACAGCTGCTATCATTTCTCACGGTGCATAATGTGAAGTTGATGGAGAGTCGGGTCCGGGGATATCTGGACACTTTGCGTTGATAGAAGAGCGCTCGGAGATTAATGACTTAGCGTGGCAGCCAGATACTGAAAACTCGTGTGGAGAGACAGATTGCCACTGCCAATAATGCGTCTCTCTCCTTTCTCCCTCCACATTTGGCGACGTCAGATAAGGTAGAGCGGTGACAGTGTTCCGTCTTTAGGAGCGACGCGAGACAGGGTTGTCAGTGTTTGGCGCGGTACTGGAAGGCAACACGAATTATAAAATGTTGTCGTTGGGGGGGGTTGGGGGTGGGGGTAGCACAATGTGGTTGGCTCAGAGACGTCAGACCGCATGAGACTTTAGCAGCTGGGAAACACTTAACATCCCACGGAATCCGGGAGGGGGGGGGGGGGAGGGGGGGGGGGGGGAGAGAATGAGAGGGTGAGGGTGGGGTGGAGGAGTTGAAGGGAAATGCTGGAAATGAGGAAACCACTGAAGTGGCGGTTCTGGAGGGATGCGGCTCCATTGAGACCGATACGGTTGCGATCCAAAGAAAGGCACGCATCTTTAACAACTCTTGAATTTGGCCCGGTGGCAATGTGCGCCGGCAACCGGATCTGCTCTCGCTTAGCTACACGTCCGCTTACAGCGAGACACTAAAGACGGCTCACACTCGGACACAAATAGAACATGCTTGAATGTCGGCTTATTCAAACTTGACGGAGCTCGGTTCAGTGAGCGAAAAAAAACGTGCAAATGTCCACATTGTGTTGGAAGACAGTGATTTATTGGCTGAGCCGCAGGGGGCCTGAATGGATGTGTTGAGGGCCGGTCAGAGCCAAACGGGAGAGCGCTGACAGAATAGGGACAGCCTGTATCCTCACCTCTCACAGGCTCGTCATGGTGGCCAGTCAACCAGAGAGGAGCGAAGCCAGCCAGTCAGTCGGTCAGTTAGCGCGGCCTAGCAGGCATTGGTCGCACCGTGGACAGTTTCCCGCCCAGACGAAGCGTGGGTGTCATCGACGAGGAGTCGCGATCTTGACCTTCTTCATTCTGTTTTGTGTGCTCGGCAAATAAAGACCTTCATAGGGATCAGAATACTTCACTGAAATGTCTTGCTGCCTGCTGCCGCACAATATCACCCCGAGAAGTTTCCTTCAACTGAAAGACACTTTACGTTATACTTATCGCTCAGGGATTGTTTCAATCAAAAGACAAAAATTCAGCAATTGATGTCAGGGTGGCCTTGAACGTGTCTCGTCTATCATTGCACATTTGATTCAAATGATCTGTCGCCTATTAACCACTTTTGAGTTCCTCGGTTAAAGTTTGGGGGTGACCTGTTCTTTCTTGTTTGCGACAATTGACCTATGAGGCGTGAGCTGTGGGAGCATGGCCCCACGGAGAAGGGCCCCTCCTCCACAGGTGGCAGACGAACGACGGCGCGGAGAAATGGAGATGGAGGATGTGGGGGAGGAGACATCGCACCATCTGCTCTCCTCTCCATCTCCTCTCCTCTGCTCCCCTGGACTCGTCTCTCCACCTCTCCCCTTCACTCTTCCCCTGCTCTCCTCCCTTTCTTTTTCTCCTTTCCTCTCCTCTCTTCCGTCCTCCCCTCCTCTCCCCTCCTCTCTTCTGTCCTCCCCTCCTTTCCTCTCCTCTCCTCTCTTTCGTCCTCCCTTCCTTTCCTCTGCCCTCCTCTCCTCGTGTCCTTTCCTACTGTCTATCTGACCATAGGTCATGTCTCGGTGTGTCTGTGAAAGAATCCGGGCCAGACATATGTCTACAGCTTTGTGGTTGAACACAGCTCTCTGTAATTTTGTTTGTGTGTGCGTGTGTATGTATGTGTGTGTGTGTGTGTGTGTATAAGTGTGTAGTGCTGTGTTTCTGTCTGTGTGTATCTGTTTGTAGTTGTGTCTGTATGTGTGTAGTTCTGAGTGTGCATGTAGTTCTGTGTGTGTGTGTTTGTGTGTGTGTGTGTGTGTGTGTGTGTGTGTGTGTAGTTCTGTGTGTGTGTGTGAGTTCAGCCAGCCCCAAGGCGCTTTTCTGACCCTCTTTCCTCTCTCCGTCTAGCCTGTGTCTTACCAATCTCTGTTTCCACCGCAACCCTTCCAGACAACAGCTCCACGCACTCTACTACCATCTCTACCACAGCTGTACTACACAGCAAACAAACAAACATACTACACAACGCTACGCTTTTATACAGCACACCAAAACAGATATACACACACACAAACACACACACACAAACACACACACACACACACACACACACACACACACACATACACACAAACAACAATAAACACACACACACGAACACACACACACAGGTGAACAAACAAACATACACATACACAAAATCATACATCAGACAACACGCACACGCATAATCCCTTGTATATTTTTAGCCATCAACTAATTTCATGCTCATTAAACACCTAAAACAGCCACCTTGTGGGAAGTGATCAAAGGGAAAAAAAGTATTTGAAATATACTGTACTGCACTCCTGTTAAGTCTGACGCTATATCTGCTGTTTAATCCTCAGTAAACATTAAAAAAAACGAGGGTAAAAAACACATAAACTCGATGGCAATATTTAATTGAGATACTTATATAAGCCCACATATTTAATAATTCACAGTGTAACAAGGTACAGTGCTCATGCCTGTGTGTTGTTTCTGCGTCTTTGATCATATTCCCGCTGCGCTAATACTGTCACTTTTTTAATATTTCAGATCCTCAGGAAGAGCACACGAGGAACTGGGTTAAACCCAACAGGCTGGTAGTGGCTCTCTATGCCCGTCTCCCCGTCTTTGAACTGATCTGTTTTCACCAAGCTCTCATTGTGTCAATCTTTGTGATTGCTCCCGTTTATTGCGGGCGGCGGACGGAGACGGCTGTTATCATTAGATGGCCTCCCAAGGCATTTTTCTTATCTGGTCCAAACCAAAGTCCCCGTCCTCATTTAGTTCACCTAATACAACGCTCATCTCTCCTCCCCCTCTCGTCCACCAGAGAGCTGGTTGAAATAACAAGTCATTATACTCGCTTGGTTGCGATTCATTCCTACCCCGGCGCAGGCTGTTGCAGCCCGGGCTAATTGCAGTCAGCCGTCAACGCGCAGGTGTGCTCCATTTCATGGCGTCGTGAACGTTGAGGTAAACAGTTTACCCGGCCCCATCATCATCATCGTCTTCGTCGGCGCCACCGTCGCCGTCTTCCTTCAGGAGGGAGAGACAGGGCCGTGTGTCGGCGCCACATCTGGCTGCGCTGATGACTCCAGATGTGCACGGCGAGTGATTAGAGCTGTTTCTGACTCGTCAGTGTGAGTGCACTTGCTAAAATCTGAGATGGATGGATGAATGGATAAATGGATGGATGGATGGATGGATGAATGGATCCATCCTTCCATCCACTCATCCATCCATCGATGGATGGATGAGTGGTTGAATGGATAGATAAATAGATGGATGGATGAGTGGATCAAATAAATTAATGGACGGATATGAGTGGAAGGGATAAATGCATTGATCCATAAAACAACTATCAAGAAACAAGTTTAAACAAAGCTGCGATTTTTTAATAAACACAGGCCTTTGCACACTTAATTATCTCTCAAACACACATACACACACCAGTGCACTCCAAAAAATGAAAACAAGTAATATTTAATGAGATTAACTGAGCCCCCCATTTGAAAGGACCCCCAGCGCTGGTGTAATCATTCTCCTCTCTCTCCTCCTCATTGTTTTCTCTTCAGCAGAAAATGGTTGCCGACTTCGCTGACAATCACACCCGGCTGCTGGCGAGGCAGGCGAGTGGGCTGACAGGACAGATAATTAGCTGTTTCTGCATCAGCAAGTCGTGTGCTTCCAACCATCCAAGCATCACCAGCAGGCCATGGTCCTCCCGTGGAGAAGGAGGAGGACCGGTCCTGATGCTGAGGACTCACTAGACTGATTGGTTCAGTTTGTTTGGGGAGGTGGCTCTAAAGTTACACTAAAGTAAACAAAGAAAATCATTTAGGCGGTTCAGCAGTCAAGTATGGGAAGACAGACGGATGTATAAAGAGGCAGACAGACTTACAGATATCCAGCACAGAACAGGATCTACTCATCAGTTTGGGTTCTTGCCTCTCATTACAAGCACTAACGATGTTAGGAACATTGCGGGCCCCTTCCTCGGGGCCCTTGGTGGTTTCGGGGGGGCGACACACCAGCTGGACCCTAATTCGCCGTGCCTCGCTGAGCTCACTGTTCACGGCTCACGGGACGGGAAACAACATCAGGTAAAATAAGCCTTAATCATTGGCCTTGCATTCTGGTGCCACGCCGCTCTCGCACAGTTTAGAGTGGGGCTGCGTCTGTGGAACCCTAGAATATGGTGGTGGTCCTCTATGGGGCGGGGTGGGTGAGGAGAAGTCTAGAAGACCGGAGGGTGGGATCATGTGGGGAGAGGAAGGAGAAGGGAAGCGGAGGGGCATGGGGGAGAGGGGTCTTGTCATCCATCCACCCACCCCCCTCCCCCCACTGTGCATCCTGCGAGTGATTGAGCGAGGAGACATTAAAGAGATCCATAGCCTCCTTCACTGCGGATACCGCCAGACTCACGGTGAGATATTCCGACGGCTACGTTCCTAGCCACTGTGCCTTAGCATGTGTGTTTGTGTTTTGGTGTGTGTGTGTGTGTGTGTGTGCGCGCGTCGTTGCTGGGAGGAGGAGGGGCAGGGGGGGGGGGAGGGGACATTGCCTCTGCAGCATATAAATAACAGTCGGCAACGGGTGAGGAAACAAGTGTAGCACACACCATCTGGTCCTGCACCGAAGTCTGCCTCATTTACAGAGACCCAAGGGGGGGCAGGCTCGGGGGTGGAGGGGCTTTCAGAGGGGGTTGATTATGATCAAAAGGCCATCTCTTGCTCACTTCGCTAAGAATGCCGATGATCTGCCTTAACGAAATGCTGTGTGTGTGTGTGTGTGTGCCTTTAATTGAAATGTCCAAAAAAAAAAACTGCTCCTTGCTTTGAGAAGGCGAGAATAAGCTTTACATGACAAAAGAACAATGGAGGTAGAAGTTGTGGTTATTTCCATAGGGTACCGCGTGCGTTCTCTTCCGTCTCTTCATCTTCCTCTCCCTTCTCCCGTCTCCTTTCCCTGGCACGCTTTATGTCGTTTCCTGGCCACAAATCAAATGACTCACAAACAGGTTGTGTGCTGGAAGTGATCTTCCCACATACTATTTTGTATTCACGGCTCCGTTGGTGGGTTTTGCAAAATATCCTGGACTCGTGGCACTAAAGCCTGGATTGCAGCGCTGGCAACTTCTGCAGATACGAGACTGACGTATTTGTGTTTGCAGAGCAAATGTCCAATATTTGTGCTGTACTCTGTAGACCTCCAGTGTTGGGAAGAGCCCGCCAAGGAGCTTATGCCTATGTCTGCGCTGCCGCCATGCCCTCGTTTATTTCCCCCAGATAGATTTTCATCTTCTTCCATGAATCCACCGGATCGATTCTTGAGGCAAAGCATGTCCCATTACCAAGAATTACTCATCGAACAAGCGAGGGGAACAGGATTTTAATCAATGTAACCTCTGTGCCTAACAACCTTGTTATTCCCCTCCGAAGCCAAACAAAATGAGAACACTTTGGAGAGGCTCATTACTGAGACCAGCCGAGAGAGACATTACACATCGTTATCGATCACAGCACGGAGCCGGGGCCTATACCTGGTCAATATTCATATCATACACAAAGGAAAACAGGGCATTTCCAAGACTTTCTGTGCCATGCAGCCCAGAATAGCAGCAGCCCAACTCTCAGCGAATCACAAAAAGTAACACCATGTTTAAGCGGCGGTTTTGTGGACAACGCCAGTGATTGCTCACGAATGGAAGCCGTGGCGTGAATGGGTTGAGACCTGCGGAGCTCCTGCGTGCGGGGCATGCTCAGCAGCCCCCCCACAGCGCCTCCCTAGGGTTTGGGATTTATTTTGGTTGGTTAGATCCCGCCTGTCTCTGTATTGATCATCTGGTGTCTGAAGGAAGGACTGGCCCCGACTATCGGGCTGTTTACAGACAGAGCCGGCCTGCTCCGGGCTCGCAGACGCGGTCAATTAAATTGCATGGCGGGGGCCCCATGATGAGCTGCTGCTCTGGGGCCGGGGTAATGAGTAGAGCGCGTTGGCGAAACACGTATGAAGGGACGTGGGCGTGGCCTTCCGTTGAACACCGTGGTTATCACATCCAGGGGGCGTGTCCGGAACAGGGGGTTTCAACCAGTGTTGGCATTGTGTGCAAAAGAAAATGGGATAGGCTATTTTGATATGCAAAGCTATTTGATATATAAATCAAAGACTGACGAAGACCACAGCAGAAGTTATGAAGTATCAATACCGCCGGCCGGTGAGTCCTAACGTGGTGAACGGGATGCATATCAAAACTGTGTTTGGTCGATTTAATTGAGCATTGATTCTTCTAACTAGCTTTAGATTAAAATGGGGCTGGTTTATGATAGTTTATCCAATTGACTAAATAAATCCCACAGGAATAAATCGACATTGCAATGGGGTATTGGTGCTGTCATAGTGTTGCTGCCAACAGTCAGTCTGACAGCAAGTGATTCTAGCGGTGGCAAAACATTTGTAATTAGAACGGTAATGACAATCAATTTGAAATTGTGTTTGAATATTACTCATTCCATGCATGCTGGCCCGACAACTTGTGACAGCTGTAGAAGAAGGTGAGACGTCTTATTCCCAACAGTGTGAAAATCAAATTAGAGCCAATGAGAAGGCAGACAGCTGCTTCCCAGCGGTTGCTTGTATCCAATTAATATGGCTGCAAGGCGTGCTAATGACCTGTGACTTCCTGCTCTTGCTATGCTAATCGAACCGCAACCGCTAGCATGATCCCCAACATCATTATGGAACCAACAATAGCCCCCCTATCACTCGGCCATCACTACTATCCCCACCAGCGCCACTACCACCACACCACTATCACTATCGCCACCACCACCCCTCTCTCTCACCAAGCCCAAACATTTTTTCCAACAACCGTATTGCTGGAGCTCAGCTCATGATTGGCGAACACAATCTCGGCCTGCAGCAGTAAACCCTAAAAGAAAGTGTCTGTAAGGGTTTCAAATGGACATTGTGCAGACTGTCCACTGTAGAAATACAGTGGCTGGAGATGACAGCGTTTTCTTCAGTTGAATATCTCTGTAACAAATCAGGAAACAAGGCCTAACCTGCCCATGGCCGAATGTATCTGTGTGACGTTACTCGTAGCAACATAACTAATCGGAGTACTCTCATGGATTACTTTGTTACCATCAACACTGGCCGCAACTCCTATAATGTATGAATAAAAACTGAAGTTGAAACTTGAACTTGAAACTTGAACCACCACCATCACCTCCATCATTGGGAAACCACTACCTTCACCACCACCACCTACGCCACACCACCACCACCACCACCACCACCACCAACTCCATAACACCAATTTGTCTGAAAAAGGGGAAGAGGAGTCTCAGAGGAAGAAGGGGTTGGAGAGGAGGGTTATGGCTGGTGGTGAGGCCTGATGGATAGGGCGAGGTGGCTCAGGAGGACACGAGGGGACCTTCATCGTTAATCGGGTTTACTCAGAGAGAGATTCATAATCCTGGATAAACAGCGCCCTGAAAGACTAATACGTATTCCTGCTCACCCACTATACCACACACACACACACACACACACACACACACACACACACACACACACACACACACACACACACACACACACACACACACACACACACACACACACACACACACACACACACACAGGCACATACACACATACCCCTTACAGACACATGTTCACGCCTGAACGCACTTGCCCCCCACATTCGTTCTCACACCTCCTTATATTACCAGGGTGGGCCGTCGATAAAGTAATAGATAGTGTAATAATGCCAAGGTCGGTTCATCATTGGATCTAATAATGTTTTGGCACCCACCAGAAAATAATGCTCTTCAGTGGCGAAATGCCTGCTTTTCAGTGTCGTCTCACAATGAGTATTAATAGTTGCGCGGCTGGTCTCTAGCAGCTCACTGAAGACGGCGGATGCTACAAGCTGCACAATGAGAAATAACGTTGAGACCTGCTGGGGGGGGGGGATACGGGAGCATTCATCTCCAGCGCCGTGATATGCTCTTCATGCACGCAAGGTAATAGAGCTGTCATTTCCGATATAGAGGTTCACCGTGCCGGGGGCTGTATGTCTCCATTGTGCATGCTAGGAGGAGTGATGTAACAGTCAACACTATTGTGATTAGGAGGAGGATTTATCAGAGATATGGTCCAGGAAATCTCAGGTGGTTTTGCTGAGTTATTGATTGAAAATGCAGGTTTAATCAGGTGGTTAGAAGTGTAGTAAGTGTTAGAAGGCTGATAGTGCTCATGTGAATAATTTGTTTCACTCAATGCCTTTGCAAAGCAAATGTTGAACTGTATTAACTGATAGATTTCTTTTTTACAAATTGGTTTCATACAAGCACTTTCATCCAGTTTTTATTTTGATAATCCTCATAATATGAGAAAACATTAGACCAAAGAAAACTGGGTCAACACTTTCTTAACCAACTTTTTTTTTCTGCATTTATACAGCACACAATATCGTCCTGATCTTGGGTAATTGTGCTATCATCTTAATGCTTAAGTACCTATATTATAATGTCCTTGAGTTTTCAGCATATTGTTTGGTGAATACTTTAAATATTTGTATGAATTGAATTATTTCCTCAAAAAGGGTAAAGGTACTTCATATTAATAATTGTTATCGCTTTGAGGGCTTGATTTGATGAAAATGCGTTGACGTTCGAGTATCATCCGAATAGTAACATAGTAAATCAGTTTAAAAGTTTTGTGACTTTGGCTGAATCATAAGTTTAGCTTGAAAGTTTGAAAACAGGTGTTAATTTTTCATCATGCAACTTCACTATTTCATTCTTCTAGCAAATCGGCAACAAACTTCACCTTTATAGAGTGATAGAAGAAATAACATTAGCACAAAAATATATAATCATGTACTAGAAATGACCATGGACCTGCTGACAGCAAATAAGGATCCGACTGTTGGTTGGTTATTTCCCATTTACTTTCAGGTTACCTGCCAGTATTTATGTAAGTAGTTTGTGAGTGTGAACAGCTGAAACCATTAATTATGCACTAATGTAGACTTCATTTTAACCAGGCTCCCTTCCTTGTTTTGTCTTTCTGACAAAGACTGCAAGTGCCATTGGCCATTAGTGCTGTAAACTGCCAAATGATTTCACTTCACCAGTAAATAATTATCATTATGGTGCATCTGGGTGAATGCTCATTAACTTTAGTGGTTTCACAAATGAGTTTACTGCATAGTGTTGCATCCTCCTACCTACGACCCCTATCTAAACACTTGTTCAGCCAAAGCTTTTTAAAATGTTTTTATAAAAAACAAGGCAGTTTGTATGTGTGTTGGATGTGTGGAATGATTGCATTGGCACGACAGGCTGCTGAAGGGAATATCTGGCCATCGTGTTGATAATTAACAGTAATTAGCTGTCTCATACGCTGATGCCAGGTTTGTTGAGAGTAGCATCGTTGAAGGGCTAATGCAGTGAATTACTCACCACATTGGTCCAGTGATGACTGTCTACTGTCCCTATGAGTCCTAGATACAGACAGGTATTCCTAATCTTCTGCTAAAATAAATTACATTTTATGGTTGGGCCTGATAATGCCCCTCTGTTACTTCACTTAATGGATTGGTTCTCTTGGAGACATGTCTATGTTCAAACCGAATATTCAATGGGCAGAAACACACACGGTTTATTGAGGGTTTTAATGACAGAAAGGGGAGACATCAACTCATACTTTAAAAAAAAAATGCCGTTATTAAGCAGGCAACCATGGCTCTCTACAGCGAAGGAATTGAAAACCCAGCACATTGAAACACATGCAGCGACAGACAATCTTGTTCAGGCTCTTGTTTAAGAGCACTGATATCATTACCATTAACCCCATGTGTGAATCACTCTATCATAAGAGAATGGGCATTATCCAAGAACTGGTTTAACATTCACCCACCTTTGAGGCTTCATGCTTTACAAGGATTCAACACACTGCAAAATAAATCATTGTCATTCAATCTGAAAGCAAGTGGTGCGTGGTGCTTTCGACTTAAATGAAATGCTGGCTAAAGATTGCTATATTTACACAGTAACATAACCTTGCTATGCTAGACATATATGACAACTATGTCTGAGTGTGAAATGGATAGAAGCAATTCCTTTGACATTTCATTGAGCATACCAATGGATCCAGACATTGTAAAAGAGGATAAGGTGTTGCTGCAAAACCACTCTCAGTAGTTTGTTGAATTGGTAGAAGAGTTATATTAAATCAATTATTTAATGTAGACGGCATGTTCACGGTCCTGGAATACATCTTTAGGCGGTGCAATACACTAAGTCCCCAACCGCTGCTGGAAAGATTTAATCTACTGGGACTTTTTTGGGTCTGTTATTATCTTCCAAAGTGTACGAAATCAGTGTGTCTGCCGTTACAAAGGGCCTTACGACCTGAGCTCTCCTTCCCTAAGGGTAGAGAGTAATGATATGGGCCTAAGAAGAGTGCACGGCTGTATGCTCTGCAAACGGAGAGGGAAAGTGGTGGATCGGACTTGATGGGTTGGCTTGTACTTTACATAAGTAATGGAGAGGGAAAAGGTCTCATGCAAATAGGATGCAAATGAACATGAAGCTACTGTGTCTTGCTGGCCTTTGTTCTCCCCTCCGTTCACCCTGCCTTCTGTGGCGAGAAGAAGAAGAGAAAAAGTGCAAGTTTGTTCGAATAAAACATCTTAGTTACCCAGGGTGTAAGTGTGTGTGTCAAACCATTTGGAATGGATGTGAAACGGAGAGAATCAGCTGAACTTGACTCCCTATAACTCACCTTGACAAAAGCAATAACCCTCATTAACCTGCGTGGGCCCCCCCCACCCCCCTGCGAGGCCCCGTCCTCCAGACGCTTTGATGTTGGGCGGGGCCCGCGGAGACGGGCGTTCAGAGGAGGGCTCCGAGGGGCCGCCCGGAAATTAACAGTAATTATCTCAGTGTTTCTGCCTGGTATGTAGAGCATTTACCAGGCTTCTAATGGGATGAAAGGACAACAACATCGCCATTAAAGATGTGTTTCGCTCGCAGCCTTGTTTCCCCTCTCTGATCTCGGGACCTCCAATTTGTTGCGCCGTTTGGCCAAACCGCTAGTCACAGGAAGATGCTCTGCACAAGCACTTGTGTATACATACACACACACACGCACACACACGCACACACACACACACACACACACACACACACACACAAAAACACTCCTGATAAGCATTCTGCTGCAGTTCAGTTGAGGCAGCCAGGGTCTTGGACCTCTGCCTCGACCAGAAATATTTCATCCACAAAGCATACATTATTAAAAGACTAACTATGAATTATTCATGCCTTTGTATAAGCTTTATCGTTTGTTTGATTACATGCACTTGTTTGTGACTGATTACGTATATGTCTCAGTGTGTATGGTTTTGGTGTGTGTGTGTGTGTGTGTGTGTGTGTGTCTTTGTCTGTGTTTATACTGATGTGTACCATGCAGCTTTGCAGCGTTTATAAGTGCATCATGGAGGCAGCTTCACTCGGGAAATCATGGCGTCTGCTACGATGTTCTCTGACCCTGAATATAGAGACATAACCTTTAAAAACATTACTATGGATGGAGCCCCACACTCCATTATGAGTGCTGATGTCTCTTTGGACTGCAGTAAAAGCATCCTTGCAACAGTAATATTGCTCTCAGTGAGCTTTTATGTTATTCACTGTGTTTATTTTATTTATAATGTGGGCCGTCTTAGATGTATTGTCTGATGAATAGACATTTGACTTCATTTGACATCTTGATGTTTTGTCCATAAATAATTGTTTTTTAACTAAGACAATAAATCCATGAATGTAAAAAAAGATAAGATTTGTCCAGGCTCAAATCTTTTTTTGAATTTTTGGATAATTTTTCAGAAATCTTTGGATTGCTGGAAAAAAAATGAAAAAGGTGGACTTAGGCTAAGTGCTATCTATTAATTCCATCAAAACCAGTTTTAAATCCAAAAACCTCCGCTAGCGGTTTTCCCCCTGACTACCGAGGCTACCGGCCCAATCATCAACGCATTATAAAATGATCCATTAGCCAGTCGAGCCAAGAAAGAAATGTGAAGCACACAACTTATCTAAGCAGCGAGGGCTCATCCAATAACAGGGGTTTGCTCTGAACTCGCCAAATTCACAACCTGGCTCTTGCACCAAGAATGGCCGCCTAATCTTCCCCATGCCCCTCATTGGATTGCATCAATCCTTCAGCTCTCCATCGAGACGGCCAGTTTGTGGTGAGCGTTGTGGTGAACACTGGCTTTTGTGCAGCACCCAGGTGGGTGCTTCCCACTGGTAGCAGATGAGGTGGGATTTTTTATGGAGGAACTGGGGAAATCTCCTTGTGCCAAATCCGTACTTGTGTGGGTGTTAGCTGATGAAGTGGTGAAGGAAGAATATATATATTTTTTCCTCATTCACACAGCGGAGTAGTGGGCGTTAGTTGGCGACAACACAATTTGGCAACAGTCATTCACAATAGATTATTACCATGGATAGGGAAACTTTAACTTCATGATAACATTGTTTAATTAAATCATAATTATATCTGTGATTGTTTGAAAAAAATTACACAGCATGATTACCTCTAATTAGCAGTAGAGGCTAAATTGTATACATGGTTTAGACTGGGATAATCAACAAGCTCATTTCTGAGGAGGCAGTGTAAGGAAGTAGGCAATCAAGGAGATGCAGAAACCCTGCTTATTACCCTAGATTCCTTGCTGCAGCATTCGGTCATTAACGTCGTAAATGAGCGAACAGGAAGCGCAGGGCTGTGGCTTTAAACGATCTGGGCCTCATTCCAGTGACCCTGGGATGATTATCATTCTGCTATAGGAAGAAAAAACTGTCAACGCCGAGGATAAAAAGCAGGAGAGAGGGACTGAGTCAAACTGCACCTTTTTAAGGGCACTTAAAAGCACCAGAGGAAGAGGAAATCTTCACCTGGGAGAGGATTCTTTTAACAGCTTTTCTTAAGACGGATGTAGACCAGGCCAGGTCTGGGTTTTCCTACCGCCGTATAGAAAGTCACTCCGCCAATTTTGGAGGCGAGATAGGAGAGCATGGGGGAGGAAGGTGGAGGCACTAGTGTGCCTCATCTTTCCGAGCTCTGTGGGCAGAGTCAAGTGGAAGATTGGGAGGTTTGGCGGTTCTGGAGATGGCGGGGGGGTGGGGGGGGTGCGATGTCAGCCTCGGACCCAAACCACAGGGGGGCCACTCATGCTCCAGTGAGGTGAGTGCTTTTTGTTGCCGGCGGTACTTGAGCCTGTGAGATGGTCTGAAGGCCTCCTGCTTTGAGCAGTCGTTTACTTGTTTAACAATTAAGGGAATATTGAACAAGTGTGCTGTTACCAGACGTCATTAGCACCGGCTTGTGTCGTGTGTGGAGGTCTTAGATGGGATATTCTGCATGGGCACCTGACTCAGCTGGTGGTTTAGTGTGTTCATCAAATCATATCTAGTATCTATGTTATTGTACAGATTGTAGTTTGTACCTCCCTTGCATTTGTAAAGTAAAAGTAGTATTTACACACCATTGTCTTTCAACATGTGTCTTGCATGATGCTCAAATTGTTTTTTTTCCTCCACACACCCAAAATGCAGCTAGCCCAACATAACACTGATTACCAGTAAACGCTTCGCTGTTGACAGCTGCACTGGAGCGGTGGGGAATTGGAAGATGTACGCGCAAACATGATTGGAAGAGAAGGGTTCTCCTCCCCAACTCCCCCGCCTTCTTGTTTATACACCCAATAGTTTACACTCCCTCAAGCGAGACCCCGGACACGGAGCATCCCTGCAACCCCCCGGCTATTCAATATGTTACACTCCACAGAGCAGGACACAGCCAACCCCTGGTTCAGCTCGGTCTTTCTAAAGGGTACTATGTGGAGTTAAATACTAGGGCGCACGTGTACTGCACATAACGTAATACCTCGTTGAATGGTTGCTTCTATTCACATGTTCGGTTATTTGGGGGGAGTTGTAGACTTATTTTGGAACCAGACTTAATTTTTTTACAATATCATTATGTTCAATCAAGCATAGTGGGTGAATCTAATAACAGTGTTGGGTGGGTGAACGTTCTTACACAGTAACCAATTATGTCCTGCACATGATGGACAGTCACATCTCAGGAACAGCAGTCCCAGACAGCAAATCAAACCATTATAAACTTTTATAATTGCTGTATTTCATTTGCTGAATTTAAACAGTGACATACATCTACATGCACATCGCCAGGCAACACATTTGTGAGAGAAATCATCCCCAAAACCATCTTGAATGTAGATTGAATCATTTATTGATCACATACATCTTGTAGACACCTGGAGCGTGGGCGTCTCCTTCATGACCTGTTCCATTCCAGATGGAGTCCTGGAGGTTTCATAAAGGGGGCTGATTCACGCTGTGGGCCAGAGAATGCCCCACGCTCAAGGACCCGGAGACCATTTTGAATGGTTCAGTTGGTTCAGAGGCCCACAAATTATTCAGGGCGTGGGACGAGGCTCATTCGCGCGCCGGTGTCACGGTAAGTTCATAACCCAGTTTTCTTTTCTTTAGTGTACAGGTGAATTGCACAACCCCCAACAGACGAGGCAATTGGCACCAAGTTTGAATGTGAATGCGAGGGAGTGGGCGTTTGTGTAGAGCAGCCCTGAATGGCTTCGCCGTGAACCGTAATGTCCCTGTGAGTCGACACAGTGTAGAATGAACTGCAGCTGTGTGAGAATTTATATTTATTTGTTATTGAATTCAGGTAGATGGCAAATAGATGACAATGCTAATGTTTCGGGAGTCTGGTCATTAATTGATATTTTTAATATAATTGCACTCTAATGGGACAAAGAGGGTGTTTAAAAATAAAGAAATACTCAATCATTATTTGGATAGTTATTTTGATGTACATAATCAACCTTGTTAATAGCTAACCCCCTTCCCAGTGGAATATATCATATTTCAATCTATTGTCACATAAGATTATTAAGAAAATCAATCAATATCGTTACAGAGCTGTACATTAGAAAATGGACATTAACATTCAATAACCAAACAGTGAATAATAGAAGAATAAAAAGGTCATTTTTGCGCAAAAGCCAGTGTTCACCAGCCTGGGTATACCCATGCTGCCTTGCGCGCGATTTCATTTCGCGCTGCTAGGCAGCCTGGTTCCCAGACCTCATCTCAATGTAGATTGAGATGAGGTCTGGCGTTAGCCAGGCTAAGTGTTCACCAGAACGCTCACCACAAACTGGCCGTCCCAGTGGAGAGCTGAAGGATTGATGCAATCCAATGATGGACCAGGGGAAGATTAGGCAGCCATTCTTGGTGCAAGAGCCAGGTTGTGAATTTGGTGAGTTCAGAGCAAACCCCTGTTATTGGATGAGCCCTCGCTGCTTAGATAAGTTGTGTGCTTCACATTTCTTTCTTGGCTCCACTGGCTACTACTACTGCATCATTTTAAAATGCGTTGTTTGAATCCCCTATCAAATCATAGATCCATTGTTATTTTAAAATCTATTTTGAGTTACTCAAAGAAAAACTTGTACCTTCTTGTGTAAGAGGGTACACAAGAAAGAATGAAAATCGGTAATTTACGACACAGTGCAGCATGGCTGCGGCGGAAACACTTTTTTTAAATCAAAAAGTTTTCTTCGGTATAATCACTCAGTGGCAAACAGTACACAAGGCATACATCTGCAGTTTCTGGTTTCCAGCCCAGTCTCTGTGCTGCCTCCCCCCAGAAGTTCTGCCTTAATATAGTAGGACTTTTGGATGCGAGATTTAGATATAAATAATTTTTGACAGGACTCCAAAATGCATCCAACATCTGATGTGTAATAAAACATTGCTTGTTGTTGTTTGGCACTTAAGATTAGACACAAATATATAGTCCCACACTATTCAAACAGAATACCAATCTTCAGAAACTAGATAGCAGTGAAATCAAGCACAACATGAAAATTTGACTTTCACGACTCTTTCAGACTAATAAACTATAGTTTATTGTACATTTATTCACAAGACGATCCTGATGCTACCTTTTACATGCAGCCAAAAGGTTCCGCTTTAATGCTTGTGTGTTTCATGTAGGGCTGGGCGATATGGGCCAAAATGAATATCTCAATATTTTTTTACTATATCTCGATACACGATATATATCTCGATATATTTTGAATCTCCTCTAGAGCACTTCATAAATGCTCGATTCAACCATGTCTGGCATAATGTTACTACATGTTATAATAATTCGAATATTCCTGAAACATAAGTCTGCATGTAGATTACATGAAACAACATATTGTTTAAACTCATTAGTGCTTTCTATTGGAAGAATTTAGAACTTGCACATAAGAAAAGGAAAATCACAGCAAGTTAGATTTACCAACACAGCATTTATTCAAACCGTTAATTATTTTCGAGCAAAAACAGAGCTCAAAGCCGTTTTTTGTTCCACATCTTCCTTTCGGTAGCCAAACCACTGCCAGACGACGGATCCTGTACTATTCTTTTTTTGAAACCAAATCCTCCGTTTCCATCATCTTTTCTCTCTCTCGCTGTTCTCACTCAACGGTAGGAGATGAGTGACCGGTCGCTGTTCTCACTCACCGGTCGCGTGTGTGACGTCACACACGCGACCGTCACACACGCGCGTAGAATCCTAGAATCTCGCGGGGGAAGTGAGTGTGTTTAATGCATATGAGTCTGTGAGGCAGAGAGCCACAGGAAAGAGCGAGAGAAGGGAACACAACGAGTATGCCGGCGGCGGCAAAAAGAAACATTACGTGCCAATTTGTATTCGATGTTCGCGACAGGGGCATTTTATACATCGCCTAGAGAACATGTCGCGATACATCGCATATATTCGATATATGGCCCAGCCCTAGTTTCATGAATACCATAACATCTGTACACATGTTTGACACTGAAGAAAATGAGGCATAGGCAAGTACATAAAGCCCTATGGATGTCATGTAACTGTTTATGCATAATACAAGTACAGCTAGACATGGGCGTCAGTTTGGTTTGAAATGTGCTGGGGACAGAGACGCATTTGGAAGTGCATTTTCAGAATTGCTGGGTACAATGAGGATGCACTCTTTTTTTCTCTCTTTAGTGCAGGTAATGAATGGTTCTGAAAGACAGCATTCCCATTATTATGCTTATTACTAAGAAATAAAATGTATACAAAATCTGTCTGGCACATCTTATGAAGAAAACGTTTCCAATAAGCATTGGACATATGACCCACTATGTTCTGCTCCACGTATCCAATGTTGACAAGTGACATGATATGGCTAAGCTACCAACATAAACAAGAGGAGCTAGGAAAGGAAATGAACTGCGTGTTTGAGTTCAGAAGGGGCAAACGTGTGGTTACACACAGCACTACAAAAGTCGTCAAGATTGAAAAAGAAAAAAATATTACTTGCACAGCTGAACGCTGTATCACATCATGAGCTGGCTGTTCTCAATTCACTTCACGCATTCCTTCCAATCTAGCCTACATCAGGCATTCTGACCAAAACTCATGCAATCCCCACCACAATTGATTCCAGAATTCAAGCAAAGCAAGAAAGACCAAAAGACACTTTGTGTCAACAAGAGACTAACTCCACGACTATCAATTGCAAGTTAAAATAGCCGACCACTTGAGTGCAAAAAACACAAAAGACCTCGCCACAGCACAGCAAATCTTCAGCAATAAATATCGCGTCTTACCTTTATTTATGTTGCAGTGGTCTCTACCACATCCATTAAGTTCAACAGGTTATCGCTCTGATACTGTTCTTGGTACTAGCAACTTGGTCTGGTGCTTTTTACCTATGTATTCAGGCTAAAATGACTTGATTGTCTGATGCCTCATCATTGCATCCCAGCCAAAGAGTATCATAAAAATAACTTCACACAGTGTGTCTTTTTACAATGTATTTGTTATCATTCATAGTGTTGATCAGCAGAGAAATAGTTTGCCAAAGACGTTGACGTCTCTTAGCAACCGAATACACCGGGGGGCATTAACCCGCTTGTACCATGGTCACTTGCCAAAGAAAATAAATTGAGACCATTCATTTATATTTTCATGCGTTTTACAATCCAAATATAAAGTTTTCAAAAGCCATAATTTTGTTTCCCTGGTAACGCCTGAGGGTTTGACTAATACCTGGAACAATCATTACCCTCCCGTAAAGTTCTTATGCAGCGGAAACGTTGTTCACTCCTCCAGTAAATAGGACGGACCTTAGCTATGACTTGGCAACGGGAGGTATTCTAGTCCGCTCAGCTATGTGCCAGAGAGCTAATGTTATGCATTGTACATATTTATCATTTGAAATTCGTCCCAGCCTTTATACCACAGATACTATAGAGTCTATAGCATATAAACAGCGTTTTCTGATTACAGTTTAATGCATTTTTCACAATTTACCAGCTCTCGTTTTGAAGGCTGAACAGACAATTTGACTGGAACTACTTAGCAGGTGTCCGTATATCAGGGGTTATGCACACCCTGCAGCCCATCAGAATCTAGTATTCCCCCAGACCATGGTATAAACAAAAAATAATTGACAGCTGAACGTTTGGAAGGCCCATACAAGTGAATGGAGCAGTCAACAGCATTGAAAAGAGCCGTGTAATAATCCATAGTAATTCAACTCAAGTTTATTTTAGTGGTGGATACAAAATGAATCTTGACGAAAACTGGTGGGTACTCGTCACCAGCGACCCCAGCGGAATTGACGCCTATGCAGCTAGAGTATATGGCTCCTTAAGCAAGTCCCAATGAACGGAAAGTATCTTCTGCAACAGTCTTTTTATTGAGTCGTAAAATCATGATCATGTATGGTCAGGTTGTGGCTCAAATTATGTGAAATGTTGGTTGGTGACACACTGAAATATACTTGGGGACACAAGGCCCAGAGAGGGAGTTCAAGCTCATGAATCACAAAATATACTGGAACCAAAAGTAAAAGTACCTGAGATGCAAGCTCAGACAGACTAAAAGGCCTTTGTTGCAATACAGATGGCACAAGAGGTAATTTATACATTATGCATCCGTTCCACTTAAAAATACATGATGTATGTATTTGTTTCAGCAGACATACTAATTTAAATGAGCCTGCTAAATTTATAGCCACAGTTGGACAATGCTCTTCTATTCTAATAAATTATATTCTTAAACTGTCAACTAATTTAGGGATGCAGTGGCTCTCAAGTTCTTAGCAATTAACGCATGCTTATGTTCTGCTTGATCAAGACCGGATGCCCTTGGATAACATAGGTACCATTGTCGTACCACAGAAATCAAACAGTGTTTTGATCTTCACTTCTTAAACCTATAGATCTTCCCAGCTGCACTCTAGCTGCCCTAAGACACAGCCACCGTGTGTCTACCTTATGCTTTACTGCAAAAAGAGACTGAACAATATAAAGAAAACAAAAGGAAAAATAACTACAATGAGTAAAAAGCGATGACACTTTGCCTCAGGAAACAAAATCAGCCTCAAAAGCTTTCTTGACAAAAAAATTAATGAAAAGAGAACTCCCCCCCATCACCCGCACACACACATCTCTTGTCTCCTCACTCACTCTATATATCCAGGGAAATGGCTGCAAAGCTATTTGTGGTATTTAGCGTTTGCTTTTTCTCAACAAGGCTTCAAGATGTTATTCTGGAATGCTTCCTCTGTGCAGAAGCAAAACTATTTTGCGGGTCAACAAAATTACTCAAATGTGTTAAAACAGTTTTTGAGAACTAGGTCTTGGTTCCCACTCTCTCTCTGGAATCCACATTGTTGCTGTTATGTTTTCTATATTTATTTATTTATATTTATATATTTAAATGCTATAATCATCAGCAGCAGCACTAATCATCAGACCAATTCAACCATCACTGTGTTGTGTGCTTTGTGTTTGCGTTGTGTGCGGTGCATTACGTTCAGAGTTATGGGGCCACACAGGGCACGTTATGGGCCAACTGAAATGAGATATAAACAGCGCGAGAGAGAGAGTGCTTTTGCCAAGCCTTCCCATAATGACAACTTTATTGGATCCTCTGTGGGCCAATTGACATATTTGTTATTTGTTTGCCGAGCCTTAAAAGCAAATAAGTTTAAAATATGCAAACACAGCATATCAGGAAATATCTCTTTTGCCTCATCAAATATTTATCCACTCAGCTTTGAAATGTTACCAGAATGCAAGCCGGATACAGTTTTACCATTTATATATTTATAGATAGGTATTCATACAGTGGAAGGTAAAATATCACAGCATGCATTTTCATGAGCGTTGCTTTCCAATGTTGCAGGGGCTAAAATACATACAATTCTCTATCACTCTTACTCTTTACCTCTTTTTACAAGGAGCTACTTCAGCTCTCTGCTCGTGTGTGCATTGTATCATGGTGGATCCATTGAAATACATTTGAAATTTACATTTTATTTATGTGATTATGCATAAGTTATACTGTGCATCAAGGTTTTTTTTCCCCACTATAGTCGCATATTTCAGCTAGGTGGCTCAGTCATCTGATTTGCATTTGCTGGTTAAGAAGATGGATACAAATTTGAAAATAGGTCATACTGAAAATAAACTCATGTTTCATCACCCGGTCAGAGTGAACAGTTTAAAGCTGGTACATATCACAAGGGTGTGGATTCAACTTTCCCTATTAACTCACACATCACATCACAGTACACACGGAGGACAAATAGCACACCTAGGTGCTTCCTTATCACTGTAATTGACGACCTTAGTAGTCTCTCTGCATTAATTAAACTCTGCGTGAGACAGAGGTTTCCATGGATAACATCAGCAAGGCCACAGCATGCACTGTGAACACAACAACCTAGCTTTCTCTAGTCAGCTTGAAAGAGGAACGAACAAATTCATTAATTGGCTATTAGCTTGTGACTGTTGCTTGGCTCAAGCAGGGGAAAAGGGAACTAATTAGCAGGAACTGTGTTTAATGTTTTGGGATAGCGTAGTTTTGAATCTGCTATTGGAGCAAACCCAATTTGCAATTCATAAAATATGTGATGCATCCAAAATCACTTTCATGAACACTTCGGCATCAAAAGCAGATATGAGCATGGCAAATATTTCAGCCTTGAGTCTAAATCTCTTGGTATTGCTTTTACTAATACTAAGTACTATCCTGGAGGGTGTTACATATGTAAGGCACCAGACTATTACCTCCTTCCCTCCTTTTTTTGTGATTGACCTATTTCCCTGGCTGTTAATAAGTGAGCAGGGAGACGTTCGATGTAGCCCTGTCGGATCTGCTAACGGTGGATGTACATCACGCTTGTGTCAGCTACTTCATTGTTAATGAAGGCCTCCTTCTGAAGAGAGATAGAGAGTTAGAGAGAGAGTGGGAATGAGAGAGAGAGAGAGAGCGAGAGGTGTGCATGCGGTTGTGTGTCTCAGTTTGTGATTGTGTGAATGTGTGTGTGTGCGTATGTGCGTGCGTGTGTGAATGCAAGTGTAAGTGTGTGTGTAATTATGTGTGAGTTAAAATGTGTTTAAATGTGTGTCTGTGTGTAGGTGGTTGTATGTGTGTAGGTGTGTGTGCATGTGTTAATGTGTGTAGGTGTGCGTGTGTTTGTGTGTCAAAGGATTGATTGTTAGTGCTGGGGGTGAATTCAGGCCAAGAAGACTGAAACTTCTTCACTCCTTTCCATACAGTTTGTTATCACATTCCTTATTATGCCCTTTTATGACTCATTTGAAAAATATCAGCGATTGGGCAGACAGGACTGACAAGGTTATGGTTTAGAGCAGCTCAGACTATTCTCAGACTCTGAGAACAGCTCAGACTAAATTCTGCTTCCAGGATGACAACTTCTCACAATAATTGAGAAACGTCTCAACAGAGACGGCGCCTTATTCAGATCAATCTTCTGTAAGAAGGGATGACGCCTCTTACACGACAATGCAACTTGCCATCAGACACCAACATGAACCTGATCGCCAAGAGTGCTTGTGACTCAGCGTCAATCAAGCCCTCATTGATTTTCAAAGTCGGCAGCAGGCCTTTCACGTCTGAGGATTAGGGCTCTGTACGTCTGACAGGGGAAGTCTCGCTACTTCCAAAATAGTTAAGGAGAAGTCTTGAAATACCTCCGGCTTCAACTTGACGAGTGCTTCTCGTGCAGAGAAGCACCGTAGGCAGGCTGAGCTAGTTAAAGAGAAGAGGAGCCAGCCATCTGATTACGCTCCCATTCACAGCAGCCCATTGTGGAGGATAAGATTAGGGCCATCAGGTGCCCCGCTTGCTGCCCACTCGGGGCCATGGCTCCCTTTCTCACCAGCGAAGAGCTAACAGTGGGATAATGTACTCCTGGAGATGGAGAGAGAGCGAGAGAGAGAGAAAGAGGGAGAGGGACAGAGAGACATTACAGAGAAGTGACATTTGGCGTGTTGTTAAAGGCTCAAATTTCATGTTGTTCAGACTCGAACCCTCCGAAATAATAACAATGGGGCTATAAATATCTACAGTGCTGTGTGAAACCATTTATGTTGAACTTGTGCCTTTCAAGTGTCAAGACCTTAAAATTGTCACTTAGGTGACAAAGAGAAGAAGCAATATAAAAAAAGGATGATATTCACCAAGTGAAAAGCAGGGTATAAAGAAACACAAACACAGGCGAGAGAATTGAGACAATGTGTGAAAATCGGTGTGGTACGAACGTTACATGATAGGTGTACAGTTCCCACAGGTGATATATGGTAACGTTGTTAGCTATGAATATGTGCACATAACAACAATTATAACTTTCTTCTAATTTGTCAAGGCTGATCTGGGAAAGTATCTTGGCTTACACTACTGATGGCTCTCTGTCACATACGAAGTGAGATGCCCCTAGATACACTGACTGAAATAGAGCTTATTTTAACTAACTCAAGATAATACAAGTCAAAAAATTAATTCTACATAATAATCGTTTATGTTAAAATATAAGTATAGCCTCTAATATGTTACAAGAAAAATAATTTATATAGGCTTGGCTATATATATACATATATATATATATATATATATATATATATATATATATATATATGTATTTTATCTTTATACCAATACATGTATTTATGTTAATATGTAATACATTACGGCATGACATGGTTCCACATAGACAGGCATGATGTAACGTATCATATGGTGTTATACAATATCACAAATCATAGCTGAGTGCTTGCGAAGGCGGATGTGCGAGGTAGCACTATCAGAGAAAGGTAGAGAGCAAGAGTGAGGGGTTAAAGGCCCGAGACCACCACCTCTTCTGGTGGGACAATGCAAAGATTTGTATGTCGCCATGGTGACTAATTTCACCACACATTTCCCACACAATACATCACATCTTCAACTGCTGTGAACGACCTGGCAGTGAGCAATCATGGAAAATATCCTGGCCGGTCGTCCTACAAAAATTTAACAAATCACAAAACACGCTGAACAAGGAATCACGGTGGGTTGGTACAGCCGGCGTCGCAATTGCAAGATTATTCATGTCCTTCGTTAACATTTTGGTAAGGCATTAAAAAGTAGTGCTGCGAGGCCTGGAAAAGGCTTGGAGGAAGGCTGGTGAGGGTTTCTCTTCCTTCATATTCCTGAGCTGGGGATTATCTTTAAAAAGTCCATTCATATTTCATCAAGACGGCAATTAAAGCTGAAGTGCCCATTAAATCCATTTTCTTAGCCTGTTTAAAAATGTAGGCGTCAAATAACTTGTCCATTAGTTGAGGATGTGATTTTGGGGGATGTTTAATAAATGAAATACAACCTTTGCATTCATTTCACCATAGTTTTGGTTGGCTGTCAAAAGCAACCTAGATAATTCTCAAACTAAAGACAGACTCTCAATTTCGTATGTTCAAACAAACACAAAGCAGATATCCTGCCAAATGACCTACCTATAACAAAAAGTATCTTCATGAAAGCATTCCATTAATTTTCAAACAGCATGGTTTTATCAGTGGACATTTTATTAGCTTGACATAGAAACATGAGTTTACAATCCCTCATTGTTTCTGAGGCCTTGAGGACAGCTATGACTCCAAAACATATCCATATTTAAAGAGTCATCATAATATTTACTACAAATTACTGATACATCTTTTGTTCAGTTTCATACTGCTCTAAGCTACAACGAGAACAACACCATAAAAAATGATGCATATAATTCTTTTGTTTTCCGGGAGTGCTCATTTAATATAATACTTAATAATAATACCGCCACCAGAAGGTATTCTGCATGACCCTAAGGCAAAATAACATCTCAAATGTGAGAGTACCTGCCAGCAGTTTCATTGAAATTGTTTGCAATCACTCTTGCCATTTACCCATAAGGCATCATTTCATTCACAGTTAGGGGATAATAAAATTCTCACATGGTGAAGCACAAAAAATAATGCCCCTACTTGCCAACACAGCCGCTCTACTCCAAAGTATTGTATTACCCTGGTACCCTTGGAAAGAGGTCACCCATGAACACAATAGGCATGCTAAGCTAAGGGTAAGACACCCGACCTCACCATGCTGGAATACGATGGAATTATATCAGGGTGAGCTGATGTAACTTCGGAGGGAATTATGAAACTATGCCTGACTTCGTCTGCCCCGATGAAAAATGCATCTGCCAGAGATTTTTTCCAGGCCAGCAAGGTGGCTGCCGGGGACGGCGATGGGAGCCAGTCAGACCGTTGTCTCGTCTTCTCTACGATCAAAGCACAGCAACACTTGCTGGAGGAACAGCAATACTTCTTTCATCTCGCCATGTAAACGTCTTTGGATTGTAGCCATTCTGTATTCTGAGAGTAACAACAAAAGTTACTGTGATCCAGTAATGGCAAAACAATACGGAACTATGGGGGGGGGGGGGGCGTAGCATAAAAGATCTCAAGATTACTCTCCAATTACGGACAATGAATTGCACCGCTGATTTTAATGATAGATCCTTAGAAAGATAACTTTGCGTTTTGCCTCTCTTAATCAGAATACCATTGAGTCAGCACTGAGTTCATTTTATTAATCACTTAGGCGGGGGTCCCAAAGACTAGGTAATCACCACGGTAGAAACCGTACGACACAACCATACTCTGCGATAAGTAAGCATTCTGCACTTGTTTCATTAGTAGTTATTAAATATTATGTGAGCACAAGATAGATTTTTTGCACATTTTATAGCAAAGTGTTGTACTTTTATAGAAAACATATAAGGCAGATATGGACACAAGCCAATAGGGAGCCCATTCCCTGATGGACCACTCCACTAGTATGCTATGGTGCTCTGCCCCACCATCTAAGTGTACAGCGGTGTGTGTTCTGTCCAATATTAACACTGTCAAAATGATGGCCATTCAAGATGGCTTACCACCACGCTACTTTCCTTCCATACCCTTCCAAGCTATGATCTTCCACCTTGCTCTCTCAAGCGCAATTATAGCTGGATCTCTTACCTCACCTTTTGCTCTCCATCTCTACCTGTCCTCTGCTGTTAAAATATACATGGACCATTCCCTCTATTTCCCCTCGTCTCCCATTTTAGCCTCCTGGCTTAAGAGAGGCAGTGACACACATCTACTGAAGCCAGGATGGGGGAGGCGTGTGCTGAATTGAGATACAGTCGAGAAAGGGGACAAGGGTCCCCATATCCTCTGTGAATGTAGATGTCTACCGGCCTGTAAGCTAGGCTGCAAGCCTATAGATGGCTGGTATTGTAATAAGCTTGTACTTCATACATTATTCTTCATATAGGCCGGCCTACTGTAGAAGTATACCATGTATCAGTGAAGACTTTAGCAAGAAAAGGATATTGCTACAAAGTGTTGAACGTGAGAAATGTGTGAATGTCTGGCTCACAACTATTGCAAGACTGGACTAACTGGATTAATTGCCTCGAATGATTCCAAATGATGATCTAACCAAACCGCATACAATTACAGATTAAACTCAAATAATTGGTTAACTAAGCTCCTCGGTGCTTCCTAGGTGCCTCGGCGCACCTGACCATCTGACGAGAGGAGCGACTCCTCCCCGGAATGAGAACTGGTGTGCTACGCACTAAGCAAGCAGCTCGAGCACATTACACATTAGCCGCGTGCCGACACAGCGCGCGCGGTCTGCAGCTCATGGGCACGAAGGATGGAGTCGAATTTACCACTTTAAATTAATAAGGACTCCTCGTCGTCCCCTCGTGTCCTCTTTCCAATAAATCAGTGATGAGATCGGCCGTCGGGAGCGTCTCCACAAGAAGAAGACAACGAGAAGATCCTCCGCACAAAAGTGGAAAGAGTGGCTCTTGAAATCACAGAACCCCGGTCTTCGGAAAGCGGATCCGGTCACCAAACAAATGCGAGGTAAAATCTTTTTCTCATATTTTGTCGAGGTGATTTAAGTAGAACCTAGACTACTTTAAGGCTACGATGCAATGTATGACATAAGTAACGTTATAACCTGCCGGAATTTAAAGAGGGGATTCTGGCATTTTAATTTAATGTTATGATTTGTTGTTATTCACCAGAAACATCAATTTATAGATGAAATAATACAGCGGTGTTGTGCAGGGTTCCGTCTCGGCGCAGGAGCGTTCATTAAAACCTTCCCTGCTGACACTGGATCGATTTTATTTCAAGTTGGACATTGGTGACTGCGGACGTGCTGTACGAATCTATCCGAGACATTTAAAGTTAAAACCACGTTCACATATCGACTTTGGATTACATTTATTTTTTTCCACGAAGGTTACTTTTGCAGTTAAACTTGAGGGTAATGTCTTACTGCAAGATTCACCAGACGACAGACCGACACAAAAGTCAGGAAATGGCCATGGTCGCTGTCGCCTAACTATTTGAATGTCAGTCTGGCGTCTGCGGTCTCCTCTCATGCTCCCGTATTAAGTGTTTCCATGGAGCTGCATGCCAATGGCCACCTTTACACCTCACGGAGCAAGCCAACGCATCAAAATTGCTGTGATAATTCACATGTCTTTGGAAACATGGGGCGTTTAGGCTTTGACAAGCTCTGTGTTGAGATTAATTATTTGAAGCAGGTGAAAGCCAGCCAGCTGGGCGTTTGAAAGAAAATTACCTCAGACAACTATATTGATTGGTCAGAAGGAGTGATTTAGTTATATACACATGATGGTATTCACTTTTCTCAGGATATGACCAATACAAACCGACAGGAGTCAATGCTATTTATTCATCTAATCGAGTCATGAATCTACTATGTCCTTCTGAGTTTCTGCCTGTTGTATAACAATTACACTAATGTTGTGTTGAATTTGCGAAACCCTCCCTCCCTTCAGGACGTGTGTTGTTATGACATCAATATTTGAATCATTATAAATATGAAAAACCATAAAAGGTACTTTTCCTGTTGCCAGAGCTGGTGTTTATGTGTTTGGGAGCCTAGGCAGGAGGGGGGCCACTCAGTGCTCTATGCTGGGGACCAGGGAGCTGGTAGGAGAGGAGAGCATTTTTGCTTTGTTGCGTGTCTGTTTGATGCGTGCCTGTTTTTTTTACATGAATGTTGTTTGCAGTGGTGATTTTCATGACTTTCAGTAGGAAGTGTGGTCCTCAGCTCATGCATCTCAGTGGAATGGGAAGCAGGTGGAAAAAAGGATTTGTATATAATTAGACAGTGCTGTTATGTTGAAGAAAGGTACTTTCTGCTCATATAATGTCTAGGCAGGGTGATTTATTGAATATCTGAAAATGTAGATTTATATTTAATAACAGGAAATAAGATACAACTTTCCAGCCCTGTATATGGAGTACTCAGTATCCATAGCCGATGTCAACAACAACTAGAAAATGGTCTCTTGGGTCTTACCATTAACCAATTAATTGAGTATCATGAAGTAGTTATTAATCAAACAATTGTCAATCACAGCACTGTTCAGGATGTTCTCTAATCTAATCAATGAATCACATCTTTTAATTTCTTTTTGTTTTCTTCAGCACCACAATTAACACGCATACAGCTTTCTCATTTGGGTTAATTATAAACCATGCAAAGACCTCTGAAAGCCTGGTGGCACATTATCCTATTTTAAAACCCAAGTATCTGTCTTTCTGGATAGATAAGTACATAGTGTTCTCAATTATAATGCATCAATAATTGTGAAAAACAATTGGATCATGACATCAGTGTGTTTATACTTAGAATGACCCTTGTTGAAGTTGATGGGATGTTGTATCGCAAAGTCAGGGAAGGAAGGACCTGCCTGTGTCAATTGAACGTGTTTTATAGCAGTGTCTATCTAGCTGGTTCCATGTGAGTAATTGCTAATAAAAGAAACAGACAGACCGCTTATTTATTTCCTGGGATTTTTCTAATCAGTGCTAATGAAAAATAACAAAAGATGGGAATTAATATTTGATGAGGATTTGTTTGTTGTTCTGCAGGAGGACATTTAGCTGGGGGATCCAGAGTCTTGAATTGTAGTTGTGTGTGTGTGTGTGAGAGAGAGAGAGAGAGAGAGAGAGAGAGAGAGAGAGAGAGAGAGAGAGAGAGAGAGAGAGAGAGAGAGAGAGAGAGAGAGAGAGAGAGAGAGAGAGAGAGAGAGAGAGAGAGAGAGAGAGAGAGAGAGAGAGAGAGAGAGAGAGAGAGAGAGAGAGAGAGAGAGAGAGAGAGAGAGAGAGAGAGAGAGAGAGAATGAATTGTAGTTGTGTGTGTGTGTGAGAGAGAGATAATGTCTGCATGTGAAAGAGAAGGAGTGCTTGTGACGGAGTATGGATTGTTCCTGTTGGTGAGTGTCTGAAAAGAGAGATGGATTTGTGAGCTTTTTTGTGTGAGCAGAGTGTGTGACTGTGCATGGTGTTGCTGGTGAAGGTGAAAAGAGCCCGCTTCTTCTGCAGTTGTCAGCCAGATCCAAGTCTCGGCACGTAATGTCTCGATGAATTAATATTTAAGTGGGGGATCTGGCCGATCAAGCCGTTACGTAACCACTGGTTGGTGAGGGCCTCGGCGAAGGTGTGCCTTGTTGCCATAGTGACGGGGGACATTACTGAGGAGCCGGTAAGTTATCGTTGTGTGTCAAGAGCATTCCGGTTCCCAATGTCCTGAAGGGGCACCTTTGATCCAACCTAATGTTCGTTATACATTTCATTAATGTGGGCGCATGTCAGAGGAAGGAAGACTTGAAGATCTAGTAGTCCGCGTATCCGTGTCTTCTGTAGATTGAGTGGGTTGACAAATACACGACTATATGAACATTGACCGCTCAATATGATCAATGTTACGCTAAAGCAACTCCTCATTAAATGTGTGTGGGTTTGTCCGAAGCCTGTGTCTGCCGCCACAAAGGATTGATCAGTTCTCGTACGTGTGCGCGCACACACTCCTTGCATGCTGTGCATGTGTGTCAACCTCTGTCTGCCTTAACGGTATGCTTAAGGATTACAACAATTTCATCCTTGTTCCTTCTCACCACCTCCCTCCGTTTCTCACCACAGATTCCCAATATCCTAAAGCAGTTAGGCCTCGTTGTGGTTATTTCACGTCAACAGTGCAAGCGTGAAGATTCAAGCTTATTCCTAGACCCCGGGGATTTGGTGCCAGGCTAACAGGAGTGTTTTTGGGGTATTACCTCCCCTGCTTCCAGTTATTTCTAATGACAAGCGAGAGCCGCGAATGGAGGTCTGTGAAGTCGGCTGCCTAGGGCCTCTTCTTGCATTCGATTTGGGGAATGGGAGGGGTGCGGAGGTCGTACATAATAGATAAGTCACTATAACTTACAGTACAGGGGCGTAACTAGGCTAATACTGGGATTTGCATATTTGTGCACGTGTTCATAATTCATGAGTGTGCGCAATGCCGCTATGCATGGTGTATGAAAGGAAGCGAACAAAGAAGAAACAACCACCTAGGTCTCTATATGCTCTCTAGACCTGTGTGTTGTCTCTCTCCTCTCTCATTCAGTGTTTCCGTATATCTGTGTGCATCGCACTCTCTCTCACTCTTGGAGCTCCATCAAGGACATACAACAGCAGTCTGTGTGAAAGTAAAGAGCTGCCTTGAATCTGCCACTCTCATCCGTATATCTGTTGGGGCC
Source organism: Pollachius pollachius (assembly GCF_949987615.1). Lineage (NCBI taxonomy): Eukaryota > Metazoa > Chordata > Actinopteri > Gadiformes > Gadidae > Pollachius > Pollachius pollachius. The sequence continues at coordinate 13,743,371 of NC_136935.1, forward strand.
CTTTTTAAAGGGAGACCGATTTTAAAGAGATTATTTTGATAAGTCCCATAAGGAAACAAATAAAAAAAGTGAAAGTCTTTTGTTGAATTGTTCCTGTTATACTGGCAATATATTTGAAGCGGGTAGAAAAATAACCCCAGTGAGAGCCATGGCACCCGGGAAAGCGCAAATATGTCCCCGAGCCGCCATCGCCGCCGCGCTGAGCAGTAGATTTGTCATTCCCCTTGATGGGTGACAAGTTATTTATTCATCGGTGTGGCTTTGTTTCCTAGTGCGGATGAGGAGCAAGGCTTCAGCCTGAGACCTCATGATTGGCTTCAGTGTCTTGATGCATGTTCCCGTCAATTCACATCTGTGCCGTGTCGCATTTGTCATGCTAATGGAGGGAGGGTCTTATGAGGGATCATTGCCCCGGCCTGTGAAATGGGAATTGTTCGGCGCTCAAGACGATGCAGCCAAGTCTCTTTTAGCAGTTTGAGTGTGTGTTTTTGTGTGTGTGTGTGTGTGTGTGTGTGTGTGCATGCAAGGAAGGGTGTGTGTACACATATCATAGACGCACATGCACACAGACACACACACACTCAAATGATATGCTAAACGTGACCCCAGGAGCAGAGATATCGATATTCTGATGGCCCATTATAAATATGTCCCTTGTCGATCTTATGATCCTCAGGCTGACTGATTAAGAGACTTTCTATGAAAAGTTTCCTATCAAGGGGCCTGTGCATGAATGAGTCTGTGATAAGCACAGATATAATGAGGGGTAATGCCTACGTCTGGCTTGGCCTCAAAGGTGATCAGAAGAGAGCTTTAATTTTGTTTGCCATGCAGATGAGTCGCTCACAGTCGAGTAGAATTTAATTGCTCTTATCTCTCTGAAAATTATGTTATTTCATTTAATCTTTAGTCCATGTTTAAGCTCAGATGTAGGTCATATATGTGGGAGAACAAAATGTCAACTAGTCGGTTCTCAGAAGGCACCCCCAAACAGCGCTTGACATTTGTTCTAGAGGTGGCAATGTTAGGCTTGTCCAAATAGTAAATTTGATCTTAAAAGGCATTGAATTGGGTTTTTTTTTACAGTGGGAAGGTCAGACCTCTTGCAGGAGAAATACCTGAAAAACCTTCTTGTGTTTGTTTTCTGAGAAAAACGGGCCGCTAAGGATATCTATGCCATCTCAGCTTTTTTGTTAAGCTTTTTAAGTGTAGGAAGCTCTTAAAGAGAGCCGATCACCTCAATGGTGACAGGAGAGACTTGAGTCTTCTTTTATTCATAACTCACTGTGAGCATCAATTTTTTGTTTTTATTCACACAATATCGTTCACCAAGTTAGAAAGCTGATTCTATCACAGATTGCTTGTCGCATCACAACATATTGTGCTAAACACTATCTTATTAAATGCTGCTCGATTCTTCTTGTTTTCTGTTCATTTGCATAGTGTTGTCTTCCTCCTCCGACACGGGGTGCTCTCCATGGTGCTGAACAAGAGACGCCCAAGCACAACGTGTTTTACTCCAACTCATTGTTTCGTTGGTCTAATCTGATATACAGTATGTTGCCTCTATTGTAGGCTTATTCTAGACTGGGTAGCCCCGGCCATTCTGCCGGCGATTTGAGGTCGCCCTGCACAAGGGTCTGGAGAAGAGCAATACATTTCTTTCTGCTTCCGATACGTTTTTGCGGGAGCCAATCACCGAGCTGGTGATTGGCTCCCGCAATCACCAGTAAGCCAAGCCACACAGGGCCAAGCCACACAGGGCTGCGCAGATATAGAGGTCTCAGGAGCCGATAGGACCACCAGGATGGATTCTGATGATCCATGTGATTCTGACGTGCTTTTCGAAAAATATGAAATAAAATTAACAGCAAATGATTTTTACGTTTAAGTGAAGCGCCTGTTTCAGCTCGAATATTAACACTTTGAGATTTTAAGAAATTAGTTTAGGGTTTGGTATCTCCGTGGTTGATCTTGGTACATTCAAAAACTGGTTGACGCAGACAAAGGAATTAGCATCGCTTCGTAACTTGAGTTTGTAGAATATTTCAAAATGAGACTTTGTCCAAAGTAAGTCATTTAAAATAATTTGTTTGCGACTAAATCTTGGGGCCATTTTTGATGGGATTGAACTAAACGGCAGAGAGGCAAGATAGACAGGCTAGATATAAGAACGCGTTCAAATGGCAACCAATGACAGTCGATTCTTGTCAAACTGTCGATGGGGTCACTAGTTTGCGAAGATAACAACGTTTCTGTATTAGCAGCAATATCTACACCATGTCTATAAGTCTGTGATATCACAATAGATATGCCTGCTGTCATAGCCTCCTTTAAGGAGGTTACGGGGGAGGACGACGACAACTCATCGCCCAGGAAATTAAAATCCTTGCCCCTTTAGTCTGAGTTGACTGTGGAGAAATTGCCCATTTAATGTGTGCTGACTCGCTAATATGGCCATTTAAACAATGGCAGCATGCTAATTCCTCTTAAGCAGATTGTGCCCTTTTCCTCGATGTAGCGCTACCGATGATTGCTTGTTCGGGTCCAAATGTGTATCAGGGATTTATTAAAAGAGGCATGGTGGAAAACACATTGTCAGCTTTGGAATGGATATTTGATGACTCTGTGGTCAGGGGGATTGGTCTTCATTATCTGGTGGGGAACTGGTCAGATAACGCTGCTTCATTTACTTTCTAAACCCCCCTGTACCCTAATGCAGCTTCTATTCTGTATGGCCAAGGTGAAGACGAGAGAGACACAGAGATAGAGAGAGGGAGAGAGAGAGACATTGCGACTGCACACGGGATTACAAAGGTTAATCATTAATTTAAAGCTAATCTTTGTTAAATACCACTAGGTGGCTGCTCTGGATGAATATAATCAGGCAAAGCCCCAACCAATCCCCTTAACCTAAACGATGGGAGAAGTGGTTAATGTGTGCTGCTGTTTCGGCACGGCTAGATCGAACCAGGTGGAGAGTGGCATCACACTTTTAATTTAGTTTTGATTTAGCTTGATAAAATGATGTATACTCCTTCATTATCTGTGTGTGGAGTGAGAGTGCCTGTGTGCATGCATGTGGCTCACTGTGTTATGCATTCATTCAGAATGGATAACCATTGTCAATGGCTTCTATTCCAGCAAATGGTTCTCTGATGTACATTCCCCCGCATTATTGTTGCTATGGAGTTGAGAACATTATGGAGCTACAGAATTACGCAATCAAGGTTGAAATCACTCATTCCCAGTTCGGGAGATCGAATAATTAATTCCCTTTTTTCTTTTGTTCATGGTTATTATGCAGGCAACTATGTACAGATAATTCAAGTCATTATCTGGTCTGGTCTTCTCTGGTAAACCTTTATGCCTGAGAAGCTAATTAAAGCTTGCGCAATCTTCCAGCACATTCACTTTTGTTCAAAACATTGTACTTCATTAAATGAGGAAGAAATTAAGACATCATTTTAATCCTTAAAAAATGAAAAGGTTATTTATTCAGTCTCATATTTACTCAGGTCAAGTAGCATGTTTTCATATCTAGTGATGCGTTTGTTTGGCCTTGTCAATTCCTTGCATTGTTCAACAATACTAGTATTATGAAAGGTTATGCAAATAACATCTTGTCAGATGAATAAATGAGAAAGGGGACAACATTAGCCTCCAGAGTGCCATCTATTAGGCAGATGTAGCAGCCCCTGGTCCCTGGGGGACAGAAGAGAATATCAGGAACCAACTTGAACGTTATAGGAAGTCATTCCATTTACAAGGTAGGGTCTTTTAACTTCAATGAAGATAAGCCTGCCACCAAAATAAACAATTACCTGAACTCATTTCCAAACAGACCTGTCTAGAAAAACTGACATTTTTCTAACAACAAAAGGCTTTTTTTCAAGGTGTTTTTCGTCTGATACGGCTTAAAAAATAAATAAAAGCGAAGCAGTGTCTTTGAAACACAGTGGCCTTCCAGCGACCAGAAGACACGCCGCACCAAAGCGGGCGCCTTTTTTTCCTCTGTGTTTTATCCTCCCCATTAGGCCTCTCATGTTGGGTCCACAAACTTGGCTAATTAAGAATTCATCTTAGGTCGGTGTTGTCGTTAAGTGGCCCTCACAGCACAGCGTCCGGGTGATAAAAGGAGTTATTGAGCTGCATGAGGCGACCTCCTCTCGTCTCTTATCTCCCATAAACACTTCAGTTGGTTGTAGTGTCCCACAGAGATGGGGCAGGGGGGGGGGGGGAAGATGGGCGATATGCCAAGGGGGGATAGAGGAGAAGACTGATGACTTATTCATGACATCAGTAGAACAAGAGGGCCTTGGACGGATGTGGCATCGTGAGAAGCCCCTTGCCACAGTTAACTTTGTTAGATGGGGTAGAAACGCCTGTTTGAAAATGTATTAGACTTCATGGCGTTTGCTACCCCACCGACATGTACAATAGGGTATAGGCTAATTGGTGGATAATGAAATGTAGATTCTGTGTGACGTGGGTTGCTCGGGAATGTTAAAACGACATCATACTTTGCTGAGTCATGTCAGTGGGTTTGTTTATCTTCAGAGAATGGCGAAAAGACAGAGAATAGTCAGCTCTGATTTTCGCTTGTGGAATTGTAATCGTGATAACATTGTCTGTGATTACCGGAGACAAAGTCATAAAGATCATACGATTTATGTGAGGCCATCATTTAGGCTATTTTCTACGACATTGTGTCTTGCATTAACAACTCCCCTTACCTGTATTTGAAGTAGAGCTTCCTCTCTTCAAGCCTCCTCATAATGTAAAACCATGCCTCACTGCTTCCAAACGATAGTTTTACTAGCGCCAAGTTGCATTAAAGGAATTGTGCTTGTCCTACATCAGGTCTAAAACTAAAGTTATTCTGCAATAAAACAAAGTATACCAGGTTGCTCACATTGAACACAAGTTTTATTCCAAACTTGTAATCAACCTGAGCGTTCCCTATCTAGGTTGTTGCAATGCATTAGCTGTTCTGATCCACTGGTGTTAGATGGATAACATATCGATGCATCAGTCAGTGCATCAGTCAGTGCTTCAATACGAATGTGTATATTTAGTATCAGTCCACTACAACTACGGTGTCTGGGCCTGGATGTATCATCAATACCACGAACTAATTCCAGACAGGTTGGACTATTTGTAGAAGTTAACCTCAATATAATAAACACAGAGGCGCATGATGTTCGAGAGGGGCAACGGTGTTTTGGCTGCTACACATTTTAATGGCCAATTAGCAGTGGACCATTCATCTAAAGCAGTGATTAAAAATGCCCAATAACTGCATTAGTAATCAGCACTAAAATAACAGTATTGGTTTCCATCAGGTTAATGCTTTAAGTAGTTAAAACCCCCCATTTTTCTCATTCACTTTAAGAGGTTAGCCAACATTAAATAAAAATGCCATTTAGGGCAATTGTTGGGAGGCTTCCCAGGGGCAGTCTCACCGATCGCGCCGCCCTGCCCGCTGTAAGGCAGAGCGTTCGCTGGTGAAAGACTCTGTGAAGGACTTTATGCACAGCGGGAGTGGGGTTGTGGAGGGTGGTGTACCGGTCGACAGCCCCACTCTCTCCATCGTCTCCCTAGCGGAATGAACATCTCCAGCACCACCATCATGGTACCTGGAGAGAGTGCGAGGGCGGGACCCCGTGGCCCCGCGCCCCCCCGTGCCCCACGTTAGCAGGGGCTGCGAAGCGTAGCGCTGGCTAACGGGCGAGAGGCTGAAGCGGTGTAACGATGGAGTCTGGGCTGTCGCACGGGGGGCCAGGTGGACCCCGCCTGGTGCTCGCATCGTTTTCCCCCCCCATCTCTGGCCGAATCAACAGCTCGGATGGGCGCCCTGGTTCCCAGGCATCAGCGGAATGGAGCTGGAGATTGTTATTATAGATAAGCACTTCCCTCCTCCTCCTCCATCGAGGGTTGGCTCCCGGGAGGAGGGCTGAATTACAAGGAGGCCGTCTGGAAGCCCTGATCTTAGGTGGCCCACTTTTTCTTTTTTTAGGAGCCCCAAAGCGCTGAGGAACCCGAAAACAACACGGCGGGGCTTAATGACGGGTTCTGTGTCTCCAGCTGCCTGGATCGGGGATCGGTTTTCAAAATATGGCTTCATTTATTGCGGGGTTTTTTTTCTCAGCATAATGCATTTCTATTACAGGCACACTTTTGTTTCAAATAAAGTGCATGATATTATAGCCCAAGGGGTCCAATCTGGTGTTCTATATATATTTATATTTACAATCGACAAATAATGAAAGGTGAAACCACTCTTGAATAACAATGACAGTATCCCGGTAATATCTCCATTCAGAATACAAAGCTGTTTTGTTTCCCACACAACACTGCATGTCTACACAGATTATTTCATGGCTGATTCCCCTTTAAACAACTGTACCAGAGTAATCTCCCTGGCCTACAAAAGCCCATTCTCTCTCTGATTAGGTTTCAGATCGATAGCCGGCTTGTCAGGGAGCAACTCAAATTACTCATGCTGATGAGCTAACACAACCAGCCGCCACAGTGTTTACATGCTGAGCGGGCGCCTGGGTTCAAGGGCGGAGGGTTTGGGGGTGGGGGGGTGAGGATGATGGCGGCAGGGGTGAGCGCAAGAATCCAGTGAGAGAGGAAGAGAGCTTTGGGGGTCGATATGATCCCAGCCCCGCAATGTCTTTACTGGCCACTCAAGTACTGCTTTAATTGTCCGCCACTCCCTGAAGAATCACCACAAACTTAATTTCTCTTGAAATAACCATTTATATATAGATATAAAAAGAGGTAGAGATAGAGGGAGATTCAGTGAACCAAACTTGTCCTGCTTCTATCTGGAGCTCTCTACCTATATGTATGCATATGGATACATGCTATGCCTTGAAGGTAGGCTGATAACACTGCTGATCCTCTCCATCTGGGTTACACCTTTCCTTCCAGAGAGCATCTCCGATACAGTCTGGCTTCCTTTATACGTTTTCCTTCATTACATCTGTGCAGCTGCTGCCAGCACTACTAAGCCTCTGCATACTTCTCTCTTTCTCTCTCTCTCTGTCTCTGTCTCTCTCTCTCTCTGTCTGTCTCTGTCTCTGTCTCTGTCTCTCTCTCTCTCTCTGTCTCTGTGTGTATCTACATACGGTTTTCCAAGTAAGATGTACCTTGCTGTACTGTCTTCCATACCTGCCCCTAGGCTCCTATGGAGGCTCCCCTCCTCATCGCCCTAAACAGGTCAACCCAGAAGCTGTCTAGTCGGACCTTGTTAGTGCCTCTGTTCTTAGTTGGAGCTTTAGTTAGAGCTTTACACTCTGCAGGCACTTTCAGACAATAACTACTCTTCTTTTGGGTGAGTAGTTTATTTTTTCTTTAACTCTATTCCTGAGGTCCAAGTCTGGAGTTGGGAATCACGATAATTTGGCAAATCAGCACAACGCATTGCAGATTGTTCACATTGTGAGCTTTTTAGCTCTGCAGATCTGAGCACATTTTGACAAGGGAAGAAAAGCCTAGCAGAGCTGTGCCCTGAGCTTCCAAGTCGTATATAACTGGCAGAAAGCAGCTGGAGGGATTCTTGAGTTCTTGTGTACAAAATAGAATTGAGCTTTTCTTCATAAGAATCTGAGTATTGGAATTGTTATGTATGCTGAAGTCAAAGCACAGTCTAGCTGTTATTGGTTTTGTGGTCCCTTATGGTTGACCATTCTTCTTCTACTTGCCTTTTACAAAGTTTGCAAATAATTACAGCTACATATAGCCCATTTAGATTTGGACTACATAGTTCAATGTTTATTTGAAATGTTAGTGTGTTGCCCTGTAGTGTGTATCTACATGATCCATGGCCATGAAAACACACTCATCTTTGTTGGCACCCCAATGGCTTGTATTTGGTTTTCCTCATTAAAATATTCATCAGATTTGCCTCATCAAAGTTTAAGATGATCCTTGCAGTTCATTACACGATGTGCTTCTTTTGATTTAATGAAGTAATTAATATATAATTCATGTGAGTTTTTCAGATTTCACAATGCCTACAAGACCCCCCCCCCACACACACACACAAAAAAACGTAAGAGAAAGAACAAAGGCATTTGTTTTGATTAAGGCTGAATTAACATGTGTACTTTTTAATGAGACGCATGCTAATTGCTTTACGAAAAAGTGCATACAAAGTCTGAGGCCTTTTTATATATGGAGATAGAGGATAGAGAATCAAAGCAGCAGTTAGGTCTTTGTGAGTGTGTGTGTGTGTGTGTGTGTGTGTGTGTGTGTGTGTGCGTATCTTTCTGTGATGTGAAAGAACAAAGCTTGAGTTGGAGAATGTTGAGTTGGAGAATTGTCTGTGTGTGCTGACGGAAACTTTAGTGTGTGTGTGTGTGTGGCATCATGCATGCCTCAGGCTAAAGAGGAGGTGCTGAATCAGAATTGGCAGGCAGGATGGAGATCATGTACCCTCCAGATGGAATCCTTCCTCTCTCGGTCACTGCACTGGGCCCCCAGCAGCGCCGACCACTGGGCCTTCACAGCCAGTGAGTCAGCGCAGCTTGCCAAGTGGTGTCCTAAGCCTCCACCCCATCCAACGGTTGGTGTGGTGGTGATGTTTCATCCGCCAAAAAGCCTTTAAGGGAACTGTAGGAACAATGTCAGTTGACGCTCAGAGGTTCACCTCGGAGCGTCGACCAATGACGCACACACGAGCGCACACACAGGTGCTGCACATCACAGTGTTGCTGCCACAGATGGCAGTGGGCCGAGGGATTTGTAATTGGGAAAGGCTTGTCTATGCAATAAAGTGTTACGAGACGAGTCCTGGATTCCAATCATTTTACCCTTGGTTGGACGTTGAGGTGAAAAAACTACAATCAGCGTCTGGACCACAAGGCAGACGTGTCTGAGTGTTGCGGTAAATCGACGATTACCATCCTCCCCTCTTACCCTTTACCCCGCTCCTCTTCCTCCTAGCTGTGGTAATGAATACTTTAGTCAACATGTGGCCGTGGATTAAGGTGTCAAGAAATAGCCTAATATTGGTTTTACCCACTCCCAACATCCTCTCTCGGTTATTTCTTAATCCATCCTTCCATGCTTCCAGCTTCGTCCTCCGCCCTGAGTGGCAGGTACTGTTTTGTTGAATGGCCACATATGCAAGGCTGCACAGTGAGGGCTGTTTACATTTACGGCTCTGATTGGTCAACGATGAAGTGGTGAAATGAAGTGAAATGAAGTGGATCCAGAATGTCTTCATTTTTTTCGAGAGCACATTTTTCTTAGACATCAAATATCTGTTTCCTATCATGTCGGAGGCTTGGAGCACTGTTCCCTTCTGCACAATGCAATTTACTATTAACTGTCAAAAAATGGTTATTGATTAGTTGCCAATGTGGAATAGATGGATTTGCATATGCTATTTCTACCTTGATGGAATGTGTGGTGAGCCATCTAATGATTACAAATACCACTGTGTCAAGAAACCAAAACAGCAACGATAGCAAACAATTACACTACGCTTTGGCGTTCAGCTCAAAAAAATGGCACCATTAACCTAATTGTAGAATGTTAAACATCACATCGCATAAAAGCGTTGCACTTGCTAAACATCCAGCTGTGTTGCTGCCACTAGGGGGACCCATAGGCGAGAATGAATGTCATTTGTAAGGCCATTGTGTCAACAAATCTTTGCCACTGTAGAAGTCCAGACAGACTTTTAAAAATAACTGTTTGATGAAGTTTATTACAAAGGACTTCACCCAAGATGCATTATATTTTATATATAGTGTTGTGTAGATTACTACTCTCTAAATTATAGATGTATAAATGATTTTGCTTGTCCTCTTATCTCTATAGTTGTGCTGATTATATGAAAAGGAACATAATTCACCATTTTCTCACAAAAAGGAATGCAATCGTCAACCGTTTGGACCTTCGGTTATCTGCTGATAAAGAAATGCTTCGCATATCACTGATCCTTTCTCGAAGGCTGGGGAAATTGTCTGAATATTTTTTTTTGTCTCAGTCTGTTTTCTGAAAGCTTTGCATTCTAATATAACATTTTTCCTTGCCTGGGCCCTTCGTTATCTAGTCGTAATAACTGAACAGTGGCTTGTGAGTAGGAAAGAACAAGAGAATTGATCCCTGCTGGATCCAGTGGAAAATGGCCGAAGCATGTACCTTGTCATAAGACAAGACGGCGTGTTGGCCAAAAGAGTTCCCCTTAATGGCAGCGAAAATAGATCCCTTATTCCAAACCCATCCAGTGACGCTGGAGTAAGACATCTCACGACATCGGAGTCAGAGAGCGTGCAGATGTGAAATAATTACTGCACTGCTTTAAGAGCTCTGTCACAAGTCACTGCAGCAGCAGCGATGAAGAGATCGGAACCAGTGATGAAGCAAGAGGAGGAAAGGGGCCGAGGGAGGGTGGTAGTAGGGAGGAGATAAAGGGAAAGGGATATGAAAGTTTGCTGAACAAAAAGTGTGTGTGTGTGTGTGTGTGTGTGTGTGTGTGTGTGTGTGTGTGTGTGTGTGTGTGTGTGTGTGTGTGTGTGTGTCTGTTTACCATCAGCCCATCCATTAGTACGTTTCCAAGGTAGGGTTTCAACATTGTCATAATATAAAGCCTCTAGAGGGCCAGCCACACTTCCTACTGCACCAACAAGAAGAGCTGATTAAGATGCACATCCACCGTTTCTTTGTTTAAAGCAGGCTAAATTACACTGATAACGGTATTATATCATCACCTTTCCAATGTGCTCTCATTCTGTAAACAAAGCTGTCCTTGCTGTACTTTCTGTCGGCTGTGGTTACGTTAGCGCGTGGCGGTGAGGTGCTGTTGAATTTAAATGAGCGTTTAGTCTATCTTTAGCTGCTGGGTATTAGGGGTGTAGCTGGGTGGATTCCTATTGAGGGAAGCTGGCCCCCCCGCAGAGCCTCCCAACCTGTGGCGCCCTCCTGCTCTGTCTACTGGAACACAATAAGCACAAACACAATAAACAGTGCAGAGCGGATGGCTGCACGCTAGCAGGCCTGATGGCTTGGCCCTGTAGCCCTTAACCAATATAACATTTCTAAGCCCTTTCTTTTTTTAGTATGTATGAATTTTTGATGGGCTTTTTGTGCCTTTTATGGCCCAGACAGTAAAGCAGGGCCACAAGGTGGGCTGAAACAAGAGAGGGAATGACCTGTGACACAGGACCGCAGGTCTAGCCCCGGTGCACAAACCCAAGGTTCCCAGTGAGATGCTTGATGCGTGTCTGTGTGGGTGGGTGTGCATGCTGGATAGATACGCTGAAATTGGAGCAGAGCGTTGCGAGCCGTTGGTGCCGCGGAACAAGGGCTGCTTCCAGGTGGCCGTGCGGCCTCGCAGTGGTGCAGCAAGGGGGAATTGGATGGGACAGAAAGCTCGTCTGGCTGCCTGGCTGTTAGCATTGGACTTGGCAGCTCTCTGCCGGGGAAACGCTGACAGGCAAGCACTCCTGTCACACCGCATAACCGCCTGCCTTCTCAGCCCCCCTGGGGCCTGAGTGGGTCGGGCCATTCATTCTCCCCCTGCCTTCAGATTCCCAGACTGCGACTCTTGCTACGTGACCCAGCTATCTTTGTGGAGCCGGGGCCTTGTGTCATCCGGCCGAGGCTGCCCTCAGTGGTGGTCGTTTGTTGTTGTTGTGGTTGTTGTTGTCCTGAGAACGACATTGTATACGAATCCCCTCCTGGTGAGAATCTGCCTCAGCCTATCTACAGTGTCCTGGGTGATGTGCGCTACAGACGGTTGACGTATTACTAATGAGGGAGGCTGAAAGGGGTCGTCTGTCCAGATCATTGCTGCCGTTAACCAGAGAAAACCTGTACCTAAACACCTGTCAGTCAAATACCTTATTTAATATACCTGAATTTAACCGACTAAAATGGGATACCTCAACCTGACCATCCTCAACCATTAACAATCTTGGAGATCATTCTTAACTTAAACATTTTTGTCTGTAGAAAATTATTTCTTAATAATCTTGAGAATAGCTGCCACATGAAATCTGTTTCAACTTTGACGAGGCGTATGAGAAAAATAATTTTTCCCCCTCAATTGCATATCGGTGGGGTAAGATAGTTTATAGACAAATGATAACTTTCCATGAATGGCATTTTCTACATGAATAATGCAGGTGTGTGTACCCTGGTGCAGAATTATGAACATGATCATCCTCAACATCATCCTCAAAAACCTTTCTTTATACTACACAAAAAAAATAAAAAAGAAGTTATTATGCACCTCATAATTGTTATTCTTGATATATTGGACATTGTTAGACTGACAATTCAAAAGAACAATGTACAAGCCTGCGTGTGCGCCCATGCCAATGGGTATATGTTGGGTTTGCAAGATGCTGGGGAATTGTGTGTTGTGTCTTTATCTCTCGCTCTTTCCTCAAGCAGGGAACTTCACAGTGAGATTAGATTTGCCCAGTGTGACCTTTCAGCTGTTGAAGCTGGATGTTTGCATAGTCCTCTCCTAGTTACTTTGACTCCAAAAGTGTACACTGCAGCTGTCTCTGCTTGTTTTCCTCATGAAAGCATCTTGAGTATTTGTTTTCCTAAACATATTCCATGACATTTAAAGTGCTGTTTTTCATTTGTCGTTGTGCATTTTTGTGCGCACACACTTGTGATACATGTTTTAGTTTCGAAAATGTTGTGTAGATGGCACACTTTTATATTGGGGTCAGTACAATGAACTGAAAAATGTCAGCGTTTCTCTCGACTGACAAAATATTCGGCATCTTTCTAAGCCTTTCTAATACCTTAAACCCTTAATGTTGTAGCTGCTGAGTTGCATTGCCTCTATATTGATTTACTCTTCTTTACGTAAACGAAATCAAAGTCACCTAGAAGTCGGAACTCCTCTGATTTCCTGCTATAAATTTGTCCTTTTGCCTCTCCTTGCACCCTGGCTTTGAGCTGTCCCAGATCAGATGTTAAGTGTATTGATCTTAGGCAAAGGCTTATGACCCACACCGGGAAACAGCCCTCCTGATCTGGCCTTGAGCCACGCTTGAACATTCCAGCAGCAAAATTGTAATGAGCTGTCTGGCTTAATAATCTGTTCCAGCCCGAGAAATTACAATGTAAGGTGGGTTCAAAAGTTCAATGAATGGTAGGAGAAACAATGTAAGGAGAAGCAAATGGGGCATAAAGGAAACATTGAAATGATTATTCTGTCACGTTATTCCATAAAGTATTATGTATACAAAAATGTTCTTCCTTTGTCTTTGTTGCAGATGTACTCTGGCCTGGCCGCAGTCTCGCCTCTTCACAAGCGAGTTCAACAACAGCAGAAGAAGAAGATCGCCGTTTCCCGTTCTGCTCCGGCCCACGTTGACATCAGAAAGGCCGACGTGATGGTCTTCAGCTAAACCGGAATCCTCTCCTTTTTCATGACCCGCTTCCTGTTGCGTTGCCTCGTCTCCTCCTGAAACTCTCCCTCGCCATGGCCCGCTTCCTGGCGTCCGTCTTTTTCCTGGTCCTCCCGTCGTACGCTGCCCCGCCGGAGCTGCTCCAGGCAGCGGTCAGCCTGCACCCGCTGGACCTCGACGCGGGAATATCCGCCAACGTCTCGGGGGACCTCCCGCCCCCAGGCACGAGCAAACGAGCCCCGCACAGCATCATCATCGGGGTGCGCAAGGGCGGCACTCGGGCCCTGCTGGAGATGCTGGACATCCACCCCGAGGTGGCGGTGGCGGCCACCGAGGTGCACTTCTTCGACTGGGACGAGAACTACGCCAAGGGCTTCGAGTGGTACCGCGACCTGATGCCCTACTCGTACCCCAGGCAGATCACGGTGGAGAAGACGCCGGGCTACTTCACGTCGCCCCTGGCGCCCGAGCGCATCCGCGCCATGAACTCGTCCATCAAGCTGCTGCTGATCCTGCGGGACCCCGCCGAGCGGGTGGTCTCGGACTACACCCAGGTGTACTTCAACCGGCTGGAGAGCCACAAGCCCGTGCAGGCCATCGAGAACCTGCTGGTGCGCAACGGCGCCCTCAACACCCGCTACAAGGCCATCCACCGCAGCCTCTACGACGTGCACATGCGCAACTGGCTGCGCCACTTCCCCCTGGAGCAGATCCACATCGTGGACGGGGACACGCTGATCCACGACCCGCTGCCCGAGCTGCAGAAGGTGGAGCGCTTCCTCAACCTGCCCCCCAGGATAGTGTCCTCTAACTTCTACTTCAACCAGACCAAGGGCTTCTACTGCATCCGCAGCGACGGGCGGGAGCGCTGCCTGCACGAGTCCAAAGGGCGGCCGCACCCGGCTGTGAACAGCACCGTGCTGCAGAAGCTGCGCTCGTACCTGCGCGAGCACAACCACAGCTTCTACAGGCTGGTGAAGCGCACGTTTGACTGGCAATGAGGGCACCTGGGCAGGCAGACTCAAAGAGGGAGAGGGTCCTTTCTTTGCCTTGCCTGTGATGAGGGCATTGGGAATGAATGGAAGGCAGGAAGACTGAGGGGGGGGGGGGGGGGGAGAAGCACTTTACGGACCTGACATTTCCACACCCATTCGAATAGCCTCGTAATAACTACCATTGTAAACTCTGGTTTCCACAGAGCGGGCCGATATCTCAAGCCTTAGGAATAATTCTTCAATACTGTATACTGTACTGCCAAGGTCACATAAAAAAATGTAAAATGAATCCCCAAGCTTGGCAAGTCCTTCTCTCTGTGCTGTATTAGTCACCACATCGCAGCGGTTTGAAATTTGTAAAAAAATAATTTAAAAAGAATGACAATTTTCTTTCTTCTCTCTTATTTGATATTCTTGTTCTTAATAATAAATCGGTTTTGCTTCAAGATATTCCATTGGCTTTTCTTTCTTCTGGTTTCTGAGCCCACCCTGCAAACGCCTCAGTAGCCCAAAGCGATGAACCTCTCCGTTATTTTACACGGCGTGCCAAAGTAGATGGAGGCATAAGCCATTGAGGTGTGGTGTGGTGGATGGTTGGACATTAATGTGAGAAAATGGTTGCCTTGGAGCCATGCTTTAGCAGCACAGGAATCACTAATGGATTTGGACATTGAAAGGTAGCTAGTGCCTACAGGTAAATCGGCCCAATCTCCATAGTCGGCAAGCTGTAAAACCCTGAGAGCCGGATTTCATCGCCTTTTCAACAATTTACTCAGACTTTCGAGGTAGCTTTTAATCATTTCATCGAATACTGTTGAATTCTCCAAACGTCTGCGGTGTGGAAACACAATTATATCAACCTATTCCATTTAAAATATCCACACTTTTCCTCTTGCATTTTCCCAGAAACCCATTGTCCTCGTCCACCGCACAAGGCTGATAGACACAGCTCTGGTTTCCTCTATTGATCGGGCTTTAAACAGCAGCCAAAGCTACAAGTCCACAGGGAGCGGTAATATTCATTTGATCTGCAGCTCTGCGTCTGCCGGTCTTGGCAGCATCAGAATAAGCAGCACCTCTGCTGCAGGGAGCAGCGACTAGTGCCATGTTTGATCTATACGGAGAGGCAGAAATGGCTTCAAGTTTGTCTGCAGGCCAAAGAAAAAAATTCACATTCACAGCCAAATTAAATCTCAGCTATTGCCATAAAATCACATTGTTTAGAAATACATCCAGAAGTGGTGTACAATGTTTGGAATGGATTACAGCGATCGACGAATCCTATTGGCCCTTCTTAACCGCCTGGCAGCGTGCCACACTTGCTCGGGGCACCTGGAGTTCAGTCAAAAGCGAGGCGTGTGCGTGTCAGCCAGAGTGTGGAAACGCATCCAGACAGCCTCTTCCCAGGATCCTCACCGTCCACGCCCCGCAGGTGGAGAGGTGTGAGGCTGTGATGTCAGACGGATACCTTGTGACCCCGGTCTGGGGCCCTCGTGGCCGCTGTCTGATGGCCCCTTGTCTGCTCCTGTCTCCGTCTCCCCCTGCCAATGGCCTGGAAGAAGATAACACGAAAGGCACGTCCAGCTCTCCGCAGGGACTCCTCCGGTCTGGCACGAAGGATGCGGACATGGGCACACACACGGCAGATTACCACCAAGGTGTTGGAGGCCCGGGCTAAAAGACGGAGAGATCCGTCAGGCCGAGAGGAGGAGAGTGTTGTGTTTGCAGTGTGAAAACACAAGCAGGTAACATTGCAAAAAAAGGAATCTGCTTTGGTATATGTGTCGGGACAACGTGTAGGGTGAGAGAAGATGTACGTGGTGTACGTGTGGAACTGTTAGTTGCAGAATTTGGGTTTTTTATCGCTAACTAAATGACAATTGTAACATTGTTTAACATTGTTTTTTACTTTGAATCCAAATATGGAAAATACCGATGCATCCAAAATAATAGACCTATCCAAAAGCCTATCCATCAATACTAATTCAACAGACTATAGTTCGCTGTGGTGGACTCAAATCTTGCCAAGAATTACACCCCTCAATATCTCTAAATATAAATGGCATGAAAAACAGATTAGTATAATAATTAAGTGAGAACCAAATGTCAAAACCTGAAATTTTATGGTTCGACCCCAAATTAATCTTCAGCCAGATTTGCCGCCTAATAATTAGCCTAATTAGTGAATATTAAAAAGCGAATACCAACTCAAGATGCCGTCCTGAATGTGTTATTTAAAGGCTCACTGCTAACCAAGTGAAGATGTGATGGGTCATTCAGTAGCAATCTGCTGCAGAACTGCTTGATCATGTCGTCCTGGACAGCTTGTAATAATCCGTCTTTACACAGTGATTGATGAAGCACTTAGCGTACAATGTAATCTCAAACAGTGCTGTACTTTGTTTGGTAATTGTGTGATGCAAGTCTATTACCATGTCCTTGACATAAATGAACGACCTCCCCATTGATATAGGTGACAATCAGAGGGTGATGGCTGCACTGAACAGAGGAAAAATATTTTTTATTTAGCCTATTCACACATTAAATTCAAATTCATTAACACATTAAAATATAGAATCTTTTTCAAACATTATTGGACTCCTGATCTATATGCAGACGATTTAATAGCAATTTGATAGCATAATCTTTGCACAAGCACAGTCTTTTTGCAGGACTTTAAAGATGTCTAAATGTTTGTCACACAGCTCTGCAGGTGTAACCATCTAAGCAAGCTCCTAGTGTTTGAGTTGCTGCCAAACTTTATAAAATTTAAATGGCTCCATTGTTTACTGGATGAATAACCACATTGCCTCACTTCTAGCCACAGAGACGTGTTGTCTGCCAGAAGTAGCCGTTTCATTTCATTCAAGGAACAAAAGGTAAGACACCTGCATCGATCATGCAAACTGCAACGTCAACACACAACACAAAGACACATCTCTTATCATACGCCCCTTGAGCACCAACCAGCCTGCACTTTTTTCTAAACTATGCTTTGGTAGCTGAGGGATGAAGCCTGAACAATATTTTGGATGGATTGACTGGCAAAAACGATTTTAATTATTGAATTTGTGACGTCATTTGTTGAAACAAACTGTGTTTGACACACTTTCGTCTGCTGGGAGGGTAGGAGGTTGAATTATTAACGTAGTGTCAAAGCTGTACCAATAAGTATACCAGAGAAAAAATTATCGGGTAGAAACCAAGCCTGCTGCGAGATAGCTATTCAGATGTGTGTGTGTGTTTGTGTGTGTGTGTGTGTGTGTGTGTGTGTGTGTGTGTGTGTGTGTGTGTGTGTGTGTGTGTGTGTGTGCGTGTGTGTGTGTGTGTGTGTGTGTGTGTGTCAGTGTGTGGGAGGCAAAACTACAAACTCTTTGATGTGCTGATGAAGAACGGATGTCGTGCGGTTTTTCAGGACATAAAACACATCACCAAGCAGAAGCCTAGGGAAACTAAACTCATACTGTATACATATATTCATTTGAAGTAATTATTAATTTCAGTGCCACTGTACGCAGTGCTTTCTCCTCAAATATGCAGATGCTGACATCCACACAAATGCCCTCTCACGCAATCATGCTTATACTTCCTGCCGAGTTTGCTTGTTTGGATGTTTAAACATAATGCAAAAAGACCTTAACAAGCACCGAGGTATGACCCATTTGGCACTAAGAGACATCTCACGGTAAATATATATTACAGAGGGGACAATCACAGCCTCCCTGCCTCTGTGACTCAGGCCCCTGAGTTCTGACCAGCATCCTCGCAGCTAGATAAATCAACTGGAGAGCAAAGTGAAAGCTCTGGCGTTTCCACAGCGATATGAAGTCAGCTCTCCTCTGGGGGCCCCGCTAAGGGCCCGGGTCCCCCCTCGCCCCGGCTGCGGCTGGGCGGTGCAACATCATCCAGCACAACAGCATCAACAACAGACGTCTGAATGCACAGCCACAGCAGAGCCTCCGTGTAGCTCACAAGCGCTTCCGGGGGGCCCCACAGGGGCCCGGTGTCATACACACGTCTATTTCCATCCACGACAGCTGCAGCTGGAGGGAGCACCAGGGAGAGCAGGGAAGGTCTTTATCTTCGACTCTATCTGTTCTCGCTATCCTCTCTCTATCAGTCTCTCTCTCCAGCTCTTTCTTTCTTGTTGTCATGCTTATCCCCCCTCGCCCGAGCACCTCACACCAGCTGTATGCTACGAGTTTAGTTTCCTTCTTATATTATGTCTTTCTTTTGGTTCGTTATACCCCTCTTAGTTTCTCCCTGTGTTTCTTTATTTGATTGTGCCTTGGTGTCTTTCTTCCTTCCCTCCTTCCTTCATCTGCTTGCACGGTTGAGAATGTGCAGGGGAATGGATGACATTTGGACTCTCATTTTGGTGTCTGGTAACACTTTTTTTTTTCTATAAGGGTAAATTAATTCACCATTAATTAACAGTGGTTAAGGAGTAATAAGTATTATTATATGGCATTAGCATACGGGTTAGTGTCGGGGTTAGTGGGTTTGGTTATGATAAATTAAAATGCCACTACCTCAGTTAACATGAACACCATTAGTAAACTAGAATGCCATTTGCAACTGATTACTTAGTTTACTGTTAATGAAAAGTTTGTCAGCTAATTCGTGCATTGACTAATTCATGTTTAACAAATGTACCGTTATTGTCAGGTGTTACCTGGTGTTCATGAATGCCAAACCCCAGTCCGCCTCACTCAGCAATACAGCCCACCCCACCTCCAGGCCCCCTCCTCCCAGCACCCTCCATCCAGCCCCCACCTCCCAGCTCCCTCCATCCAGCCCCCTCCTCCCAGCTCCCTCCATCCAGCCCCCTCCTCCCAGCTCCCTCCATCCAGCCCCCTCCACCCAGCTCCCTCCATCCAGCCCCCTCCTCCCAGCTCCCTCCATCCAGCCCCCACCTCCCAGCTCCCTCCATCCAGCCCCCTCCTCCCAGCTCCCTCCATCCAGCCTCCTCCTCCCAGCTCCCTCCATCCAGCCCCCTCCTCCCAGCTCCCTCCATCCAGCCTCCTCCTCCCAGCTCCCTCCATCCAGCCCCCTCCATCCAGCCCCCACCTCCCAGCTCCCTCCATCCAGCCTCCTCCTCCCAGCTCCCTCCATCCAGCCCCCTCCTCCCAGCCACGTTGATGTGTTCCGAGGGAGCGTGCGGGGCTGTGGGGGTGTTGGGTTAGATGCAGGGGGGGGGGGGGGGGGCGTAACTCTGTGTTGTTCTATTTGCAGCCTGGTACGAGATGGAGGAGATACAGTGTGTTCAAAGGAAAATCGAAGACTTCAGAGGAACAACGATAACATCCACCCTGCCTCCGTAGCCGGCAGTATATACAGCCCCCACCCCCCCCCCCCCCCCCCCCCCCCCCCTCCCTCCCCCGAAGGCTGATTGGAATCCACCGAGACACGAGCTCGCATTAGCGACCTCGCTCATTGACTCCAGCGGGTCACTCAAGGGGTCGAGGAAGAGGTGAAGGGGGTGTCACAGCGACGGGGAATGCGTTGTGACAACAGATTTGCACTTTCCCCAGCCAGAGTTACTTCCTCGGGGAAACAGCATGCACAGTTCGCATTATCGTTTGCATTTGTGATACGAAGCAAGTTTACTATGATCACATGTTTTTATAAACACCCCCATTATGCCATGAAGAAGAAAAGGCTAGGAGGAGAGAAGCTGCGAGGATGGAGTTGGAAGTGGTCCAGAGTGTTATCAAACGTTAACATGCCTGAGATGCCAGGGCTGGTTCTCCGCAGTGCTGCCAAGTATTCTTCCAAAAAAAAAAAAAGGTTTCAAGATGTTAATACACATGAGTAAACTAAACATATGCTGTATAGTACAACGGTTAGAGCAATCAAGGAACAGCTTGGAGTTGAGTATTTTTTTTGACACACGTAAACACTGGCATTTGTTAGTTTCAGGCTAATGAAGATAAACCTTAATCGCCATTCCTGTCTTTTTTAAATATAACCTACACTACATAGTACAGTTGCACATATGCTGCAGAGTGTGTAAAAATAAACAGACGAGAAGTACAAACAAAGAACTTTAAGTGGCTTGAAAAAGCCAATTAAAAGCTGAAAACGCAGCCATCCTGAACACTGCTCTCTCTCCCAGTACGGTTATACTATTGTTTGCTGCCATTGACGCTATTATTGTGGAAGGCTATGCACTTATTTTTAGTCAGAAGGAGCGGGGTGAATAATCAGCCCTGTTTTATAATAACATCATCATTAGGAGAAAAAATCTGTCTTGAGAGATGAAAAAAAAAAAGGACTTCAAACTGTTCCAATTTAGACTCACGCCATTCAAGTACATGTGCATCAGATCTTCATAGAAGGCCTTTGAAAGGGATTTGATGTTTTCATACTGGGCTCTAGTTAACCTCTGTGTCTACAGAAATGCAACAAAAGGAATCCTGCATAGTAGAGGGCTGATTATGGTCAAGCAGGTTACGGACCCCTTTCGTCCTTGCGGACCCTCCTTGCGTCCACCGCAAGGGCCTGACAGGCGCCTCTCAAAAATTGTAACCTTCCGTCGAGGCGACGCAGCAGCAAGGGCTGTGATTGGTCCGCTTACCAAAACCTGACGCAGAACCATAAAGGTTCACGACTGCGTTGAAGCGTCTGCGTGGTCCTTGCGTTGCGTGAACGTGGGACCATAATCAGCCCTTAACACCACTGTTCCTTTATGAGTCTGCTCAGTGACTTGGACATTAAGGTGATCCTTCACCTCGGTGTCATGGTCCCTCGAGCAGTAAAGACACACAACACACACACAGACACACACACACACACACACACACACACACACACACACACAATGTCGCCCATACCACTCAAACATTGTAAACATACACGCACATTTGTCGCAAAGTAATTTATCAGAATAACACCATATCCTTCCTTGCCCCTTTAACCGCTTATTACATTGTAAATCCATGTTTAAGTTAATAGTTTTAATTTTAATGAGCAAAGTTAAAAAGCCTATCTAGGCCTTCTTGTCATGTAATAGACTATGTTAACTAACTTAATTGGCTGATTTTTTTAAGATAAATCTGACGATATGAGAGAGACAGAGAAGATGAACATAAGAGATAAGAAGACCTTTGGCCAAGAATATTAGTTTCTCCAATCTGCTCCTGAATGTAACCATGTCTTACCTTCAGAGTGCCAAAGCTGGGCTGTACGTTTGGAACATATCAGATAAACCGGACAGCAGATATGGGAGACACGTCCTAAACGGGGAAGAAATTCGATAAGGTGGGACCTTTAGTTTTACTTTCAGCCAAGAAGATTATTTCCTCCAATATTGTCCAAGATGTAACCCAGTCTTAAGTCCCCTATGCCAGTGCCTGTTTGCGAGTTTGAAAGAGATAGCAATGGGATAGAAATTACAGATTATATAGGAGATACTACATGACAGGAGAGGTATGCACAGCTAAACCCTTAGCGTCCCCGTCTCTCCAGTGTTTTAATCCCTCTAAAAGTGCAACTTTGTATCACCCTGCTGAGCCCATTTTAGTTCTCAAACCTTAGCCATCTTTTGTGCTTCCTGCCCGCTCACGCCTTTCAACTCTATTATTATTTTATTGTTCTGTATGTTCCAGCTACGGCCGCAATTGAACGACTACTTCATATTTATACTGAGGCAGAGGAGGCCCCAAATAATAATAGCTGCTCAAATGATGGCAGCTGTCAAAAACAATCTGCCCGCCCCTGACCCTGAACGGGTGCATCACGTCACAGCATCCAATGACTTCTGTGACACTGTTTGTGCTGTGGACACCAGGGACACACATGGTGTCACGGACGGGCGAGTCGCAACCAACAGAGGGGGCCATTAGGCCAAACATCGATTTTACATTTTCCAAATCCTTCCATTTACAAGACAAACTGCCGTTTGTCTCGTCTTCCCTCGGCTGCCACGAGTCGCTCAGGGGAACAAGATAATACCACGTTCCTGTGGGGACTCATTACGAGACGGCAGGACACGTCACATCACACGGATGAGAGTGGGCATGTTTGTGTGGGAATGCGTTTGTTTTATTTATTCCCCCCCCCCTCCTTTTCTTTGCCAACCTCAGCTGTCAT
>NC_136935.1:13770856-13888356 GCF_949987615.1 Pollachius pollachius
GAGTAAGTAACACGGTACAGTGACAAAGTTTCAAAAAGATATCACTCTTTTTTCATGTATACATTCCTGCATGAAGTTGCCATTGTAAATAAAATGTAAATTGCCTTTGTCATATTGTGTATAATGACTCGTTTTAGCTAGCAGCTATGTTATGTATAACGCAACAAACTGGATGTTGTGAGAAAGCAAACGCCTTGACACATCTCGGTTTCTATCAAGTTTCAACCCAGTTTCACCCAGAGGTGAAGGCAGCGGGCCTGTGATGTAAATATATATATACGCCGAACGAACTGCAAGCAACTCTACGCAACCATGAATATTTCCTTGAAAATGAAATGAGTTAACACAAAGTTTCAAGGTGCCAGCGATGACGATGAAAGAGATGGTATGATGGCAAACACGCGTTATCCCACAACACATCAGCAAGCATCGTTCCAGTCAGAAAGCAATATAACAGCAAAGCCTGAGGCGAGAGTTCAAAGATTCATCTGACCCCCAATAATCACTGCTTTATTCAACTACTCTCTGGCCTTCTTTCTCCCTGTCTGTCTGTGTTGCTGTCTGCTGCCTGCGTGTCTTTTAAATGCAAACTCTGATGCATATTATATATGCAAGCAAAGGCAGATGTCAACACAGACATAGACAGACAGACAGAAAGACATACACTGACACACACTGACACACAACCACACACACACACACGCACACACATGCACTCTCTCTCTCTCTCCCCCTCCCTACCTCTGTCTCTCTGTCTTTCTCGCACACATACAAACACAAAAACAACCACCAACACACAACCACCAACACACTTGCTCACTCACTCCCTCACTCTCCCAGATATGGAGCCATGCTGGCTGGGTGGGAGGAGATCTTCTCCCTCATTGGAAGCTTCCTCCAGATGGCCCGACTACATCTCCAACCACCGCAGACCTCCAGGTGGGAAACAGGTAGCTCCTTCACCAGTCCCCCGTCTCTCTCCCCCCGGAACCTACACTGCTGGGCTGAGGTGTTGAGGCACACCCCAGGCGCATGTGGCCTTATTCTGTCAAACTTCCCCCCCCCCCACCCCGTCTGCTATGGAGGGGCCCCTACGTTATGGCCCCCCGGTCTCCATCTCCATCTGTCTGAATGTGTCTCAGAAAAGAGGCAAACAACCCAACAAGGGAAACAGAAGGAAGTGAAATTAGCTGTAAAAAAAAGGCCACTGAGAGTTTAAGACAGACACACACACACGCACGCACGCACGCACGCACGCACGCACGCACGCACACACACACACACACACACACACATAAACAAACACATTGGGTTGAAATTCATGCTAGTTGTGTAACACTAAGGCAGAAGAAGAGGAAGAGCCATGCTCCGTAATCATGACGGAATGCGCCAGCTATTAGCTGTGTTCACATTATTGGAACTGAATTAAGTTATTTGTTAGCAAAACGACCTTGGAGTGGCTTCAATGTAGAAGCTTTTGGCAATGCCGTCCGTGTGTCAGAAATACAATTGGCAAATTTTTCCAGGCTGACAAAAAACGTCCCTGAATGTTATTAATGAATTGTGTGAAGTGAAGAGTTCCAGAAAATAATGCAGCTGTTGGAGTGAGCTCAGACAAGATGGCTGACTGGCTCCTGTACCGATCTGTTGTAAATGAACCAACATTTGAAAGGTCCTTACATCTTACTTTACCATACCAAGATTCAATTCCATCCATGTATTTATAAACCTGTTATACCATGTTGTAGGCCTCTCAACAGGACTTTGTTCTCCACCTCGTGGGAGCTCTTACTGAGAGGGTGACTCGCAGGTCAAGTGCAGTGACTCAGCAGGCTAGTGTCTTGGCTTGTGTGACAGGCTGCCCTCCAAGCAGCTCTCACCACTACTGTGCGAAGAAGACAGAGCCTTCACCCTACTGCGTCCATACGGTGAGCGAGCACCACGGCGCAGGCCTGCTTCCCAGTCAGAGGTGGAATCTGTTGCCACCTAGTGGCAGTCAGTGGAAACAGCGGGGACGGTTTGGTCGCACTTGATTGTAAGTACGGAGACAGAATATCAGAGGTGAAAATAAATTCAACACATTCAAATTTCACACCAAACTGATTCTGTGCGGGAATGTGTGAATGTGAAAAGAGCCCGTCTAATAACTTTTTAGGAAGTGTATCTCTACTTAATAAATAGGGTGCTCAAAAACGAACATTATTCCTTGTAAACAATACTGGAAATTCCAAAACTGCAACTTTGCACACAATATAATAATTTATTAATTATAATAAAAAATATTTCAGCCAATCGCACCTCCTTAGCCCACACATCCCTGCTGCTATAGTGATATGACCTCTGCTCTACGCTTGGTAGGGCTATGTGTTTTGATGTAATAAATATGGAAGTAACTACTGATCACAGGACTAGACGCCGGTGATGTATGGCCTACTGTCCATAGCATTGCCCACCAGGAGCCCCTGGAAGGGGAGTGCAGCTTCCTCTGGCAGGGCGGAGCAACCTTGACATGCCAGTGCACTCCCCCCCAGTGTGTGTGTGTGTGTGTGTGTGTGTGTGTGTGTGTGTGTGTGTGTGTGTGTGTGTGCGCTTGTGTTAGTGTGTGCGTGTGTGTGTGTGTACATTCAGAGACCTTGTCTGGAGACCTTCATCGCAATGGAGCACCAGAGGCCTCCAGTCAGACCAGAGAGAGAGAGAGAGCGAGAGAGAGAGAGAGAGAGAGAGAGAGAGAGAGAGAGAGAGAGAGAGAGAGAGAGCAGGGGTTGGGTAGAGGGAGACCCTGAGGAGATAAGAACATATTCACAATTTCACAGAACAGCCTGTTCCTAAAACACCCTGTCTCTTTCACTCGCTCGTTTTCTCACTCTCTCTGTCTCCCTGCACCACAGTTGATGTCTGTGTGTGTGCGTGTGTGTGTGTGCGCGTGTGCGTGTGTGTGTGTGTGTGTGTGTGTGTGTGTGTGTGTGTGTGTGTGTGTGTGTGTGTGTGTGTGTGTGGGAGAGAGAACAGATAACCGCTGTAGCAAAACACACCATCAACTGGGGCCCACTCGTCCCTTTTGCCCAACCATGGACGGTACACAAGCTGCTACGAGGGGACATTTTGTATTGTTGCCGTCTGTCTTCCCAACAGGTGTGTGTGTGTGTGTGTGTCTGTCTCCCAGAAGAAGGGAGGAGGGATGGTGGGCTGGTGGTGGTGGGGTTGTGGGGGGGGGGGTGTTTGCAACGCGGTCGGAGAAAACAGCTACTCTGTCTTTCTCAAACATCTTCAAGGTCCCGGTGTGGGGATATAACGGGCCGGCCCCACGTTCCCCTCCCCAGACACGCTGCTCCGGGACCTCAGGGAGGGTGAGTCCATAGCGCACCTCCACACCTCTCCTTACCCAACCCGCACGTTTTCTCCACAGAACGACCCAACGCATCCGATTTTGTCTTCTGGTTCCAGTGTTGTGTTTTGTACCCCTGTAATCCTTCGACAGGACATGGATGTTTCTCCCTTTCATTTTATTGAATCGTAACTTGGAAGTTTTAATACTTTCAGGAAGCCGATCGGTATGTATGTATATATGAGTTTGATTGTGAATATGACAGAATAACCGATCTACGCAACTTTGCTATTTCTTTGTTTTTGTTTATAGCAAGCGATATAACTTTTTGTGTGTGTGTGTGGGGGGGGGGTTGGCTGTCTGCCAGGTCTACCAGGCCCACCCAGCAGGAGGGAGAGAGAAAGAGAGAGAGAGGACGAGAGAGCTAGGAGTGGCCCAGACTTTTTCACTCGCTGTTCCTTTTTCCTATGCATATACCTCTTTGAGACTTAACTTTAAAGAGGAATAGGGCATGGGAAAATGGGGCTGCAGAGGTAATACACCCAACGCCCTGACCACCCGATCACCTTGGAGGGCTGGCCGATCCCCGCTGGACCCCTTGGGATGTGCATTTTTTGCGAAGATACAAATGCTATGCTCCTGTGATGAACATTGATGAGTATCGTGCGGTTCTTATCTTGTGATGGAAATTTGACTGTGATCAAAGTTAATCCCAATTCAAGCTTTATGTGCTGATATATAGCATGCATATTTGATCATGCATAATGTGAATATTTGTGAATATATCTGTTGTTATTCAGTCTCTATCCGTTTTCATATATAAGGAAACTTTGCTGAAATGTATAATATGGTTTTAATGTAATTGGTAAACTGATGAAGGAAACACTTTATTAAACCCTTAATAAAATTGTTTTTGTTAAAATCTTTCCGTTGTTGTTGTTTTACTCATATTTACTTTGTATGCACTATAGGCAATAACTCAGGGTCACCCAGATTATAACAGCATTCTGCTTAATTAAAGCTTTTTACTTTATTGTTTGTTGGTAGAAGCCGAGACTCTTTTTATCGTCTTTATGTTTCTCTCTCTCACTCTCTCTTTCGATCTCTCTCTCTCGATCTCTCTCTCTCTTGCTTTCTCTCACTTTCTCTCTCTGTCTCTCTGTCTCTCTGTCTCTCTGTCTCTCTGTCTATCTGTTTCTCCGTCTCTCTCTCTGGTGAAGGGGCACTTTCATGTTAATTTATTTTTCTTTCTAAACAAGATATTCAAGTTTAATTTGTAACCAGTGACTCGACTTTGTTAAGTATTAGTGTATTGGTGCCTTCTTTTGAATCGTTTGTTACTGTAAGCTTTAGGAGACATTTGTGGAAATATCTTTAAAAAATACCTTTAGTCTTCCTACATGAATTAAGGGTTAGGGTTAGGGTATGCAAAAAACGGAGGAAAATATAGGAAAAAACAATTGTCAGTCAAATAACAGTCAAATAACCCTTGCCATATTTCGCTGTTGTGGCACCATAGTAGCCAGGGCCTCAGGGCCAAGAGACCCCCTCCCTGCCCTTGTAGTGCCTGCAGAATGTCTGAAGCCATCAGCCCGCCCCTCCCTGGCTGCCTCTGCATAACAACCCGTCAACATCTCCTCCAGCCCAGAGCCAGGCCCACTTACCCAGCCCAATGGATTAACGGGCTCTGATCCGTTTGAGCCGTGCAAACCAAGGAGCAGTGAATGGACGCTGATGGATTACCATCCCATGCTCCTTTAACATTGAATGTGGACCACTTTTGTAGGCCAAGCACAAGCACCACTAATAGTATACTTAAGTACTGTGAAGGTGCAAGTATTAAGGGTACTTTGGGGGGGAAAGTTGCATTGTAGAGACGAGATACTTGATGAAATCCAATAGACATGCAAGAGGGATTAAGGGATCTAGCATATGCATGTATTCTGTATGTTTGGTCTGAGGGCTGGCTACGATTCGATTTCTTGGAATGATCACAATGATCTCACACAAAAAGAGTGACAAGACTACCGATTTTAACAACTTTTGTAATGTACATAAGAAAAACACATTGTATTGTTATCAACATGTTTCTGATCGTTTTAAACATGAAGTAGTCAAACATAGTTGTGGATTGGCTACAAGTTTGTAGAAATCCATCAACACTGCCTGAGTAAGTCAAACCGAAAAAAAAAAAAAATCGAGAAGTCGGACCAGTTGGCTTAAGATTGATCACTCAATGGCATCGCTATACCAATCAGAAGGTACAATTATCAACGGATAGCGAAGGCTTTTGGACGACAGAGTGACTCAATCAGCCCCATATTTAGATGGTTCCTAATGACTTTAAGGTGAGGCAATACACACCTTTGGTAGACTTGAAGGCGCCATCCCAGAGAATCTCTCAAGTAAGTGCGAAGGGTTTCGGTGGGACACAAAAGGGCTCAAAGGATATCAATGATCTTGTCATTAGTTCTGCTTTGATGTTCCTTTGAAGATGCTAATCGCAAGTGAACTGCTTCACTCCCCACAGACGGCGGCCGTTCGCCAGCGGCCATCGGAGCCATATGCTGACGGAGGGGGGCGGCACGACTGTAATCATTGTAGTTTAAATCAGATCGATCATTATTCGATGGAAACATAGGCTCAACGGATTAGGTGTATTGTTAATTTAAAACGTCGCGTAAATCGGGAGAGAATGCGATAACACTTCGTATGAAAAATGTTAACGACATGGGATCGCACATTATTATGCCCAAAGCAGCAACCATCCCGTCTATCTATCCATATTGGGACTCGAAAGACCCCCACAAAAACCGTTTATTTGCAGATCTCCATATCCACTGTTCTATCATGTGGTCAGCCTCCTAATATAGATTCATGTAGGAATAATAAATTATTATTTATTATTATTTGTTATCTTCGCAAAATGATCAACATGAGTATTTATGGTTGCGTTATTTCTCGCATGAAATGCAAACTCTTGAAGTACCAATTCGACATGGTGGTCAATTGTTAGATTTGAGGCCTAGAGCCTCTGGCCGCAATACACCCCAGCCATGACACTCACAGGTAGGTGTTGCGTTATAATCAGGAATGATAGGAAGGAAATTCAGAAAAAAAAGTTAGTTTATTATATTTCATTCATTTTTTTACATACAAGATTGCACACGTTTTTCCATATAATATCTCATTTCATTTTGTACATGATTTTATTATAATCTCTTTGGATATACTTTAGAAGCGAACTTCTCGGTACGGCCTACATAAATGCTTATTTGATCAAAAGATAGTGCTTGCAAAAAAAAACAATTTAAGAACAAAACTCTTAAGAGTGATGGCTGGGAGATATCTAGATTCTAGATGTAAAAGCATCAAGCCAACGTGTTCAACACGCTGGGGTTTAATAGTAGTAGGGGGGAGCCAGCGGGTGCATGTGCTGCTGGTGCACGAGCTGTTGCGCGGTGTACGAGAGCCCGCGAACTGGTTGAGGGGAGCTTCCGCGAGAGTTGTAGAGAGGGAGCTGACCGCCGAGCGCGTGGTTCTGAAACGCGGGAGCGGGCGCGTACAGAAAAGGCGGGAGCAGACCCGGCGGAGCAGTGAAGAACTCGGGGCGCGAGTCCTGGAGGTCTCGCTTCAGCTTCATCCGTCTGTTCTGAAACCAGGTCTTCACCTATGGAGCGAAAAGTTCAAAAACGTTATAAACTACAGATCTCGATTAACAGCCAGATCAAAATCCAAAACCCGGCCAATAGACCCAGCCCACTGGTTCACAGCCATGCTGTTATTTACCTGAGTTTCAGATAGGCTAAGCTTCTCGGCGATCTTCCTCCTCTGCGTAGCGCCCAGGTACTTGTGCCTGCAGAAGGTGTCCTCCAGTCTGTTGATCTGCTCCGAGGTGAACTTGGTCCTCATCCTGCGGTGGAGGCCGGCCTCCCCCTCGCTGTCCTCCCCCTGATCGCTCTCGGAGCCCGACGTGTAGCCACAGCTATCTGTTGAGGAGGAAACAGACCTTTAGTTACAATTGTTCCGATCTCAGGGCAGGCCCTTATAAATAGGCTACAGGCTATAAATAAATAGGCTAAATAGGCTACAGGCTATAAACGAGGGCTAGAGTATCCCAAAAACAACAAGAAATCACAATAACTTACTGTTCGGAGAGGTCGGAGAATAGCTGTCCGCCGGGGCGTTGGAAAGCACTTCAATACTTGAATAAGTCCCGAGTTTAAGTGGATCTGGAAGATGGGTTCTCTTAACCTCCTCCGTTTCCTTGTGCGTTGAATAAAAACTTTTGGATAGCCATTCAATGGAGAAGTTTGCCATGATGTCCTGGTAGTGTCTGGCCTGGGTGCCCCTGTGGGTCGGCTCCTGGCCGCTATATAGGAGGGGCACATGGCTTTATTTGCATATGCGAAAGGATCACAACAGAGCGATAAAAGCTCGATAGTCGTTGTAATTGAAGGTAATAGGGGCCGCATTTGTGGGTTTCTTCTCACGTTCACGGCTGGCTGATAGGTTTAGGCGCCAGCAGGTCTGAGTATCAGTGGGCGGGGATCGGAGGGGGAAATTATGATCAGCACATGAGTGAGCAGGATCCGTTTAATGCTTTTTCACTTCACATGTGATGGGGACGTACATTCTGCTCGGAGATCATGTTGGGCGGGTTGTTTAGAAGTTCACTTTAATTATGGTTAATTAAATACAAATCAAACAATAACTTTCTGCCGTTTATAAACAACAACAACAATTCAAAAAATGTTTTTACTATTGTACACACATACAATTTCATTATTATTTATTCGCTGTCACATCTTGAATTCGCCTGTTTTCTGAAAGACAGCCTCCCACTGTGGCTGAAGCCTTTGTGCATGTCTCGGTAGGTGTGAGAGTCCCCACGCCAGAAGGCCTAAACAGAAAGTGAGAACCGTGTGTTTGATGTTTGTTGACATGTTAATTTGAAGGACATTTGCTGAGGCGACTCTGCAGCACTGCAGCCCCGCAGACAACAAATAAGACTAATCCCACTTACAGTGCCATCAAAATGATGACGATGAGGACTCATTTTTGAATGCAAGGATAGTCTTTCTTTCCAGTTAAACCTCGTATCCTGTATATTTGGAGGAAGACAGGCCCAAAAAGGCATTATTATTAATTAAATTATTTAAGGAAATTGTATGTCTGCTGGACGTGTACGGCTGCGTATATAGTGTGCGTGCATGCATGATTAAGCCTGGTTTACCTGTGTGTTTATAAAAAATAATGGATAATTTTCATCTGGTCCACTTCAAGGCGTTTGGCCAAAGCAATTAGCCTATCTTCACACCGTCGCAGACGTTTTGTGACCACAACTTCAAACCGCAGGGATCAGACCTGATTCTGGCCGGCACACAATGGCCCAGACTTTCTGGAGCCAGGCCGGAGGGACCTTACAGTAAGTGTAAACTCATCAATGCAGGACTTAATTTAGGCTAATTGTTGACCATGATCTCCCCGTTAGCCTCCTTTGAAGTGCAGCGCCGGGGACAAACAGAATTAGACGCCGCGCATATAAAAGCGCAGCAGGGGGCCGCTGGGAGACTGCGGGCTGACAGGTGAGGAGCAGCCCAAAGACCCCTCACCAAATGTTATTAGTTTGGTTTATACTTTGGCGAATATTCAACGACTGCACATTATAGTTAACTCATCGCAAAGTCTGCAGTCTAGTCTGTGATTTAATCCATTCTATGAGTTTGATGAACCACATACACTTAATTAAAATGATATCTCTGCGCCGCTATCATATGGATGGGCCAGGGGATTAAATCAGGATGACTCAAGATAAGAGCTTCATGCGGGCAATATGACTACCCACTCTCATTTTACAGACGCAGAACTTTTTACTGACGCAGAATAACTTCTAATCAAAATTGAACAAGGTAAGCGGGATGATCTATTCTTAACGAACAAAACCAGCATCTATACGGTCTATCTGTCTTTAGTATATTGCGTTGAATATAAATGTTCTGAACAAGACAACAATAAACAGGAAATTCAAAACAATTTTTGAAATAAAATGTTTTTTTATTCAAAGATAAATATATTTCTTTAGGAATGTAGGCCTACTCGAGATGGGCCTATATATAAATTTACAACTGTACATGAAATGACATAATAAAAATAAAGAAGACGTTCACATTGCACATATATTTCTGTATCCTAAGTGTTTCCGTCGAATAATAAATTCACAGTTCGGGTTCTAGTAGAACCGTGGGTTGGTGGCCGCCATATGATAGGGCACTTGGTAAGAGATGATGGGCTGTGGGGGCAGAGCCTGGAGCTGTTGGCTCATCAAGGGGTACATCGCCAGACCGGCGTGATGGGGATATTGAAAGCGCTGTCCGGCGAAGTCGTGGTACTGATTCAGGGGCGACAGCGCAGGCGCAAAGTACTCCGCGCGCATGTCCTCCTGCACCTCTCGCTTCAGCTTCATTCTCCTGTTCTGGAACCAGGTTCGAATCTGAAGAAATCAACCAATAGAAAGTTTGTTAGTCAGTGCGCAGCAAGCAAATTGCGTTTCAAATATAGATCATTGATAATAATTAAAAAAAAGACATTGGCTTTTGCTATAAATGATTGTTACCTGAGTTTCGGAGAGGTTAAGTTTCTGTGCAGTCTTTAATCGTTCCCCTGCATCCAGGTATTTGTGCTTGTTGAATATCTTCTCCAGTTTGTTGATCTGTTCGGGGGTGAACTTGGTGCGGAGGCGCCGCTGCAGGGCCCCGTCCCGGTCGGCCTCGCTGCCCTCCTCCACAGAGGGACACTCTGACAGGCCGGCCTCGCTCTCGTAACCAGAAGAGTAGCCGCTCATTTCAGAAACTGATGATAAAAGAACAAAAACACTGTTAGAAATCTGCGTTTGCAAGTTCAGCACACACATAAAGACAAATGAACAGTACTGGATATGTTTTGATTGGAAATTAACCAGACTATCAACTTACTTGGCGAAACACAGCTTGTGGACCGTCCAGGTGAAGCCAAGCTGATATCATCGTTGGGATCCGTGCGCTCAGCCGTTTTTAGGGACTTAGGTTTGGGTTGGAGATAATCCTTGCCATAGGATGACGGTTGGCGAGGCTGTACCATGCAGCGGACGTGAGGTATCACAGGGGACGTTAAATCCATGTGCTCGTCAATTTGCTTTGAAGGAGTGCTGCTCTGGGCCATCCAGTCGACGGAGAAGTGTTTGACCATACTTGCAGAGTGTTTGTAGACTGTGTAACTCGGGGGATAAAGCTCCACACAGAAGACACCGTGGCGTGTTGTGCCGATGGGGACCGAGGAGCGGGTTTATATAGGCCGGGCCCTCGCACTCATTTGCATTTGCAAAGGGACGTTAACACCCAATCGATTCCAATGATAAGGGCTAATGGCTCGTTATTGAAGTCTTTACATATCCTGTGAATGTGTGAAGACCTGGCGCCACCGAGTCTGTGAGAACCCGTTGAGCTCATACATTCGGCGGCCGGACAGAAACTGTGGGTGCCCCCTCGAAATAGCTGTGCGTAAAGCAGAGGTGGAGACCCCATTTGTGCCACTTTC
Source organism: Pollachius pollachius (assembly GCF_949987615.1). NCBI lineage: Eukaryota > Metazoa > Chordata > Actinopteri > Gadiformes > Gadidae > Pollachius > Pollachius pollachius. The sequence goes on from NC_136935.1 coordinate 13,781,757, forward strand.
AACCCTTTTTTCATACACCCATTTCAGGTTCAATAACTCTACAAACTGTAGGCTGTTTAAAACGTTATTAATGTGGGACACCGGCATACATGTATGCTGTTGCGTCTTTTTCAGACGCAACAGCATACAGTAGGACATCATAATTACAATTAAAAATTAGACTATAGGCTTATGACGGAGTTAAAATAAGAGAACTTTCATTATAATTAAATAAGCTTGATAGAGGTTAGGCCAAAGGCCAAAACAAAGGTCAGACATCGCCTTGATGCCCATTGATCTCACCAGGAGACAGGCGAGGACAATTTTTGTGATCATATCACGGTAATATTTGAATCTAAAAATAATCTCAAACAGTTATTCAATCAAATATAAATCGAAAGCACGCAATGCAACAGTAAGTATTGACACGTCTTCGACGCCCCCCCCCCCCCCCCCCCCCTCCCGCTGGGCAGAGGCGCCAGCGGCCAACAGCCAGCATCTGACAGTAAGCTCAGATCAAAGACCTTACAGTAGCAACACAATTAGGCCTGATTGTCGGTTGGTTCAAATGTAAATAAGTCAAAACAACCTGGGAGGAAGCCCGTGGAACGCAGAGGTAATATATGTGTAGCCCGTGGAATTAGATGCAATGCAGCACACAATGACAGAGTTTTTGTAAAATTAATTTATTGTAGAACACATCGTTCTTGCGACAGTGTAATATATGCTTTAACAGAATATAACTTGTATGCTTACAGTGCTCAACAGTTGCATTTCACTTTCACTCGACGTATTACATAAATGAATAAAGTAAATACAAAAAAAACGTGAGTGGTATTGCAGTAAACGGGAAATACGGATCATTTTATAATGCAAAACATTAAATGACTCATCACACATATTAAATGACTTATAAGACTTACATTTCAGCAAACTTGAAATAATTGGGGACCCTACCGTAGTTTCCTGCGGATTTATTTCACCCGAGTAGTTTTCTCTAATAGATTAGATATTTTTAACCGACACTGCAGTTCACAAACACACCGCGTGGTCCATCTCAATCCTTCCGACTGACGCCCAAAATCCCAATGCAAACACGGCCATCCACCACAAATACTCACTGATATGCCATGTAAGTGCTCCATAGTCAAGGCAAGGCAGGATAACTTTATTTAAATAGCACACACGAGGCAGACTCTTAAGTGCTACTGATAGAAACATAGCCATACAATACAATGAAATAATAAAATAAGACGGATACGTAAAATAAAGGCAAAGTAAAAAAAAATAATGTGCAATGTATATAAGATTCAGCAGAAAGCTAAAGCAAACAAAAGTCTCCAAACATATCGACAGGAGGACAATACACTCTCATTTTGCAGTGTGATTCTCTCAGCTGCATTTACGGGAGAATTTTACTCTTGATATGTTATTATCTTGCTTGATATGAATCCAATAAGTGTGGAGAAACATACGGTATACACTGCACAACTCTCCCTCTAGTACAACAGCCTCTGGAATGACCCCAGGCATGACCTTTTTTTATGTGCGTTGATGACATGTTTCATATGTGATGGGAGCTGGTAAACAGCGCAGTAAGTCAGTCTTGGCATAAGGGAAGAATGCATGGGCAGAGGTAATGACGTATGGTTGATGTATGGGCAGAATGGGGAAATAGTTAGGGGAGTCCCGGGGAGTGGCTCTTCAGTTCTTTGCAAACCAACTAGGCTTTGTTCTCACTTGTTCGCAAGTAACAAAGAAGTCTTTATCTTTCATACTTCAGACCGCTCAAACTCTTATTTCGTTAAAGTGTTAAATACAGTTTATCCACCACACCTTCTGCTCTGAGTACACTCTCGCTTTCTCCTATGTCGTAAGTCTCTCCTGATGAACAGTCAACCAGTCCGGTTTCCTGTCTGAAACACACTCTCGTCCTATTATTGCATCAACGGGGAGATGTGGCTTGTTACGTATTTTAAACACATAAGCTACCCACATAGCCACTAGGAAGTATGATCGAACACATAAGCTGTAATTACGGTACATAGCCACTAGGAAGCAGGATCCGACATATAAGTTGCAATAACTATTCCAGCCACAGAGGGCAGCACCTTTAGACAGGTGAGGAGGGCGAAACTAAAATGTCACATAGGCCACGCCTACTCGGTACTAAAGCATTTGCTTCATAGTTACCATACCGAAATACTTTAACAAATAAAGTGAGTTCAAAGCGATCCGGATTAGACTACTTTCTTCAAGAACGCAACAGGCTGTACCCCAAAAAGCAGAGAATATGGCGAGTAACCCGTGGAGGAATGAGGAGTGACATTGTAGATGTACACTAGGTCAGGAAGTTGCTCTGGCGAAGACGATAACATCTACAACAGGTTATCCATGAAAGGAATGTTCATCTCTCGGGCCAGTGGCACGGTGGGAAAATGCAGAATGATTCGACACAACCGGAACAAGAAGAAAGAGCCCAACCCTCAAAGGTTTAACCGACTGGAACACACCAGAAAGAACATGGCCAAGGAAGGCATCAACTCGCTCACGTAGGGCTGTGCGATATGACGATATATTGTGTGACGAAATAAAAAACGTCTATCGTTTCATATTATGCTATATCGTTTATTTCGTCTTGTCAAAAATCACACTCTTTACGGTAATATTTTTCGTCATTTGGACGACGCTTTACGTTCTTCCACACGGCATATGAAGGCAACAAAAACAAACATGGAGAGTGAACGTGACAAAGAACGGGGTAATTCCGAACAGGAGAAGGACTCTGACCAGCCAAGACAAAGCGAGGAGCTCGTACCTAAAAGAGGGGCTACTTCTGTCGTTTGGGTATGAAAAGTCTGACACGGACCAGAAAACCGTACTTTTCAAAGTATGCCGCAGGCCGTTCCCCTCAACAGACTCAAACACCACTAACCTCTTTTACCATCTACGCAAGAATCATGTCAAACACGGATGTAGAAAGGTTTACAGAAATGTATTAAAGTTAATCGGATGATATATTTATTTTGTTTGCGGCACTTTGGTGTTTTCATATAATGCTGCTATAATTCAAACTTGGGAGTGTTTTCTTACTACATTAAAATGACCAACGTGATACAAATACAAAGAAAATAAATCTCTTCACGAGCTCATCATTTTTGTTGAGAAGTACAGTCGGCCTCACTGAACTCGCTCTACTTTCAAAGGGACGAGATACGACCAAAAGGGAACTTCTCTCAGTGAAATGCGGCAAGAAAGCTGGGAGATTTGCAACTTACAACTTGCACGTACCAGCGTACCATCCAAACGGATTACAGCATTCATTTTTGTTTGCTGCTACAAATCCGAGTATTATATGGTTGGTTTTGATATTTTTGACCATATTCACATTTTAGGCCTATATTTTGTTTGCAACTATAGTTGAAGTGTTTTCTATTTACCTTTTTATACATTAAAATTTTATATTTTGTTACATGCTTAATTGAAAATTTGCACAAAGGTTCTAAATAAAAGGAGAAAATAATCATGAGTAAGTTACCTTTATTTGTCGAGTGTATAATTCAAAATGTAATACGAAATAGGCCTATGTGGTCATTTTATATAAACTATTTATTCATTGAATTTACAGAAAATGTGCTATATCGTTATCGGGATAATGAATGACCTATATCGTGATATGATATTTTGGTCATATCGCACAGCCCTACGCTCACGTACAGTATGATTTAGGAGGGGAGGCCATTGTACTCCTAAAAAACATCTATTCTAATCGGGTATTAACGGTAGTGCCACAACTTCCCCTTCTCTGAGGTCCCGTAGTTCATAGTAACACCCCCTTCTCCTCAGAAAAAGTAAAATATCAACATGGCAGCATGCGCTGAAAAATGTGAGGACTTTGTTGGGAAAAAAAAGGCACCGTCTCCGTAGTCGTGTGGAAGTGGTTCGGGTTTGCAGCGCCCAACCTTGCTCAAACCACTGTCCGGTGTAGAGTTTACCTAAAGTCTGTGTCATCCCAAAGCAGCAGCAGAATAAATATATTACAACATCTTAAACTGAGGCACGCAGCCGAATGGGAGATGTGTGTGGCACTGCAAGCACAAGACAATAGCAACGCCAAAACACCTGCTAAGAAGCAGTTAACATTAGCGGCATCATTTCCTGATACTGTCCTGTATGAGAAGAAAGGGGCCAAGTGGAAATATATAACCGATGCGGTGGCGCTTCATATCGCCAAAGATATGGCGCCCATGTACACCGTGGAGAAGCTTGGTTCATCGGAATGCTTCATAAACACACTTGACCCCAAATACTAGCTACCGATCTGAAAATATTTTGCTGAAGTTGCTCGGCCCCATCTTTACAACAATACTCAGTTACAATGCAGCTGGAGGATATCACATTTTATCCAACTACAACAGACCTATGGTCCAGTCGAACCATGCAATCATTCATGAGTTTGGCCGTGCATTTTATAAAAAACAATTGGACTCTGCAAAGTCTCTGCTGTTGCAGGGATACAATAAAATAAAAGATTGCAATTCGATAATCAGGTTATGGTTTGAAAACGATCAGAGATTTTATTTTTAGGCAAAATTTAGAAAACGGGTGGGTGGGGGGGTCTCATAAACATTGGACATGGCTGAGGAATAAAGGAGTCAACCATTTGAACACATGACAATGTGTTGGCGTTACTCTGTATCCAAGTGCCGGCTGGTCTCTGAGAGGCCTGTAGAATCTTTGACTATAAGAAAACCTTGTTCTTATGGGACCTGTTGTCCTCCATACAGGGCCAGATTATCTAAAAGGTCATGTGGGCCCGTGCCCAGGGGCACCAACCATTGACAACCAGTGGTGGGACACCACATGAAACAAACTTTAAAAATATTTTTTGTAAATTGTTATATTATTCATTTGTTTTTCTTGAAAGACAATACAATACAATACTCATTTATGAATATTAATTTCACAAAAAGATAAGATGTAAAATAAAAAAGGTGACCACTATCACTCCCCTTCCCCTATCGGTCTGAATTGAGATGGTCCACAAGTGCTCGCAATTGTGCAAACGCTCAACTTGATAAATAGGAGCACGCGATTATGACAAATAGCATAGGGATAGCATCCTTACCAGGTTCAAGGCCACTACTGAGACTTTGAAAATGCATTAAATAGCTTTAAGGCCCATTCATACCCTACGGTAAATAAGGATAGGAACCGTTTCGTCTGGTCCCGGAGGTCACTTCGTCCGTCAGTGGGTCCGTCGCCTCTGAGCTTACGAATCCGGGTTGCTCCGAAGAAACGGAGCAATACCAACGGAAATCGAGGCGGCAGTATAGAGTCTAAAGTCCAACCATTCGAGAAAAAGAGAGTAGTATAATATCTGATATGTATATATGTATAGTATTTAACGTTTTATACTTATATTATACTATAAACCTGACCTTATTTTATTGTTCACCTGCTTTGGCAATGAGTTGTAACTGGTTAGGTTGGTGAGGGGTGTCACATCCCACCGCCGTGTAGGCCCACACATTTTGGCCGATATGGATGACACAAAGCAAAATCATCTCCTCTACAGATGCCATGTTTGTGAGTCACCACCCTCTAGAGGATGTATTGCGTAACATCCATAACAAAGCTGAAACCGGATTTCAACTGGTACGGACGGACGAATTTCGTCTGGATCTGGAGGTATGAATCGGCTTTTAGACTACTCTCTGGACCTCAAGACCCTATCATCCTTTTCAATAGACTGTTCCACTAATCTCCCATCTGTACCACCCCCCCCCCACTAAATGGTTGGATGTGACGTTCTTTTGGAACTAGATGTACAAACGTGTTGGTGCGGGGTTACCATACTGCCTTTGAGACCTTGTTTCAGCCTTAAACCGCGAAAGCTCATCTTGCAATATGGCGAGATCTTGCCAATGACCCAGGATTTCTCCTGTAGCCTCGCTACATATACCTGGAATCTGGCTTGGCTGGACATTTTCAGTACCCTCCGCTTCTGATTCACTCGACATGATGATACCTTTGGGTATATGCAGTCCGGTAATAAAGTGAAACACCAGTCCAAAACTTGGGTTAAGGATACTGTGACGACAGTCTGTAACTTGAAGTCCTGCTGAATGTCCTTTTTCCCAGTGAAGTTTGAGTTTGTGAATCCTCTGCACAGATGCTCTGGTACCGATGAATCGTCTCTACCCGGGAACCGCAGCACGTCTCCCGCTGCTTAACCCCTCCACCGCAGGCTGGCCTCACCGACTCAATCACCAAAGAACCTGGAGTCTTTACCACTACCATATTTTCTCAACTAAAAATTAAACCCTTTGTTGCCAATACAAGAAAAATAGATTTGCTCTTGCTACACCCCACATAATTTGGTACCAGGAGTGGAATGTAGGCTACAAAGAAAAGAAATGATTTGTTCTGGCTACACCCCACTCATGGTACCAAATTATGTAGCCCATGGAATTTGATTTCCACACAGGACACAGGGTTTTTGTAGCATTCATTTATTGTAGAACACATCGTTTTAGTTCTTGTGACTCTTGGGAGTGTAATATTTACTTTAACAGACTAGCTTGTATGCTTACAGTGCTCACAGTTGCACTTCACTTTCACTCTGCGAATTATATCATAAATGAATAAAGTAAATGCCAGAGAAATACGGTAGTGGTATTGACTGTAAACAGGAAATATACATCTGTTACATACACATTTCATCACTATAAACACCAACAAATGACTTTATATTCAAAACTTTAAATGACTGATTACACATTCAATTAGTTATATACACATTTCAGCAAACTTTAACTAAACCAAGTGGACCCTACCGTAGTATCCAGCGGACTTATTTCACCCGAGTCGTTAATGTCGACTCTGGTGAAATGATGTTGGTTAAGTTATCTCTAAAATATTAGATATTGTTAACCGGCACTGTACTTCACAAACACACCGCTTGGTGCCATACATCTAAATCCCACCGAACGCCCACGTTGGCGACTAACGCCCAAAATCCCCGGACATCCAATGCAAACACGGTCATCCACCACAAGTACTCACTGGTATCGCCATTTAAGTGCTCTATACAGCAACAACCGGCAGCATATGTCAACAGGCCACTCCAACACAACGGGGCCAAACCACGTCTTCAAGGCCAAGACCAACGACTTTTCCCACACGTAACCAAGTGGAAGAAGGGACCAGGAGGAAGACGGGACCAGGCTCAAGGCCCCAGGAACAGTGCATACTTCCGCAATCCACCAGTGCTCAGCGGCCAAGCCTGGTATTGCAGCTGTTTAAGCGGGCTGTGGACGGGTCCCTCGAGTCCCAGAAGCAGATATCCCCGTGCACTCCAATACAAGTGGGGAACAGGAATGTGTCTCCGCAAAAAAAATCTGGATATCAATCAAAGGCTCATAATTATCTTTATACCATGTACTAATAAAATGTAAGTTTTCTCTTTTCAAAACGACACCTCAAGCGTTTTATTTTATTAATGTAATTTTTGCAGGAGAAGGAGGGGTGGGCAGCTGAAAGGAGTCGTAGTGAAACAAATGTTGTTTCGACCCGGCATAATAATTGTTAAATAATAATTGTTGTCCAGATGGCAGGAGGTGTGTAATTTAAAGATCACATATAGCGAATCATCGGGGGGGTTATTAACTTATACTTCCATGGTCGGTACGTCATGCACTAGGGCGTGGCTAGGCGCCCGTGAGGCGGAAGCAAACCTCTCCTTGATGTTCCCCTGCGCCATTGAGCAGTTTTCATAGGAATGAATGGGCGGCCATGTTTTAGTCGGCTGTCCTTTCTTAATAGGTCCATGAACAGGCTGCACTGAAAGCAGCGTCACACAGTAATACAAAATACTGCCACCCTGTGACCAGACTGCCACACTACCCGTTGCAAACCACGCACAATCCCATTCCCCTGTAAGTTTTATATTCATAACGAAAACCACAAACAGGTAAATCAAACATAATTGGTTTAGAACTATTAACACACCAAGTGGAAAATTAATCCTACATCTGTACCACCCGGTTACATGTGCAGTCAAACATACGAAGTAGGCGAGATGGGATTGGATATGAAGTCATATTTGTTTTGCTCCTTCTTATTGTAAAAAAGCGTCTTCAGATCAAATCGAAAATGTGACTCACTATAAGAGCAACCAAAGTCAGAAACTTTGATGGAAATGCAATCGCCAGCGGCGAGACGACAACAATGCATCCAAACGGGTCGTTTAGCGCTAACAATGCAGATTAGGCGGTGTCTCTTTATCGTCGATCAGTCGCTATGAGGGCTGGGGTCACTCGGCCTTTTGTCTCCTTTATCACAGGCCCTTCGAAGTTGTACGCTGAACTCAGTAAGAAAACAATATCGTTGGCCCTCCCCCCGGTCGACGCAGGAGGCCGTCCCGCCAATCGCCTCCATACGGCGCCTATTTCCTCAGCTCGCTGGCGTCTCTGCCCACCGTCACGCACGCGCACACATATAAATACTCAGATTCACTCGCACACGCGCATACATAACTACGGTATTGTGGAAGAGGAACATTTTTTAAATGTAAAAACAAAAAATATTTATTTTTGTCAAATGGAAAGTTTGCGAGATATTTGTGGCTCGATTAAAGTTGGTGTGACTCTTCACGTTCATTGTTTCATTGAATTTGGTGAAAGAAAAAAATAGCAAATACACAGACTTACAGACATAAACATTTCTTCCACATTGAATAACTAACTTTAACCTGCACATTTGCAGTTAAGCCATAACCTTTGCTCAAACTGATATAATATTTAACCAAGCACCTGTAACACATTTATGTACCGACAACTTTTTTATTTCAGAATGAATTTGGTTTGTGGACCAAAAGCAGAATACATTTTAAACAATGGTGATGGCTGGTTTTTAAATGTTGCAAAGTGCTTTTGAATTTCATAGCAAACTATTCACAATACATACAATTGTCACAAACCATATCTTATTTAAAACTATCTCTATGAATGTTATTGTGATGGGTAGACACAACTTTTTATTGTAGCAAGGGAGGCAGGAAAAGGCTGTCCTCACTGTCTCCAGGGAAGCTATGCCCCGTCTGGGGATCACACTGAGGGCTTTATTGGCGTTCCCATTGTGTTTTGGGTGCGTCTGTTTGTCAGTTTCACAGGCCCGAAGCCAAACGTCTATTCGCCATGCTATGCATTGATCAAGATAAGTTTTTATTGCTGATGTATGAAACGACCAAAACAGCCAGTGCTTTTTGCCTGCTCACAGGGGTTGCCTCAAATTTACATAACATAAACACATCTTCCTTCAGGGGCCATAGACTCCCGTCGGTGAGCCGAAGCACATCAAAACAAGTAAGATCCATCCGTATGATATTTTCCTGGGAACCCACTTATATTAAGCGGATGCAAGGCCAGAAGTGGTAAACAACCCACTGAGCATGTGCAGTCACTTCTAAACGCTACACTCTGCCTTTCATGTGTTTCACACAGTGGAAAAACACTGATGCGCTCCCACTGTATCAAGAATGAAGACAGTGACAAGGACAACATGGGATTAACGCCTACACGCCTCTTCACAGGAGGTCACAGGGGGGTGGCGGTGAAAGAAAGGGGGGGGGGGGGGCTGGAAGAGGAGGAGGAGGAGGAGAAGGAGAAGAGGGCGGTCATTGGAAGTTTCCCCGGACCCTTCGTAGCGTCTCCTGGATGCGGCGCACGTGCCCCTGGGCGGAGGGATGCTGGAAGTTGGCGTCGTTGTCGGCGGCGAGGAGGTGCAGGTCGCAGCCGCTGAGGTGTTGGATGCGGCGGCGCAGGTAGCCCTGCAGCTGGCGCTCGGGGCTGTAGGGGTACACCGACTCCTGGAAGGCCTGCACCTGGCTCACCACCCTGGCTATGCTCCTGGGGACCCAGGAGGGGGGAGTGGGGCGGCAAAGGGGAGAGGGGGCAGAGACAGTATAGGGGTGAGTGTGTTGTGTGTGGGGGTATGAATGTGTGGCGTGTACGCCCTTTTGCCCTTTTCCTCCGTGTGCCTTTGTGAGTGATTTTGTGAATGAATATATGTCGATTTTTGTTTGAATGCTCCCTGTTTGAGTGTGAGTATGTGTAAGCACACTCACACTGTGTGTGCATGCGTGTGTGTGTGTTTGTGTTTGTCTGCTCTAAAGGTCACCCATGACCCAGGAGGCGATGACATCAAGAGGACACAGTGTGTTAAAGAACACACAAAGAGAACAGAAGGAGCAGAAGAATGAGGAAACCACGACAGACATCGTACAGACAAGGAGGAACCTCAAAGGCAAGGCCAGGACAAGACAAGTCAAGTGTAATATCTATACTACACTAAACCATCCATTTTCTCCAGCGCTATGAGGACTGCGCCCCTCCTCTGCAGCAACAGCAGCGTATGCCCGCAGTATGCGCCCGGGCTTCAGAGACCCTGGGAAGGCAGTATTCCGTGCAGCCACCGGCTGCGTGGGCACACCTTTGCCCCTGCTCCACCCACTGACCCAAGCATCTGGCTACAAGCACGTGGCTCCCTGCCACTGGCCCTCAGGTCTCCTTTCCAATCAAGTATCCCATGAGCACCATCTGCTGCAGCGCCTGCCACCGCCATGGAAACCCAAATTCAACAGCTGTGTCATTACCGTCCAACCACCACTTGCCTTGACCCCCAGCAGCTGGTCGGCCATATTGGCCTGGTGCAAAAAACCAAGGAAGGGCACCAGTGGAAAGTGTCCTCGTCGAGACTTGGCCGACTTTGACAGGCGGTTGGGGGAATGGGGTGTGTGTGTGTGTGTGTGTTTGTGTGTGGGAGAGACAGCTTATTTGCACTGGATTGATAAGGCTTGGATGCTTTGTCTGTTAAACAGGGGTACTGTTGAAACGAGCAGAGGACAGAAGCCTGGGCGGAGCCAAGATACAGGCTGGCTTTCCCTCAGTGAGGGTTTGAATGGTGGGAACGTCCCCCCTGACCCTGGCAGTGTCTCCTGTGCAACACATTGTCATATGCATTTTGCTGTGGTGATATATTAGTTATTAGCTTGTTTGATGCACCGTTTACACTTTTTATGTCTAGTGTGTTGACAGTTTGACATTGTGACGGTATTCTAGGCTCTTTTTTTTGTGGTTTTGTTGACTATTTATTTTGTAATTAAGCAGACACTTTAACCAAAAGGTGGCTAATTCAGATGCATTTCATTGAGGAACATTTAGGTGATAGCAATCTTGCTGAAAGGATGCCCAAAGGTTAGACTGGGGACATTAAGGTTCAAACGCTGTACCTTTGCGCTGGTAGTAGAACACCCTAGCCACAACATTTCCTTTTCTGCTCCCAAAATGTTATTTTTAACCTTATCCAACTCAGCTATGTTTCCCCCCCCCCGCTCTTAGCTCACCTCAGCTTGGTCCACTTGTAGGCTCCTGTGGCCAGGGTGAAGGCTCCTATCTCCAGCTGCTGCACGTGCATGGCAAGGATGCGGGCCGATGGCAGGGTGGGCCTTCTCCTCCGGGCCTGCTCTCCCCCCATCAGACACAGGTCATCGCTCTTCAGGAACACCTGGCCAGGTGAAAGACGTTCATATACAGTACGCAAAAATGCTGAAGTCTGGAGGAGGCTTCTCTGAAGGATCTGGGTCTGGGTTTTGGTTCATAAAGACACCGTTGATCAAGGATATTGACAAGAAGCAGCACAGATTCTTTACCTTTACTAAACACAAGCTGACAAGGAAGGCAAGGACGTGTTGTTTTGCAGCTTCAGAGTGGTGGGAGTGTTTGCTATTTCTGTCTTTCATTGTGAAGGTGAGTGTTCAGATCCATAAACACACACAGACTGCTGTGGGTCATGGCGGAAACACTGCTGAGGCGGGGTTTTGCTGTGGTTTGTTTGGCACACATTCACAAACACACTCATGTACACACGCGCGCACGCAAAAAGACCCACACCAACACACACACACACACACACACACACACGGAGACAAACACACCCACACACACACACACACACACACAGGAAGACACAATGAAGCACACACACAGGCAAAGAAAAACAAAAAACACACACCATTTACGAACCACAACAAACAAACAAGACACACACAAACACTCACACACACACACATGCACAAAGATAAGACCCTTGGCAGTGCAACTGCAAACACAAACAGGAAGTTGTCCATACAGACCTGCACGGCTCGCAGCTCCTCCATGACCTCACACACCTTGGAGGACAGATGTTTCCACGCCTGGCCACAGGGGGAGCAGGACACAGACTCAGACTCGTATTTATTCAACATTATCGACTCATTAATTGCAAGATTGTGTTAGATTATGTTTTAATTTTAATTGTAATTTTTTTTTCTCTCTTTCACTCTCTTACCACCTAATTGGAATACATCAACGCTAATGCGCATTCTCATTTTGTTAAAGTAATTAAATACCATACAGGTCCAAATGCAGCAGCTAGATGATGACATTCAGCTAGAGGGCTGGATGAATAATTACTTATTATCACACACTCACCAATCACGTGTGTGTGCGTTCATATCTACATGAGCTTGTTTCAGTTTATTAGCCGGGATCTTACCGGTAATTGCCTGACAATCACGTTCTCCAGGCCGGCGAGGACTTGCATGGCGGTGGCAAAGTCGCGCGACTCGTAGCAGTGTTTCCCGATCAGCAGGAACTTGGTCATCACGGCCGCCTGCGCCTGCACGCCACAGCACCGGACATGGCGGTCGGGACCACAATAACACTCAAGGAATGCACAAAGGCCTGATATCCCCAGGGATAGGAGGCTGTGAGAGCTCATTAGCTGGCCATCTCATTATGGCCGCTTGGGTGTGAGGACGCTGGCTGACACAGTGTCTTTCAACAATGTTTTTGTTTCAGTAAATACTTAGGCTCATGCTCTCCCCCATTCGGCTCATTCTTTGGATTGGATTCTTGTCTGTCTATTGAAACATCTCTCACATTCATGCATGGTGTCATTTCAGTGAGATATCTCCCCCATGACCCTGGCTCACTTACTTACTATGCACATTACTTTCTGAATTACCATTCAGTCACTTACTTTAACAACATCCCTTATTCTATTCACATGGATTGTCTATCCCTTATTGTTTCAAAGTGGGGCCATCCACTTTACAAGTCGTACCCCTCACATCTCAGTTTCCAATTCTGTAAGTTGTTTAGATTGTATTTCACTCTGGCTGAATCAAGCAATTGCCAACAGTTGACAGTTGACACAGTTGTAAGACTGCTAGGGTAAGGTGGCAAATGGAAATCACTCGTCCTTGGATATATTTGTGATTTTTATGGCCTAAAATACACACATCTATGAATGTATGTGTTTTATACCTAAATGTGAATCAATAGAGAAACTGATTGGTAAGACATCAGTGGACAGTGAGTGACATTCTCTCCCAGCTCAGCGGTGAGGCGCTCTCTCTCCCTTGCACTCTCTCTCTCTCTCTCTCTCTCTCTCTCTCTCTCTCTCTCTCTCTCTCTCTCTCTCTCTCTCTCTCTCTCTCTCTCTCTCTCTCTCTCTCTCCCCCACCCACAGCAGAATGGTTATTATCAGTAGGATCATCTCTTACCTTGAAAGAGTCACTGCTGACTATTTCAGCAGCGATCCAGTCAGTGACACTGTCGGCATAAGCCAGCAACCTCTGGAGGAAGCCGTCTGACGGTGAGGTCTCCTCACCCGCAAATAGACTACTGCCCTCTGCTGGTGTAACAAGGCGACACACGTTCCTTTTGGGTAGGGAAGACGTTACAAAAATGAAATACTTACGCATGTCCACAGATATTATACACTACCCTGTTCATTTCAGATGAGCAGGCCAATTTTGAGATAATACATTTATAATCTTGACGTTTTTATTTTATTTTATTTTTGTCATCAATTCAATGTCTCCTATTATTGGTCAAGTTTCCAGCTACTACAATCTGCATTACAGCCAATTGATGCAATAACAAGATTACATTAGACCGAATTTTGAACCATTTTTTTCATTACAAATAATGAAATACTATGAATACAATATAGATAATAATGTTATCTATATTGAGGTTCTGCACAGCGACTGATAATCTAAATCTACATCATATGCCAGAACATATGCGATTCAAATGAGTGACGCATAGTTAATGAAATACTCAAAGGACTTTTAAGAAAATACTTAAAGAAGATGAACAACAACCTACATGTTGAAAAAATATATAATCAGTATCCATCGGAAATGTCGATGGTTGGGCTGTGTGCAGTTCTTACTTGTTGGGACTCAAAGCTGAATCCCTGACCCCTTTTGCTCTGGAGTTAAGGAAGTGAACCGGATGACAGCCAAGGAAAACCTCCTGCACAAAATAAAAAAAAAGTGCTTTGCTGTCACAAATGTGTTACTATGGAAGCCAGCATCTACCAAATCAGGAGATGCATAGATGCACGTCTCCCTCTGGTGGCCAATAGTTGGAAACACAAGACAAGTGTCGTGTTTGATCGCAAAGGTTAGATGACAACGTCCATGGGTAAATACATGTGTGTGTGTGTGCGCGCGCGCGTGTGTGCGTGTGTGTGTGTGTGTGTGTGTGTGTGTGCGTGGAGGTGCGGCAGTAGCAGATATGCATGCACATCCAAACGTTCATTCAACAGTTGAATCCATGCGTACTGTACATTGCTCCCCGGATGTTTATCTTCACCCATAACAACGTGTTTACAACGTCAACGTTTCCATCCCACCCAGACTTTGGCGCCGAGCCGAATGAGACTGAGGGATTGACATGGTGTTTCCACCCAGACGGCTCTACTGTGTACCTGCTGCAGCAGGGTGAGCTGCTGGGCTGTGCTCTGGGCGCTGCAGGGGCTCAGGCTGAAGGGCAGCAGGCGCTCCTGGCTCCGCGGGGAGCCAGAGGAGGGGTCGCTGAGCAGGGACCCGTAGCTGGGCATGGGCAGGACGGCCGCGATGCAGAAGGCCTTCTCCTGGGGCTCCACCACCCTGGAGATCCTCCAGTGACAGTGCTGAAGAGGGACATACCACAGCAACACTGGATCAAGACCGACTCTATGCAGGAGCACACGCGTCAAATGTGTAACGACACTGTACACTCAGACCAACGACATAACCGTATTTAAAGGGGACATATTATGAAAACAACACTTTTCCTGGGATTTGGGGTGTTGTTTTGGGTCTCTGGTGCTCCCACACGCATGCAAACTTTGAAAAAAGTCAGTTTCGGCGCCCGCTCCTACGTAGGAAGGGGTCACATTTGAATATTTTCTCCCACTTCCCCACCCCCTCCAATCAGAGCATCGCTAAGAGTTTGTGGACCAGCGGACGAGCACTGGGCGGAGATGTTCGCGCATTTCAGAAGCAGGGATATGCCGGCGGGGGGAGCTCGGCAGCTCTGCTCCGGGAGTACAATTCCTTTCTCCTCCAATGTCGTGGTACAATATGGACTTCAGAGAGTCAATGCCAAAGTTCCTTGCCCCGCATTCTTCTCAACCATGGCAGCGATAACCCCCACTATAAGTCTTTACTTGTTGTAGAAGTACCAGAGACGTCAGACGCAGTCTTTATGATTCACAATAACATCCGAGGCGCACATAGCTTTTGGCCGTGATATAAGATATAATATTATCTAAATACCTATATTATATATTATTATTTTATGATATTATATTAGATAGATATAGAGCTCCCGCAGTCCGCAAACGGCAACAATCACTTCTCCTCCAAGCTGTGGTTCACTCTGAAAGCTCATTGGTCAATGGGCAGCAGCTCATTTGCATTAAAGCTAGAGACACCAGAAACAGCGCATTCTGAAGGGACTGAAGAAGAGGGGAATAGCGGTAGATGAGATTTTTTTTTTCCTAAAAGCTATTTCTAGCAAAAAGCTTCAAAAACATGTTTTCCGGAACACATATACTATGTTTATTTGTTGGGAAACACCATAATATGTCTCCTTTAAATAAATGTTAAGAAACAACCAACTCAGTGCCTGAGACTTCCGCTGCCACTATTTTTAGCACGATATATATTGTTTCTATTTCTTCTGACAAATGCACACATTGTTTGACACTTTGGATAAAAGCGTCTGCTAAATGCACTAAATGTAAATGTAAGAGATTGCAATAAAACATGTCTCATCAGAGATGGTGCTGTTTCTGATGTTTGATGCTCGGTTACACTTGATATGGTTAAATATTAAAAGAGAATAAGAGTCACGTAATGAAGTATAGCAGTTAACTTTGTTTTTCAAGCATGTGTTTACCGAATATGTAGATATATGTCACATCCAAATTTGAATGTATGTCCATTTTGAATGTTAGTTGCTGCTATTTGGGAACATGGTTTGAAACAAAGATGTGTTTAAGTTTCCACCAAGAAATAAAACTGACCCTTTTCTCTGCATCCTCAAATGATGAGTGCATCGAGAACGAGTCATTATCTTGGTCAAGGCTGATTGGACTATCACTTCCTTGGCTCCGCCGCTTCCTTGGGGGGCTGTGGAGGGTTGCCAATAAGGTCTCCCCTCTGCTGTCCACAGGAACCACCTTGTGGAGTCACAACGATTAGGGTGTGTGAGTGGAGGTGAAACATATTCCAAGCAAACGTCCCCAAACTAGGCCTTCCATTACAATTAATTGATGTACATTCAAAGCTATTTTAAAGCCTGTACTTCCTGATTGATAATGAGCTGAACAATCACCTCGGCATTGAGGAAGTTCTCCAGTGTTGTCAGAATGCCAGAGCTCAGGGTCAAGTCCACCAGTTTGTGGTCTATGAGCCAGGCCTCCAACAGGTCCAGAGTCCGTTGGAGGACCTTCATGTTGCTCCCTGATATGTCTGGGCCTCTTCAGACACAGAGAGATACAGGAGATGAACAAATCAGCATCTAGCAGAATTAGTTTTTCCTTCATTAACTTAAAGGCATGGATCTATATTAGCTGCTTTGAGAGGAACTGAAGGAACAGCCTCTGAAAAAGTAATGTATTATCTATTTTAAACCTTCAACACTGCTAAATATTTGATGAGGTTGAAGGAGTTCAGCCGCATAATGAATACAAAAGGAGATAGGAAATCGTGTGCCCTTTTACATTGGATATTTACACTGCCGAAATAGACACACCTGTTTTTTATCAGCAGTAACAGGCAGTGAATCCATTTCCCCTTGATATTCTTTGTACCTTATGCTTCTCATCTATGTTGTTTCAAAGGGTCACATGTATGCCAATGCCCAGCTCCAAAAGTAAATAAGTGAAGGAGTGATTCATAGAAAAATTATAATGATATATATACATACTATATTTAATAACCAAACAAATCCATATTTCAATAAATACAACTTGCTGGCCTTTTGCAGGGGCCGTAGCATTTGAAGAGGGTGACTGTAGTTGATAAATTATTGATTAGGCGGTAGCTTCATCAGCACCTCGCGGCGGCGATGAAGCGGTCCATGAGGAACTGGAGGAGCTGCTCGCTGGTGCAGAAGTAGCGGTAGGTGTAGAGGAGCTGCTGGACGTAGCCGTCCAGGGCCGCGTCGCTGCAAGCATCAAGCCAGTCAGGCGGAACCCAAATAAGCCACGTTTCACCATTCAACCATGTTCTACTGTAAAGAGATAGTACGCTAGAAACCCTGGCGCTTGAAACGACTGCTGCAGCAAACAGCAGAATAAAACATGGATGTCATTTGCTACATCTAACATAATGAAACATACCGATATAATAAAAATAATAATAATAATAAATTTGATTTATATAGCACCTTTCATAGTACCCAAGGTCGCTTAACTAAAAAGGGAGGGGGTGAAAGTGAATGTTTTGTGGTGGCTTTTTGAACTGGGGCAGGGATGGGGCGGAGCGGTTGTGGAGTGGTAGGCTTTTCCAGAGTGTGGGAGCGTTGGCAGAGAGCGCCCTGGCTGTCCCCAAAGGTCTGCAATCTGGTGCGAAGGGATTGCCAGCAGGTCCTCGTCAGAGAACCGCTGGGAGCGTGACTGAGTGTAGGGGTGGAGGAGATCTGTGAGGTATTGGGATGAGAGCCCATGGAGAGATCGGAAGGAGAGCAGGAGGATTTTGTAGGTGATGCGTGACTTGACTGGTAACCAGCTGTAACTATAGCTGGTTATAGATGAGATACTAAAAAATCACCATTACTTCTATTGATAGACTCATAATAATAATAATATAAATGACGTTTGTGACACTCTGGTCCCAGAGGGTTGGACCAGAATGTTAACTCATGATATGTCGTCTATGTGGTGGACAGTGGCGGTCAGTACCGAGCGTAGAGGTGAGCCATGAGCCCCTTGGGGGAGCCGGCCTGCAGAGTGCTCCGGCCCCGGCCCGTCTGCGGCCCGAAGCTGAGGACCGCTGGTTCGCCGGGGTCAGGCCGCTCCAAGGCGCCGAGGTGGTGGTCAGCCAGCGCTGGCAGCAGAGCCACCTCCAGGCCCCACTGGTCCACCTGCAGCACCTGCAGGAGGAAGGACAACAACAATGGCGGTGAGGATGATGATGATGATGTTGACGATGATGATGTTGAAGGTGACGATGATGATGGGGATGGTAATAATGATGGGGATGATGATGATGATGGGGATGGTTATGATGATGGGGATGATGATGATGATGATGATAATGGGGATGGTGATGATGATGATGATGATGATGATGATGATGATGATGGTGTGATGATTTTGAAGGTGGTGATGGTGATTTTGATGATGGTGGTGATGATGATGATGATGATGATGATGATGATGATGATGATGATGATGATGATGATGATGATGATGTGGTGATTATTATTATCACTTTGATAACCACAAGTTGTCATACCATAGAAAATAGAAAAGGAAAAATACAGTATAATAGAAACAAGAAGCTGATGGTATTTGGAGTAAGAACCTTTAGATATTTCTTCACAGAATATAGGAACTCCACTTTGGATCTCAGCTCTTCAAGCTGGGTGCTCACTTTACCCAGCATCAGTTTGGACTCCGAACCTTTAACAGGTGAGAACATGTCAGTCTTTCTGTCTTTCCAGACATACATCTGTTGTTTGCTCCTACCGTGAAAGTACCTTGAAAATAAATGATAAAAAAAGAAATAGTGTGTACCTTTTTTTTTTCGGTCTTGTTGCAGGAGCTTCTGGTAGAAGTTTCTGGTTTTCTTCAGATGTCTATTCTCAATGGCCAACTGCTGCTGCAGCTCCTGTATAGAGTAACACCACCACAGGACAGGTCATACTGGCCTTAAGACCAGCTCCTTTATAGAGTAACACCCCCACCACAGGAGAGGTCATATTGGCCTTAAGACCAACTCTTTTATAGAGTACCACCACCACAGGACAGGTCATACTGGCCTTAAGACCAGCTCCTTTATAGAGTAACACCACCACAGGACAGGTCATACTGGCCTTAAGACCAGCTCCTGTATAGAGTAACACCACCACAGGACAGGTCATACTGGCCTTAAGACCAGCTCCTGTATAGAGTAACACCACCACAGGACAGGTCATACTGGCCTTAAGACCAGCTCCTGTATAGAGTAACACCACCACAGGACAGGTCATACTGGCCTTAAGACCAGCTCCTGTATAGAGTAACACCACCACAGGACAGGTCATACTGGCGTTAAGACCAACTGTAGCCACAGCCTGAAACATGGTAACTGCTCCTGCTATTCCTTCTTTACTAGGACCCAATAAAACAATATAGTTCCCCGGATACAGAGGCATTGTGCTCTGGGTTATTTTCCCACTGGCCGCTGGATAAGTGTTGGGAAAGAGCCCATCAGCGCCTTTAGCAGTGTGCTTCAAAGCACTTTGGCACAGGAAGAGTTCATTAGTATTCTTTAGCGAATGGTAATAACCTCTCCTGCCGACGGGGTTAATTCAACGTATTAATATTCAGGAAAATAATGCAGCAATTACCCTGCAAAGTAAAGTAAGTTTCCCCTCAATCTTCCAATTTAGCCCGTAGCGTGATAGTTGACCTACTTTTAAAAGAGATACATATATAATGTATATAGCGGTTAAATCTAGATATAAATGGAAGGCAAAGGGCAGAGTAGAAGATTAATATTCAAATGAATTGGCTTGTCTGACATTGACCAATTTAACACTGGCAATTTAAACCAGTGGTTTCAGATGACTTTATATTTGTGCATTTATGAACACGTGGACATTTTAAATATCTTTATGGATTTTCGAATAAATGCCAGAAGCCAAGATGTGATATTTAAGTTCCTAATGTGAATTCGAGTCATAACCTCCATCATCCATGAGTAAAATTTGATATTCAAATGCGACTAAATGTGAGTAAAAAATTAAATTACTTTCTACATCCCACACTTTTTTACATCCTGGTCAATGCTAAGAATGCTGAGAATACATTTTAGCTGAGATTGACATTGATGGGTTTTGCAGGCTTACATTTAATGCACTTTAAAGCCCGGCTAGAGCCAGTCCACCCAACCCCACAGCAGACCGATAAGGTCAGTGATGACTAATCCTCCATCCTCCTCCCCCACTCTCTCTCTCCTGTTCTCCGCCGTGTGCAGATTCACCTACCTGCGCTTTCACATCCAGACACGCCGACCCCGAGTGCTGTCCCAGGCTCTGGACGTAGTGCACCACCTCCGTGCCGAAGTACTCCTCCCCGTAGTACGCCAGCGCCCAGGACGGGACGGCCCCGGGGCCGTGGTCCGGGCCCCGCCCCGTGTCCCAGCTTCCGCCCGGAGATGCGCGCCGCTCGGCAGAGGAGCCCAGAGAGCCACCGTCGTCCTCCATGTCATCTGGGCAGCCGGCACTGCTGCTCAGCTCCTCGCCGCTTCCCCCGTCGTCACCGCCGCCCCCGTGCTGCCCCGAGGGAGAGCGGTCTTCAGAGGCAGGGCTTTCATGGCCGCCCCCCGCCGAACACTCCTCTCCCTGGTTGACCTCCATCTCCTCGGGGAGCCCGCCCCCGGTGCCCACCTCTGGACCGGGGGAGGGGAGAGAGGGGAGAGAGTGGGAGGAGGGGAGAGGGGGGGGGGGGAGAGGGGAGAGAGGGGAGGTTGAGGTTGGGGAGAGAGGGGAGGTTGGGGAGAGAGGGGAGAGACGGGAGAGAGGGGAGAGAGGGGGAGGCGGGGAGAGAGGGGAGAGAGGGGGAGGAGGGGAGAGGGGAGAGAGGGGAGGTTGAGGTTGGGGAGAGAGGGGAGAGACGGGAGAGAGGGGAGAGAGGGGGAGGCGGGGAGAGAGGGGAGAGAGGGCAGGTTGGGGAGAGAGGGGAGAGAGGGGAGGAGGGGAGAGAGGTGGAGAAGGGGAGAGGGGGGGAGAGGGGAGAGAGGGGAGGTTGAGGTTGGGGAGAGAGGGGAGAGAGGGGAGGTTGGGGAGAGAGGGGAGAGATGGGAGAGAGGGGAGGAGGGGAGAGAGGGGAGAGAGGGGAGGTTGGGGAGAGAGGGGAGGTTGGGGAGAGAGGGGAGAGAGGGGAGGTTGGGGAGAGAGGGGAGAGAGGGGGAGGCGGGGAGAGAGGGGAGAGAGGGGGAGGCGGGGAGAGAGGGGAGAGAGGGGAGAGAGGAGAGAGGGGAGAGAGGGGAGGTTGGGGAGAGAGGGGAGAGAGTGGAGAGAGGGGAGGAGGGCAGGGGAGAAAATAAACAACGATATATAGAGAAAATGAAAATATTGTGATGGGGGTTAAGTTAAGGAGCCTTTATGGTAAAGGACAAACAAATTGGGGAAAAATAAGCCCCTAAGAATGTACTGTTTGAAAATGTGTTAAAAGAGAGATATTTATTACTTTCTACATTCCACACTTATATTTTGCACCCTGGTGAATGCTAAGAATGCTGAAAATACATTCTTAGTTGAAAATGAAATTGATGGGGATGCTATTTTACATATATAACACTCTGCTGTATTGTAGGTACAACACCTCTACCAGTAGGTGTTGTACCTACAAAACAGCAGAGCGTTGCTACTCTGCTCCAGAGTAGCAAGAAGTTATTTTCTGAGGAAGCAAAAAATCTGTAGCTCCTAAAGCAAAATATTGCTTTCAGATGATTGTCATTTTCGCATTTTTCATTCGTATTCATTTGTATCATTTGTATAATTATTTTGTTGAATGTGTCATGTTTGTGAACTATTTTGCTCATTTTCGAGATTGTCCTTGACGTGGGCCTTTCAGAGTTTCCATGAATACACTCGAGGACCAAAAGGAATCTTTTGAAGGAATCCCTCCCAGCATGCCTTGGACTCCTCTGAATGTTCTACAAATCTTTACAACCCCCTCCAGCTGCCAGTCACCCTGCTCAGATCAACTGCGAGAGACAGCCTTGTGTCATAACACCACTGCTGCACACTCAACCCACAAACAATCAGCCAGAATATCACAAACACATATTAACATTACATACAACAGAGTTTGCATTATTCCCTTGCCTGAACATGTATAGTCCAGAAGTTCTTCTGACGTTTCTTCGAGGTCTTGATACATTGGTCCGGTGACCTGAGGACTGGACGTGGTGGTCCCGGTTCCTCTGGATCGTTCCTGGGCAGCGGGGCCGCTGAAGTGAAGGTTCCCGTTCAGATCCAAAAAGTGGTGCAGGTGGGAGTCTCTCGCCCCCCTTGTCTGGACGGCGGGACTGACGGGCGAGATAGAGGCGGATGGTGGGGTCCCATTAGTGCCCCTACATGGAGAGAGAGAGCGAGAGAGGGAGAGGGAGAAACACATTCAAGATCACGTGTTAATATATGTTAATACACTCACACATCCACACATCCACACACACACGCACACACACACACACACACACACACACACACACACACACACACACACACACACAGGACTATCAGTGGACACACACACACAAAAAAACTCATAACCATAAAAACGCCCAATAACAAGGCAGTTAACAAAAACGGCATATAAAAGACTGTTTAATAAAACAGTCCAGAACTCTTTCTGCACTCAAAACCAGGGAGACAGGCATCGAAACTTGAAAGATCTCCCGAGTGGAGCACACGTCTTCAGAATAGCCTGTTGGTTTGGCACAGAAGACAGAAGTGTTGAGTCATGCCGTGTTAGGGGCAGACATCCAGGCAGGCATGAGTACTAAACAAACACTTCAAGCCATCCTTAGACTCTCAGTCTGCCCGTCCATCAGAACCTCTCTCTGGGAGCTACTGTCATGTTTCAAGACCAAGCAGCGCAGGACAAGTAGGCGGAGAAGAAGAAAAAGCAAACCAGCCATGATAGAAGTGTCTTGTTCGCCTCGGTGGATGGATGAAGACGTCTCGACGGCGCGTCCCTAAGCGTCCGCGGGGTTTTAAAAGCGCATGTTCTCGTATCCTGCTGTTGTGGTTCTCTGTCTTATGTGACCCTCCCCCAGCCCTCTCTATCTGTCTCTCTCTCTCTGTGCTGCACTTATGTATCCCTTCATACATACGTAAGCCTTCATCTTGATGATAATGTTGGAAGGGCCTCACATGTGCCCTTTGCACCTCTCCTCAAACCCTTTCACGCCTTCGACAAAGCAAGAATGCTGTAACCATGGGAACCGCTTCTACTTTAGTTGGTATTGAAGTGTGTTGCACCTGAATGCTGATTTGAATGGTGCACACATGTGTGTGTGTGTGTGTGTGTGTGTGTGTGTGTGTGTGTGTGTGTTTGAAGTAGTGGGAGGAGGAAGAGCTACACTTTCCTAAAGCAAATTAAGACAATCAGACATTTTTGCTTATTTTGGGGAGACTTTGGGGTCAAGTTTTGGCTTCATGACTACCATCAATACCTTGGACAAATTGTGTGCGTGTGTGTGTGTGTGTGTGTGTGTGTGTGTGTGTGTGTGTGTGTGTGTGGGGGTGTGTGTGTGTGTGTGTGTGTGTGTGTGTGTGTGTGTGTGTCTGTGTGTGCTTGTGTGTGTGTACCATGGACACATACAAACACAGCCCAATTGCTCTAGCCCTATCTATAGGATCAGTAATTGTTACAGATAAATGAGACGCATTTTGTATGTTCATCTCTCTTTAAATGATGAGCTTCTAATGTAGGGTTACATTCATTATGTATTATTACATACCTTATACATTACATAAATAGTACACATAATAATAGTGAAAATTGTATACAAAATAAACCCAACGCTAATGGACAAGCCTGTAATTAAAATGAAATACAAGATACAAACCAGCCCTTCATTGTCAGCCTATTTCTTTTGAGAAAAATAGACAGATTGAGTTGTACTCACAGTTTTGCTGGGCTGGAGCTCACTAAGCAGTGTAAAAGCCCTAGCAAGTCTTCTTCCCAGTATAGATCGCTGAACCTTTCTCTGACCAGAGTGGCAAAGGACTGGTACTGCAGGTCCTTCAATGAGAAGATGTACTCCCCTCCAAGGTAGGAACAAAAACAAATAAATATTCGCTCCATTATATCAGCTAGTAAGGCAGCTCCAGGAAGCCACAATTGTGTTAATAATATATGTCAGGTGTAGTAGTTCTGAATAAAAACAGGATAAAAATGGTTATCATACAGATAAACCGGTGTTAATTGTAAACAGATTTCAGATTTGAGCAAATCCTAAATAGAATAGTCCATCCTCGTAGTGACACACTAGAAGCATATTATGAATATGTAACAAAAAAGGGACATGATTGCCCTAAAGTTACCTATGCCCATGGCCAGTCCCTCTTGGCTGTTCTCCATGCAGCCCTTGTGGTCAGACTCTCCCTTCAGCAGGTCTATCACCTCTCGCAGGGCAGGGTGAAGGTAGCAGCCAAGCTCTGGTGGTTCTCCATCCACCTCCTTGGTGGACCAAGCCAGGGGGCCCAAGGACCCAGGTGGATCCCCCAGACACCCAACGCTGTCTTGGCTTCCGGATCCAGCGTGCTCCCTTTGTCCATCACAAGGACCCAAATTCTGCAAGTCAGGGCGGCAGCTTTGTGGTTGTACACCAACAGAACCAGTCAAACCATTGACTGACTGAGACTTGGAGGATTTGGAGTACATGGTTTGTTGTTCTCGGGTTGAGCCCAGATACAACTCTGTGGATTGGGTTGTGTTTGACGCTGGAGTCGGGTACCTGAAGGGTACCAGTGTCAGATGTCCGTTGGTGAGATCCTGACATAGCAGGTAATTCTTAAAGCGGTTGAGGTGAGCAGAAGCAGGGGCGACAGGAAGTGAGACTATTGTTCTGTGCTGGGAGGTATCGGAGCGAGCGGCGATAGGGTTTAAAAGTGGGTCTTGTCTGGAGGACTGTCCCCTGCTTATCATCCTGGCTGTTCCATCAGCGTGTCCATCAGGCACAATGGCAACGTCGAGATGCGTCACAAAGGTTTGCGTAAGCGATGAGTTGTCACGGCGTGAGGTGAAAACAAAGCCTCCTTCCTGCTTTGGTTGAGGGACAACCCAACTAGCAAAGTCCACAGTTCTGTCAAGACGAAAAACATCACATTATCAAGCAAACTTTGATTGTCACATATTTGTATGTACAGAAAGAGAGTTTTACAGTTTCTTCTCAAAATAGTATTAATACCCCCCTACCCGTCCATAGCAGCTCCAGGCTTTGAGGTCCCCTCCTCCTCTGAGCGTTCTTCCTGGGTCAGGATGATGGGGCTGAAGTGTGTGGCGCTAGAAGTGAAGGCCTCTGGGAGTTGGAGTTGCAGCATGTTGGTTGGGTAGCTGTGGGGAACAGGGCCATGTACAGGAGCCAGTCGGCTCTCAGTGGCCAGTGGCACAAAGCCTACGCACAGTTACAGCCATGCCAGACACAACATTCACCGTGTAGTCTCATGCATCATGCACGAGAAAACATTTAAAGCAGTTTCATTCCTGAATAACACTTAAATCATGCTTATGAGACACAAATGTTTATGGTTTTCCTTTTAAAGAACAAGGCCTATGAACGCCTGTTTTCATATTTGGCAACACAGCCCTTAAAGAAACATTGAAGAAGAAGAAGAAGAAGAAGAAGAAGAAGAAGAAGAAGAAGAAGAAGAAGAAGAAGAAGAAGACGAAGAAGAAGAAGAAGAAGAAGAAGAAGATGAAGAAGAAGAAGAAGAAGAAGAAGGAGGAGGAGGAGGAGGAGGAGGAGGAGAAGAAGAAGAAGAAGAAGAAGAAGAAGAAGAAGGAGAAGAAGAAGAAGAAGAAGAAGAAGAAGAAAATATGTCTAGAATGGATCATGTAAGGCATAGTTTCAGGGGAGTTAGATGCTAGGCAGGCAACGTCCACCTTAAACCAGTGAATGTGCAGTGCCTGCTCCTAGCACGCTTCCCCCTGTAACGTGACAATAACTTAATAGCACTGTAGCGAGGGGTTCCGCTGGCCAACTCAATGAGACAGCTCAGTGAGTTGTTTTAATGACTTTCAAGGGAAAACAATGTCAACGCTGTCCATCTGTCATTCTCTAGATGTACTATAATGGCGAGCAGGAGAGCGAAACACAAAACATTGTCGGTTTTGTGTTGTTTTAAAGTGAACGTGGGCAATCTCCACAGACGAAACGAATGACTGTGGCCTTGTTCTTTAGGGAATCTCCTGATTGTTTGAACACTGAGTGTGTTCAAAGGCATTTCAAGGATTTGATGATGGTAAACGTCAGTAAGTGGAGGAGAGGGAGGGATCTTACCACTGGTGATGTGTGCTGGTGAGTGCTCAGGTGACGTGGGACTGGCCTCCACTTTGATGGGACTCTCTGGGGCAGTTGACTTGAGGTGTTGCTGAACCAGAAAACAAGCACTCACATTCAGACACTTTGATAGTGTTGTGTAGTAGTTAAATAAATAATATATATATATAAATAAGGACCCAAATCCAGTAGACCTCAAGTAGAGTACATGGAATTTTACTATTCAGCTTACAAGAAACAATTCTGAACTCTGACTCTTTTCCTGCCCTGATAATTACATAATTTGTTAGAACACTAGTGTCATTCATTGGAAAGGTTAAACACAAAAGATTCAAATATTATTGATAATATTAATATTAATATTGATAATAATAATAATAATAATAATACTAAATTAAAAAGGTCAAATATACATATTGTACTTCAATTAAGAGGGATTAGATGAACCAGGGATGGATGAATATCAAACAAATGATTGATACTAAAGAAGCGTGGAGGTGTACCTGTTGAGTTGCGTCAATCAGCTTGGTCCACACTGTTTCAGCAGTGGTCCCTTGGCGTGATAAGTAGTCACGACAGCTCTGGGGGAGGGTTACGAAACAGTTGAGTTACATAACGTCTATATATTTATAGAAAAAGAAATGTATTTACATCCTTGAGTTTTTCTTCAACCACCAAATGACATGTTTATCTAATTGAGCCATTGTGAAGGGGCTGCCAGAGCTGGGGTACGTTCTCAACGTACTGTTGAGAACTGTTGTCGTACGTACTCAAGTGTTGCACACCTCTAAAATAGATCAAAGGATGCAGATATATGCAAATGTTTTTAATTTCGCCTTACAATCTGAGATGGAGCACATGTTATGTCCCTGATTTCCTCCACTAGTGTATTCATAGTAATATATACAACTACTATATATCTATACTATTAATAACACTCTACGTTACCATATAAGTAAGGGATTTATCACATCTATCAACCCTCCACTTATCAACATATGCAATACATATAAAGCCAATTAACAAAGGTCATGCATCCTTTGTTTTGAAAATAATGACCGATTTCAAATGTGTGTTCTGAGATGTATTGTTCCGTGTTGTTAAATGTAAAACATGTGAATGAGCAGCGTTTGAGTCTGCTGCTGGGGGACCGCCGCACCTTTTTAGCCATGACAATGGAAGGCCTCTCAATGGGGGTCCTCCTGGCCATCTCCAGCAGCAGTCTCTTCAGCTTGCGAGGCATCGCCAGCTTCTGATTGGCCGACAGGCTGAACTTGGCGGTGGCCCACAGAATAGCCGCCACCCCGTAGACACAGGCCTGAGCCGCCACGGAGAGATCAGGAGAACAGAGCATGATTACCGATGTCCTTAAACTGGGAAAAGGCTGAATGCTGAAAGAGGAGAGTGGTATAGGCCGCTAGAAACGACATGCCTTCTCAGTCATGATCCCATGGTCTTGAAATTCTGGGGCGAGATAAAATGCATCACAGGAACCTAGAAGAAAGAAACACTAAATTATCAGTGAATTACTTTTTTTTTATTAGGTTTGTAATGTTGCAGCCAAAAAACGAGATTTAATGACAGTGTAGGTAATTTAACAGAGTGGAGCATTGCTGATGAGGTTGTGATGAGCCAACGGGATTGGGTTAAGAGGTAAAAGGACTGAATGGATCACACACTGGATGCCAGTTGGCAGAGAGGTAGTATGGTTCACCAATACAATACAGGATCAATCTTCATTGAAACGGCTGATGAATCATCGATTTGTATGCCATGAAGGCACAAATCAATATATATTAAGACAATCTGAGCAAAATCAGGGCAAAAGTCATGATATGTTAGAGAGAAAAACACTTACCAACGTTTTTGGGCTTTAAGAACAGCACTTCTCCCTCACAGCCCACGTAAACTGTGTCCAAACATAAGTATGCTGATATAGAAAGAAGTGAACATGATTTATGCAATCATTATTTAATCATGGGCAATTTGTTCATTATCTCTCTAATGAACCAATAACAAAGAAGTGGAAGCATGCAAATAACAATGTAAATGAAATAAATAAATACGGGCTCATTGACCCTGAGCGTCAGTCGACACTGCGGCAGCATAATAATAAAAACAGAGGCAACTACCTAAATAAAATAATAATACGGAAATCCTAATAAATACAGACATGCATTTTAAAATAGTGTTGCTTTGGTGTTTGATTTTACCTGGGAAGTCGATGTAGGTCTGGAGCGTGGTCAGGCAAGTGTAGCACAGAGCCCACAGCTCATTGACCCTGAGTCTGCGTCCACAGCGCGGTAGCAGCTCCCTCAGAGAGATCCACTGGTGGGGAAACGCGAGCACACAAACAAGATCAATACAAGAAGAAAAACACACAAAACAAATGAGTTCAAAATAACATTGGATCTATTTCATGCTAAGATTGTGCATCCGTTCTAATATCTACCGTGCAACAATAAAATACCAGGACACTGAAATGGGATCTTCTGAAAAACCGAACTGTAAACCCTAAACTCGGGCTAGCAAAACAGGAGTCTGACGGACCTCATCTTGGGTTTCCTCATTCAGACACAGCATGCTCTTGGTCATGTGGTTGTTAGGAGCGTAGAGAAGGCACCCTAGCGATCCTCCGTCGTCGACATCACCGGGGCTGCATTCCGTCCGGCGACCCGGCACGGGTGACCCCTCGCCCCCGCGGTCGCGCTTCCCCTCGCCCCCACCGCCGTTAGCCATCGCCACGTCGCTACGGCACGTACACTCCCCCGCGCCGTTCTCGCTACCCTCTGGCGGCCGCCGCCTGTCCGTCGAGGGGTCCGCTGCGTACTCCCGGGACATGGGGTAGCACTCGCAGGACTGGCCCCGGTCCAGCGGCCTCCGGCGGCGGGCCGCACCGCTCCAGGCCGCCCCGCACCC
This sequence comes from Pollachius pollachius, assembly GCF_949987615.1. Lineage (NCBI taxonomy): Eukaryota > Metazoa > Chordata > Actinopteri > Gadiformes > Gadidae > Pollachius > Pollachius pollachius. Next base: position 13,811,266 of record NC_136935.1, read on the forward strand.
CGGGGCCTCGTCCTCGTCCGGCCCGATCTCTGTCAGGTCCGACACGGGCACGCTGATGTCCCCGTGGGCGGCCGGCGCCAGCGAGGATGGGGGGTTGTTGGAGTCCGGCACGGAGCAGGACCGGTTCAGGACCCCCCGGCTGGAGCGCCCCTGCTGCGGCGGGGGCCCGGACCACCGGGCCATCGGGGCGCCCGTTGGCCCGGTGGTCGGCGTTAGGCCGGCGCTGTCGTCCTCCATGTCGGCCGCCCAGAGGTACGGGTCCCAGGGGTCTTCGCACGCCCGCCACCGCCGCCACGGCGACGATGGCGGACGGCTGATGCCGTCCGCTGCGTTGTTGACGTCGCTGTCGCCCTCGGAGACGGGGCTCTGGAACGGACATCTGGTCTCGGCGTGCTGCCACCGCGCCTCCCAGGAGTCGTCGTTGGCACCTGTAGCGGCACGCACACACACACACACACACACACACGCACACGCACACGCACACACACACACACACACACACACACACATACACATCCATACACACACGAGCCACACACACAAACACAGACACATACACACACACACACACAGACACACGCGCACACACTAACACAGTCATGAAGGCTCTACAACTGCATAGCAGCGGTCACCATGGTTACGTGGTGTGTGAGTTCCGTGGGCTGACCGTTGAAGTTGGACACGGACTCTAAGGAGAGGACACGGCGTCCCACAGAGGACAGCTTGCGACACACAGCGGAGGAGGAGTTGGGAGCCAGCTTCTGCTCGGCCTGGTCCAGGATGTCCTACAGGGGGAGAACACAAACAGAGACAACATCCTAATTCAGCTGATTATGGGAGAACTCAGATAATACAACACTGGTTTTCTTGCTGAATGCCGCAAAAGCAAAGTGTAAATGAGGAAAATGTTTCTCATTAGTTGTATTCTCTAAGCACTTTGGTGGGAAAAAAAACTGCCAGGCTATAAGAAACTATTTTGGAGGAAAATAAAACAATGCTTTGCATATGATCGTCAATTCTCTTGAGTCACCGTCTGCTGCCTACATTAAGAGGATTAACCACATCCTTGAAATCGACCTCCTTTGTTGTCAGTCCAAAAAGCCCCTTTTAAAACCAAGGGACCATTGTTGGACCAAGACCATGTTTACATTATGCCATTGTGCAGCCAAACACATTTTGTTTTATGTTCAATCACATACTCTTTTCTCCAAATTGTTTATATTAAAAACAACATGAAAACAGACAACAAGTGAGCAAACAAATTCTAAATTGCCTCCAAGAGCCCTCTTAGTTGCCCTGACATCTTATTTCCACTTGGTGGTGCAAGAGATCAATAGCTAGGAGCAGCTCAGCAGTTAGAGCAAGTTGTCTGGTGGCAACTGGTGGGTTGCTGATTTGATCTTTAGCTCCTCCTGCCAGAACTGCCCTCGATCAAGAAACCAAACTCCTAACTTACTTTGAGCTGAGGTGAATACTGAAAGACATTCAGCTCTGCTCAGTCCCATATATAGCTGTGCCCCATTTGTGTACACCATCCCGTTTAAAAGAAGAATGTTACATGGGCGGAGCTAGTAAGAGCGTACCTGTGGGCGTGGCCTGTCGCCAGGAAGCTCCGCCTGCATCAGCTCCAACATTCGGAGAGCCTCCGCCCCCAGCTCCACCTGCAACTCCGGCTCGATGACAAAGTCCAGCGCCGCGGAGAGCGTGGACCCCAGCGAGAACACGTGACCCTGTTGGGGAGAGGGGCTCTGGTCAAACGGACAAAACCAGGAAGTCCGATGTCCTGTCCTAACCCCTTTTCCTTCCCCTCGACGTCATGAGGTCAAGGAAAGAATACGTTAGAACTTAGAAAAAGACAACCACGGGTGCTATCTCAATCTGACTGCCCTTACTCTAGGCTTCGTCATTGTGCGATGATGGATGTTATGGTCATGGGTCTGCCATGTTGAACAATGTACCGAAGATGGACCACTACAGGAAAACGGTGCCTCACTTTAAATGTGTCTGCTGCAAGGGAATTGGCATTATTTTCTTTCCTTTGGTAGAGGATGGTCCAGTCAACCCTATGTTAAAGGTGATAAGAAGTGAATCATTGAATCACCTTTCTTTAGCATTTACACAGACAGCTCATATCAAAGCTGCCACTGTGATACTTCCGGGGTCATTTCAGTCACTTAGCCCTTCCTGGACAAAAAAGACTATTCAGCCACACACAGAAAGACACAGATTACACAGACTATTAGAGACAGAGATTAGAACAACATGTCACCGATAAAACCTTAATGTCCGCAGCCTGACTGTTGGCTTGAACCCTGACTAGGACGCCAGCCTGACCCGATCATGCTCAAGAATGAGGCATTCAAGAAACATCACTGTAACTTTCTTAAGATGAAAAACCTTCTGCTAAATGAATTGTAATTGTAATAATGAAACATCACAACTCAAAAGAAGCTAAGCATTCACAACAGTGTTCGAGCTCACATCACCTGTATTCCTTAATAGATATAAATGGCATTCTGCCGCGGTTTTAAAATAACAGCTCGATGGATCACACCAGCGGAGGTGGAGGAACACAGTGTTCCAGGCACTAGCCTCTGATTCCAACCCCATTCAGCCTGTTTTCACTTTACAGCTCATCTCAGTCTGATGGCACTCGTAAGCATTTAATGATTCAAATTAAAAGGGAATTATGCAAAAACAATTTCCACAAACAGTTCCGTTATCACCGCATCTTTTCCCTAATCTTGATCTATTTTCCACATTTTCTTTTTTCCCCCCGGAACCCAAATGAGGCAATTGTACTTCATTGTATTTCATAGACATTTAGTTAGCTAAGCCCCAATGATTTTAGTTTAAACGCTAATTTGCGAGGCTATGCAGCAGTCAATAAAGCTTTTATCTGGCTCTGGCTAGCAGATATAACAGACGCCCCGACATCCGTCAGCACGCACGCCGTTGCTATCCCGCAGGCTCATCACACAAATCACCAAGCCGCGCTGCGTCCCGCTGGAGACCCTAATCCACTAGCTAATCTTGATTTCACAAGCTTTCATAGGCGCCGGCCGCGGGCGCTGCAGACACTTGAAATGCTGTCTTATCATTCCGGCCACGTGAATGGGGGAGAGAAACAAAACAATAGTCTGAGGAATTGAAAAGAAAAGCCATCTGACAAAAAAACACATAACCTCATCAGATAGACATGTCTCCATTTTGGTGCTGTAATTGTCACGTTGTGGACGTTGATGACAGGGCTTCTTGTTTAGTTTGGGTTTGTGGACTTCATGTGTATATTCATGTATAGCTTTTCGGCCTTGAGGTGGGTTTTGGGCAAGAGTTCACATGGCAGGCCCCATGGCCAAAACCACTATACTGCTGGTATGGGATACGGATATAGCTAGGTAAACAGCTGGGGGAAGCTAGCCTTCAGCTGCTGTGATGCCCTAGGTTTGAGGCTCTATATCTGCTTTATCCCAATTGAATAACCAACTGTATATAAAGAGCCATAACTAGAAGGAGTGTAAGGGGCGTGGTCATCGGTGGATACATCATTAAATCTTGCACATGTTCTCAATTAATCCCATAAAAGCCTTGCTCCTTTCTAGTTGGGCAGGCTGACCTTTGAATAGTAACACCGATTTCACTACAACGGGATCCATCAGCAGCACACACACCCACCCATGCACACACACACACACACACACACACACACACACACACGCAAACACACACACACACACACACACACACACACACACACACACACACACACACACACACAGATACACACAAACACACTAATTGCTACAATCCATTTGGAGCAATTGGTGCATGAATTTCAGACAGACTACTACTCTCACCTATAATCAGCCTATAATTCACCGGGAGGTTTTGATAGCCAAGCATTTTCATCCGAAGATAATTGGTCATTACGGCGCTGCTCACCTCAAATGTACTGCCTGTGTGGTCAAACTCTGGCGGTACAAATGAGCCTTCCACGTCATCTGCAGAGAAAGAAAAAAATCACTTCTTATATCAACCCTACACCACCCATGCGAAAAACTATGCAACCTGCAAGTCATTACTCGTAAGGAATTCAATTACATCGCACAAGTTAATGAACACAAACTGCATACATTACCTGCTCATGTAACAAACGCATGTTTCTTTCAGCTCTATCCCTTATTCATGACCTGACTTCTTCCATGTCCTACAAAAGCTACTTTGTACTCATTCTGAGTGTGGCTCGGCCCCCCCCACCCTACCTGTGGGTCACACCACCCACTGTGTGGCACTGTGGAGCGGCACTGCTCTCACACCACCCAGAGGTTCAGGCACAAGGGCGCCGCATAATTCACTGATCAAAGGAGAACAAAGCCTCCCCAATGGACGCCCGTGATACAGGCGCGTCGTGTCGCTGCTCTGTGACAGGAGGCAAACCAGCTGCAAAGGTGCAACTCCCATACTAAAGAAAATACCAAAAAACACTAACGCCAGCCACCCGCCTCCACGACACATCAGAACCCCCCCCATCATCTGCATAATACATGTCTCTGAGATCATTTCCAGACAAACTCAGCAACCTCACTGCTGCGTTCTGCATGGTCCATGAAGCCATTGTTTCTATAGTGGGGGATTGTTGGGCTCAACCATACACAAACACACACACAGGCAGGAGATACATTATATAGACATTGCAGATACACTGTTTTCTGAAGCATACTCGGTAGATCGACCGAGATCGAGTGTAGATCGAGTGTGTGAGAGCGTGAGAAAGAGAGAGAGAAAGAGAGGGGGGAGAGAGAGCGATCAAGAGAAAAAGAGAAAAACAGATAGAGGAATAGAGAAACAAAGTTCCTTTTTTCCATTGAAACACACTAGGTAGACAGAGTGTGAGAGAGTGAGAGTTTGAGAGAGAGTGAGAGGGGAGAGAGAGAGAGAGTGAGCGAGATAGAAATAGATTAGAGAAAAGAGAGCGAGCACGAGGGAGATTGAGAGTGGGAGAAAGAGAGAGTGATAAAAAGTGAGTGAGAGGAATAGTGAGTGAGCGCTAGAGAGAGGGAGAGTGAGGTGGGCGGGAGAAGAAGCTGGGAAGAGATGAAAGACACAAAGTGGGTCATGACAGATTTGGGTTTGTCTACTGGATTTATGGTGTCCTTTCCTAGTTGTGGGAGAACTCACCTCTCCCCCCTCTCCTCTACAATCCTCTCCTCTCACCCCTCTCCACCTCTCTCCAGTTCTATACACTGCTCATCTATAAAATCCTCTCCTAACTCCTCTCTGTTGAAGTTAGAAGGTGCTAGTTATTTTAATCTTTGTTTATTTCAGCTTCAAATTGAGTCTAACATCAGTAATTTTGCGTGGCTTATATTTTTCAGTCGGTTATTTCTTAATCATACAGCGATTTGGCATCAGATTAGCGTTATTAAACTAAATAGACTGATTGGTTTATGGAATTCATATTACAAGGGACATTACACTTATTGTCTCCATATATTTGAACAATTGCATTTAAATGTGTAGGTCATTGGTGAATGACACCGTTTTAGTATTGCAGCAATAATGGTACAAATAGTCATTATCTTTACTCTACAATATTTCCCTTGAAAGTAGAAATGAAGCACTAACTAGCCACCAGCCATTGTGGCGGTGGCTGTTTATAATAGACCTATTTGATGCCCTCCGGATAATATAATTGGCCAGTTACTGCTCCCAAGCAGCCCTACAGAGTGGCTAATACACAGATGAAGAGCACTATACATGTAATAGAGGGTATCGGAGCAAGGCTTTTGTTCCACAAAGATTGTACATGATTATAATATACTTAATCTCCTCTCCCACATCGGTGTGTCCATTCGTGCTCTTGTGTGTGTGTGTGTGTGTGTGTGTGTGTGTGTGTGTGTGCGTGCGCGGGCCAGTCTTTGAATGATCAATACACCAATCGGGCTGAATTGCAAAGCGGGGCTGAGTTAGCATAGATGACAGCGTTCTCCTCCGCTCAGCATAAAGAAAACAGACGGCGGCGAAGGATGGAGCGGAGTACTGACGCTCCATGTTTACTCGCCAGGGCTTTTATTTGCTCAGTGTGAACCCCGCAGCAGGAGGCCGCTACACAATCCAATGAGGCGTGACCACAGTTTGCACTTCAAAGAGGCGGTCAAGCTTATTAAGAGGAGACACTATCAATCACATCTCTCCCTGTCTCTTTCTCTCTCTCTCTCTCTCTCTCTCTCTCTCTCTCTCTCTCTCTCACTCTCTCTCTCTCTCTCTCTCTCTCTCTCTCTCTCTCTCTCTCTCTCTAAAAGGGAAGGACTAATAGTGCTGATAACTCAATATTCATGTTTATTACTTTTCTGGAGCCCAGAAGTGATATGCAATTACAATCATCGGCAACATATTAATTGACTGTGTAAATCTCATGCAACGATGTGAACTTTGAAAGATTATATATTTTGTTATATGACATGCTCTGTTTAATTGGGGAGCAGCCAACTTGAAGTAATGACATTGTGTATCAATGATTACCGTAACAGTAAATTACTGAAAATAGCCAAGCACTAATGTCAACACAGAACAACTTATCAACTGCCAAGTTGTGATAAAGCACATGTGTGTGTGTATGTATATGTCTGTATGTGTGTGTGGGAGAATGTTTGCATTTGTACGTATGTGTGTGTGTGTGTGTGTGTGTGTGTGCGTGTGTGTGTGTGGGGGTGTGTGTGTGTGTGTGTGTGTGTGTGTGAGTGTGTGAGTGTGTGCGAGTGTGAAAGCCTGAATGTTTATTTAATTCTGAACCCAGGATGAATGTACTGATAGTTGACTAGCATGGACCATGTTGCCATGACAACAATCCCCATGGCAGCCTTGACACTGTTGAACTCAGTTATGCTCATCAATTGTTGCAGTTTGGCACGAATACATTGCATGCTATGTACCCATGTGTGTGTGTGTGTGTGTGTATGTGTGTGTGTGTGTGTGTGTGTGTGTGTGTGTGTGTGTGTGTGTGTGTGTGTGTGTGTGTGTGTGTGTGTGTGTGTGTGTATGTGTGTCTGTCTGCATGTGTGTATGCATGCCTTTGTGTGTGTGTGTGTCGTGTGTCTGTGTGTTTAAATGTGTGCATGAATGTGTGTGTATGAGTGTGTTTCAATATGTGTGTTAGAATCTGTGTGTGCGTTTAAATATGTGTGAAGAATGTGTGTGTGTTTGTGTGTGTGTGTGTGTGTGTGTGTGTGTATGTGTGTGTGTGTGTGTGTGTGTGTGTGTGTGTGTGTGTGTGTGTGTGTGTGTGCTTGTGTCTGTGTAGAGGATTGACACCAAATAAGAGTTTTGAAGAAGATAAGATGAAACCATATTGGTAATGGGCTTGGCAAACTAATCAATCAACAGATGGAATGAGCATATTTTACTATTTTTGCCAACTCAAACATTTATTTTTGTACCATTGGTTACTAGCAGGTATAATTGGGGATCCTGGAGAAAGTAGAACATAGTAAAGTAACACATGGAAATCGACAGTTAATGTAATCAGTAAAGGGAAAGGTTTAAATTGATTGCCTTTTAAAGGTCACACAAGATTACAGGAGAATGAAGCCCTTATTTAATTTAATTAAATGTAATGTAATGTAACTTAAATAAATTACATTTCATTGCATCTGTGTACATTTTATTACATCTAAGTTAATTGAATTTCATTAAAGATAATTTACAGTAATGCTAATGTTTCCGACAGCTTTCAAATCAAGCAATCAAGCATTTAATCCTGACTTGTTGCTGCTAGTGCATGAAAATATAAAGATTTGGAGATTCACCTTCTTTGGCAAATCAGCTTTAAAGGTCACTCCCTCTCAAAAGCCTCCTCTCACATTCCTGTCACCGCCTACTAGTTCCCCTCTTTTAAACATCATTGACACTGTCATTCTCCTCTTATGTAATATCTCAAAGGCATTTACTTGCTAAACGGGACAGAAATTATATTCTCTCTGACTTATGAGTTTGCATCGTAATTAATAACATGCCCATTTCCCATGAATCATTTGCACCTTTTTCAAGCTAGCAAGTCATTCAATTGAAATATAACCATTTTCAACAGGAGAAAGTAATACAAACCCACTCTAAGCATAGACAAATTACAGGGAATTACCAAACGTGGCGTATCCGGGCTTTTTTTAGAGGGGATAGGGCTACACCCCCAGCATAACACAGGGGGTGTGTGTGGGGGGGGGGGGGGGGGGGGGGGCACCAACAGACCACAACACCCAGCCTTTCCAGAATGGTGCAGAGAATGTTGAAAACAATCTTTTATTTGTGTGCCAGATTTAGCAGGGGTGACGGTGGCATGTGCCCCCCGAGGCAGCCCTGTGGACACAGCCAGATAACAGAGCAGAGACCACTGTTTGAGTGGGAAGGTTGTGCAAACAACAGAGGTTATGGTACAACAAGAGGGTGCTGACAGAGAGAGGGAGAAAGAGGGAGGGAGAGGAAGGGAGGGAGAGGAAGGGAGAGGGAGGGAGAGAGGAAGAGAGCAAGAGAAAGAGTAAGAGAGAGAGCGAGAGAGAGATAGCGAGAGAGAGAGTAAGAGAGAGAGATAGCAAGAGAGAGAGAGTAAGAGAGAGAGATAGCAAGAGAGAGAGAGAGAGAGATAGCGAGAGAGAGAGAGTAAGAGAGAGAGAGAGAGTAAGAGAGAGAGAGGGAGTAAGAGAGAGTGAGAGAGTGCGAGGGAGAGAGAGCGCCTCACCGCTGAGCTGCTCCATGAAGCACACGTTTCCGTGGGCGTTGAATGCCAGCGTGTCGGGCGTGATGCACAGGCTGTGGAAGAGCTGGGTGGGCTGGATGCTCCGCAAGGCCAACACACACTCGCCACTCATGGCCCACACTTCCTCCTCCGTCAGACAGCTGTCCCGCAGGCAGAGGATGTCGGCCAGAGAGACGTTCTCCTGTCGAAGAGATGCAGAAGGGGACGTAGGGGGATGAAGATGAGGACAAACACACACGTGAAAAAACATGCATGGGATAATTGGCCACTGCCAAATTTGACTTTTTGCATCACTTGGTGATACTGCGTCCCTGCTTAACCACCTCTAACTAACTCACTTTTATCGTTATCTAAGCGCACAGGCATTAACATGGGTTGATACAGATACATAAATGGATTCTATCTTCTTATTCAGCGTTAATGTTCACCAGTTATTTCACGCTCGAAATGATGGGATACATTTGTATATGAATAGTGTGAAAATGCACACATACACACACACGCACACACGCACACACACACACACACACACACACACACACACACACACACACACACACACACACACACACACACACACACACACACACACACACACACACACGTTTGCACAGTGCTCACTGCTTGGTTCTGCTGGTGAGTCAACACTCCCACATAAACCCACAATCTCTGCTGTGACCCAGCGCTACCGAGTGGCCACGCCCCCTTTGCCAAGCAGCCCTCTTCCTGATCTCACACATTCCAGTCAGCATCCACACAGACAGCCTCTTCTTCTTCTTCTTCTTCTTCTTCTTCTTCTTCTTCTTCTTCTTCTTCTTCTTCTTCTTCTTCTTCTTCTTCTTCTTCTCCTTCTTCTTCTCCTGTTCAGTGTGTTTGATGCGAGGGAGGTTGGACGAAAGGGGGGAGGGAGAGGGAGGGAGGGGGGAGAGGAGGGGGCTCCCTGGAGACAGGACCTTAGTTGTGCGAAAGGGAATTCGGAGATTCCAATACATGTGCGTGTTTCACATAGCATGAATATTTGCTCTGTTTCTGTTTTCTAAATATGGTTGATGAAGGGGACGAGGCTGATTATGTCATTATGTACGTTGCTTAGCACTGAAGGTTAATATGAAAAGAGGCAATGTTTTTTTCCCGTTTTGCTCTGTCTTCTGTTTAACGATAAAGCAAGTGGACTCTTCATTTTGGTGCCTCTCTATTCTTGCATGCACACAAAAAACCAAACTAAGACATTCATTTTGCCATGCTGTTGCTTGGTTAGGTGAATCCCTTCCAATTTAAATGCCTATTGTGATTTTGAATCCGGCTATGTGTTACGTTGTATTTAATTTAAGTGTAAGAAAGGTGTTATGAAGGTATTTTACAAAATCAATAACATTGTTTTTTGGACAATTATGAAAAGTCGAAGGATGTGAAGTGTTTCTACATTGCGTTTGCGTGTGCTGCACAGAGAGTGAGATCCTGTTAGTAGTGCCATCTCCGGGTGATGTTGACCAATGTCTTGGTCGATGACATGTTTGGGTTCAGCCCTCCATGACCTCACTACTGAGCATCATTCCTAATCGCTGTGAATTGGTGCTACTAAACACTATCTCTGAATGTCTTTCGCAGTGTCTTTTAGAAGACAGCGATTATTCGCTGACGGAAGACCGAAAGTGTCTTCCTTAAACCCCACTGACAAACAGGTGGGTGTCCTACTCATCTCAATGAATCACATGCAGAAAGTATGACACGATTGCCAAAACAACATGTCTTGTGGGTATATTCATTCACAGACTAACAAACTGCACTGTTGGGGTTGAGGAGAAGAGGAGAACCTCAGGGGCAACACATGGAAGAAAAACTGGGTTGCTCTGACAGAAATGTCTACATCCGGGTAGACATATGTGTCTCTACCATGTACGCATGGTGGTGTGTCTCTCAGCGAGTCACGGCTTGGAGCAGCTTGAAAACAGAGAACGCCTCCTCCGGTATACGGGAGCCATATAGGCTAAGGCCCAATTACAGGGCAGGAATCTGCCACTTTAAGCAGCAGCAGTAGCAGCACTAGCACCAAGGACCATAAATAGGCAACCTCCCTTGAGGTTGTTGTGGAGCTACAGAAAGTAAGGGGTTCTCTCCTGCTCTATCGCTCTCCCTCCCTCTCATCCTTTTTCTACTCCATATGTGCAATATGCTGTCCTACATAAGTCTCTCCTCTTAACCCCTGGGGTTCTGATGAGGCAAAGACGCTGCATCGATGCTCCGTTGTCCCACTGAGGCATTCTAGGTAATGGGTATGCAGGAAGTGAGAGAGGAACAGGCGTTTGGATGAGAGACACTAGAAGACACTATCTAACTGAAAAGTGTGTCAGCAGCTTTCTGTTCGTTTTCGTTTTTAATATTGTTGCACTTGGAAGTGTCTGATGAAAGAGGTTGCTCATAGTTTGTATTCAACAAACAAACTAGGTTTGGTTTGATTGTCAGAATAAATACTTCTACCAACTCGCTCTTTAGTCATATGTTTATATTCGGCCTACCAATACTTTGTTTAAGCCTTTGCTTGGCCGTAAAGGGAATTGTGTGGTGTACTAACATCATGCTAAATAACATGTTTCTAATTTTGTATGATTGCATTATTTTTTCTATCTACATTTTCTATTCATATATTGTGTTTATTCATTTCGATGATTCAGTTTCTTCCAAAAGAGTTATCAATTATTAAAACTAGAAAACGATCTGGTAATAATTTGAAGGAAAAATATTATGAAAAAATGCATTCCAAACTGTGCATCGCATCTTTCAGCTTTTTCTACGAATAAACTAATAACACATACGAACATACGAGAACATCAGCAATCAACATCACCAATCAGGAAGTTCAGTTCACGCATGCATCGGATAGGCTGTACGAAGTGGTGCAGCAAAGATTCAGAAATCAACAGAAGAGTGTTACCTCGTCTTCAAGGAGTGGAGGAAGATGTTCCAGTTCACTGAAGCACTCTCTTCCATCTCTCCCCAAGTATCTCACCGTATGATCAAATGTCTCCATTGTGTCTATCCTATCGTTCAAGGATGAAACCAAGTCTAACAGTTAGTACAAAACATTCAGACTTGTACTCAGTTTCCACAGTGTGTCATCTAACAGCCTAGTACCACCAACAACGTAGACTAGGGAGCCGAAGAAGAATTGAACTGTACCAAAAAAAAGAAAAAGGACACTTTTTTCCGATGGTTTCTTCTGGTCCGAGTCCGAGCGGATAACGCTTTGCAGCATTCCGCTACTCGATGCGGTATGAAGTCACTGCGCCTCGGCGCGGGACACCGCAGCCCAAGACAAACCCGGATTCCTCTCATACAACACGGGGACGCTGAGGTCTGACCATTCACGGCAACGCAAAGAACGGTTCGATTAATCGATTGCTTTACGACATGGGGAGTTTGCCTAGTGTGGCGCTGTCATGGCAACGAGCACTTGCGCACCTCCACAGCAGCCAGCGTTAAAAACTCTCCTCTCCCTGGCTGCAGGCTGTGCGACGCTGTGGATGGGATGGTTGGCAGGGGACTGCTGTTGTGCTGAACGCCTCCGTGTGTGGAGAAGCGGTTCCGTGACTCACACAGGTTAGGTATTGGTTTGATCATGAGTCCATTTCATCTCATAAGCATTTGGTTCAAAGGATGTGGGGGAGTGTTGGTTCCATGATAGAATGACTATTGCTTTAATTTAGGATTATCTAATTTAAAGAAAGAGCAATTCCTGCACACATCATACAATTCATACTACATAAATAAAAGCCCACTATTGCCTTATTGCTCTTTTGTTTTTTTCCTTCTCTGTAAAGGCTTGCGCTCACTTGATGAAACTGGTGCATATCTTCTAAAGCCTAACTTTACTTCCAGAGGTGTGTCTGTTCAACCCGTGTGAAGGGAGGTTTTGAATGTATTCTGGGTCAGTAGCCACTTGGAGGGCAGAGCAGAGTTGGATCATTCTGTCACGAGCTGGTTCCAGGAACAAAAACCTGCCCACCACCTACAAAGAGAGGGAGAGACATAGAGTGAGAGCAAGAGAAGGAGCGAGAGAGAGAGAGAGAGAGAGAGAGAGAGAGAGAGAGAGAGAGAGAGAACGAGAGAGAGAGCGACTGGCAGAACACAGCACACAAGATTAGTTTAGCTCTCCTGGAACCGTGTGCGTTGGAGGAGGATGCAAAGATCCCATCATTTCAACTCCTCCACCCTGCATCGCTACAAGGATACATTCGTGTTCCTAAAGAAGAGCTGCATTCACACGGGAGCCCTTGGGTTAAAAATTCCATTTGTAGTCCACGCGGACGTTGTTATTGTCCCACCACCGTCCATACTAATGTAAAGTCTGCTGGGGGGTGGACAGCCGACGTGCGAGAAGGTAGTAATACAAAAATGCTATTATGTTGGCAGCAACCCCGTGGCCGCAGAGAAATGACACAGCCGAGAGGTCGGTGTGATGGGTGGGGGAGATGGAGGAGACGGGAGAGGGGGTGCACCACTCTATTTGGAAACATGGTGCTGGGGCTATTAGGCCTTTGCCGAGTGTGGCGGCGGCTTCTTGTGCGAATGGAGGGAATTGGGTGAATCCATTCCACGTTGGCTGCCAGGGGGCTGGTAAAGGGATCACCATGCGTGTCGTAGTCATGATAAGAACATGCTTTTTATTTCGCCCCTATAGCCAGCAAGGCTCTGGGAACGACACAACCCTCGCTTAAAAGGATTAGTTGCATCCAGGGAAACATGTTGAGTGAATACTAGCAATTTGGTTTGACTTTAATTGTTAAACTATGATTTATCTGATACGACAGAGTGAGAGCAGGCAAGAGAGAGAGAGAGAAAGAGAGAGAGAGAGAGAGAGAGAGAGAGAGAGAGAGAGAGAGAGAGAGAGAGAGACCTGCTTTGGCAATGCAAATGTATATTTCTCATGCCAATAAAGCTTTTTTGAATTTAATTGAAAATTGAGAGAGAGAGCAAGAGCCGGGCGAGAGAGAGAGCAAGACCAGGGTGAGAGAAATAGCAAGAGCACAAGAGAGAGAGAGAGAGAGAGAGAGAGAGAGAGAGAGAGAGAGAGATAGACCCCAATAGAGAGAGTTACTCTATTGGGGTCCATCTCGGGGCTATGGTGGATTTTTTCCCTCCATACACAGTAATCCGAAACACAGAGCAGTACCATATGCGGAGAGGTCAGATACTGTGTGTGTGTGTGTGTTGTGCTACGATGATTTGGGAGCAGCCAATATTCTATCTAGTAGCAACAGAAACACACATTGCATTCAATATAGCGTAGGGGTTTACGTCGTGCCATCTGGGCAGGTGAACCAGAGATGGACCAGTTATCCATGTCAGGGGCTGAAGAGTCAGCACACAAGCAGCCATTACTAGCCAGTCAGACTAGGCAAAGGCCAGCAACAGGGGACAGTTGAAATTCCCGGGAGGACACAGTAGGCGTGATGCAGTGTTGTAGACAAACCCCTCCAGAAACATTGTCACAGTTCTAACAGGAGCCAGGGCAGCTGTACAATGTGCCAATGCTTAGTACTAATAGTACTGAGTTTCTGTTTAGCCACTCCGAACTTGTATTATTGTATTATTAAACTAGTATTGTTTTTTCCCCCCAATTTTTTTAAAAGAGTTGGATTCAAACAAAATAACATATATTTAACAGAGATTCATTCATCCTTATTAATGATGGATGACTCCGCATAGCGAAGGAGATTTACAGTGGATGCGAACCCTTCCTGGAGGCTGATCTCAGCCTACTGATCAAAAGGACACAAGGTAATACTGATCGCTTCACAACAAGATGCACCCGATGTGACAGCTCTATTAAACAGAGGGAGGCTCAATCTATTCATCCCTCTGTTCCCGAGAGGCAGCGTTACAAGAATAGCATGAGCACAGAGACACCTGCAAGCGTGTGGACATCATGCAAATAGTCATAATTACACTGGTAAAATCAATCCTTTAACAAGGAAAACGGGAACATTGTGTTCTAATGAGTGTAGTGCCAGACACGTTTTTAGACTGGATTGAGCAATTTGTGGGATTCTTGATCCTGTTTGCATTGCATTTAGAGGGAAAGGGGACATGATATGTGAGTCACCAGGGGAGGAGACTCCCAGCTTGGAGGTTCTGGGTTCAATTCCACAGTCCTTATTCATCGTCAGCGGCCATATAGATGGTTGAGGAAATCTTCACAATTAAAAGGGTTTCTAAACAGCTACCTGGGTGGGGGAATGAAGTGCAGAACTAAACTAAATAACGCCTTGAGTTTTCATGGTTACCAATTGGCCATATATTTTTTCTGCCGTCTTCTTCTGCATCTGCAATTACACTGCGAGTCTTCTTGGATAAATAACAAATAACAAACAATTACAATAACACTAACAATAACAAAACATGTAATGATGAAACTTATGATGATGCTACCATACCGCGCATGTAGATGGCTTTCCTTCTCCAACAGAGGCCACAATTGAGGTAATCTTGTGTGGATTTGTTTGGGTAACAGAGGAAGCGAGAGAGATAGAAAGAGATTGGTAATCCTCCATTGAGAACGGAAATTGGTAAAAGGAAATTGGCTTACTTTGTTGATGACTAATTACAAGCAAAGACCCACCGAGTCATTCATTAGTACATTTCATCCACTGTTTGCCTCTGACCTGTCTCCTCTGGGCTGACATGTAGTGAGTTGGTTATCTAATTATCCACTGGCAAAGGTGATTAAACCCAAACAACCCCTGCAGTTTCTCTGCATCCCTGCCAGTATTGTGCTCAGAGGACGGTCGTACCAGAGCAGTATTCCTGATTACCAGCTCCACATTCTATACAATGACTTCTAAGTTCCAAATCTTGCAGCTGGATTGGGCAGATGTCTTGACATTGAAATGGTCAGGAAACAGGAAACACCACAACGAATAGCTCCACTTACACGGATCCTACATTGTAATCACTGAATTAGACATTACCAGCAAAGACTTGTTGCCTTTTTTCCTGGACCGAAGAAGAACTTAAAAAGTGTGGAGACATGATATATTTAATGAAGGGACACCAAGACAGATTAAACAATGTCTTAGAGAGAGAGAGAGAGAGAGAGAGAGGGAGAGAGACAGAAAGAGAGAGGGGGGAGAGTGAAAGAAAGTGAGATACTGAGAGACAGACAGACATGTTTTTGCATTCAGTTTTCGGTCTGCTTTTGCGCGGGTCGGCTATTTTTCACTTCCATCTGCACACTCAAAAACTTGTGACTAAAGCTAATCTTTCACTCAATAAAAGTGTAATAAACCGCACAGTCTTGCCCCAAGCAGCAGGTAATTTACGGAGCCTGGCACATGCGTGGCCAGGACAGTACATTTTAGCCCCTCAAGTTAATTTTGCACTTTTCACCTGTCAGATCTAAAGTTTTACCCTCAGGGTTTGTAAGCACCTGTTTCCACAGTAGTGATATTTGCTTATAATATTTCATTTATGACCTCACAAATATGTGTCCTGACAATTTACACCCAAGTTCAATCTTTGTGAGTAATTTGTGTCTCTTTATGTATAATATCATCAATAAAATCATTATTTCAGTCTTTACAGAGAAAAAGCTTTTACTGGGCATTGCATGAAAACACATCCAACCATTAGCTAGCCCGATGACCTCTGTTTGAACTCCATCTAAGAGGCAGTAATAGCGTAACAATAGGTGATGATGTAAAATGACATGATTCATCCAAAACCCAATCATGTATCTACATCATACTTCTTCCAGTAACCCATAATAACCACTAGATGGCAGCTTTGTCCAGGAAGCAGAACTAGGGTAATTCAAGGCCAGGATGGATAATTGGCCTAGTAGCCGTTTAAATCTATATCCATCAATTGAAGCTACGACATGCGGCACGTCATTTAAGATTGTCAACGTGCTTTGCAACGCTCCTGGCCTCCGTCTTTTAGCAGAATATAACATTTTCAGTGCTTGCTCATATGCCATTGTTTCCAGAGAGATAGGGGAGCCAGCAGCAGCAGAACCAGAAGCAGATATGGTCTATGTCTGTGCACAAAATTAATAACCACACTGCCTGAATTCCCATTCGTCTTTCCTATAGCTTTGACGCATGCCTTTTCCAAAGTTCGAAAAACAGTTTAAGTAGACCTAAGGCTCTTATCTATGATGTCATTTATTGGCAGTAATGGAAGGACCTCTGACCTTGTGGAATAAGGGTGCATTGTTTATAGAAAATGTATTTGAGTCTGTCTTCAATTGAACAGTTTCTGTTTAATTACAGAACGTGTTGATGTATTTTTAGAAGGCTTTATACTCTTAGAAACAGAGTACAGAAACAGTCATATTTCTACACTTTGTCTTTGAAGTAATAAGATAAAGAGTAAGAGAGTATGTCTATAATCACTCTCTGACTCTTTATCTTAATACCTTCAATACACAGCATTGACTAGAACTCAGAGTTTGCGTTCTCATAGTTTGTAGTCTATAATAGACGTCAGAATAGACCCTGAATAAAAAATTGTCATTGAATCATCGTGCCCAAATTACCTTCATGTGTTCCAGGGTGCGTCATAATAGGACATGTGGACAACAGGACACGATGCAGCCTGACATGGCGGACAGAAGAGATAGGACGACCCACAACGCTGCCAGAATAAACCACATGGCTGACAGAAGAGATAGGACGAACCACAATGCTGCCAGGGCTGCAACATGGCAGAAAGGTAGGGTTTGCAGAAAATTACTGGACATTTTTCAGATTGAGAATTGGGCTATGTATGCTGCATCTGTTTGTATTCCTAACCCCTGTAAATGCAGAATTTGTCTCATTCAGGATAATTGGGTAATTAGCAGGAATAGTCTACGTGTAGAACAGTTCCCCTGCCACCGGCATCACTGTTGAACTCTTACAAACCAACACGTCGGCCCTTACCCACGATCCTGATTGTTGCATAAAGGCTACACACACAAACGCTCTGCCTCTTCCCTCCTTTGCAGCATGCCGTCATGTCACCATGGAGACGGATATAAATAACAGAGCAGAAGAAAGCGAGAGAGAGAACATTGTGAATCGTAACCTGTAACCCCGTGTGTGTGCGTATCAACGCAACGCTGGCAGTCTGCCGTATCCACGGTGACTCAGACTCCAGCAGGCAGGGTTTTATCACATTCAATAATACCATTTGAATTTCTTGATAGGTATTCAAAAAAAAGATTGCAACAGAAGGACACGTTTAAAAGAAACACATGGACCGCACAACAGCCCAGTGGAATCCCACACACCCGCTTAGGTTGACATGTTTCAGGCTGACACGTAGCCTACAGGCATAGCCTACAGGTGAGTATCAGGTGATGGCCAAACTCTGGGGTAGGTGTGTGTGGAAGACGAGGGGGTGGGGGGGTTGTGTGTTTGTGGATGTGTGTCTTAATTTCTTCTGTGTGTGTTCGGTGTGTTTTTGTTTGTGTGTGTATGTGTGCCGATGTATGAGTGTTTGTGTGTGCGTGTGTGTGTGTGTGTGTGTGTGTGTGTGTGTGTGTGTGTGTGTGTGTGTGTGTGTGTGTGTGTGTGTGTGTGTGTGTGTGTGTTTAATACCTCGGTTTTCCAAGAAAGGAGCAAACACCATTTATTTATTATTAAAAATGTTTGGGGAGGGGAGCATTGTGGGGAGGAAGCAGAGGAATACAATTGCCTGGAGGGAAACTGCTGCAAGGGGAAAGGCATTGTGAGGCTGGGAAAACATGGCAAAGACGAGCAAATAAACCAACCAAGCTGGTTTTGTTTTCCCATGGCTTGCCCGTGTGTATGGCATTAGCATACGATCCCCTCCTGTGAACAAACAACTAGGTCTGAAGCCCTGCGATGGTAAAATACCTCCATTTGCTCACAAGTCAAATGGATGCTTTTGGGGATTTTACAACTATCTGGGCATAGCCGCGTTGTAGTATTATCATTAATGTTAAACTATTGTTTTTAACCTTGCTGGTAGCATCAACACTGAACAACGGCAACAAGGACAGAAGGTGTATTCACCGGTGTACATTTGCTTTAACCTAAGTCCACTTCTTGCAATCAAGAAAAAAAAAAAAAGAATCATTGAAATAAAGGCACACACACACACACACACACACACACTCACACACACACACACACACTCACACTCACACACACACTCACACACACACTCACACACACACTCACACACACACTCACACACACACACACACTCACACGCACACACACACACTCACACACACACACACACTCACACGCACACACACACACTCACACGCACACACTCGCACTCACACACACACACACAGTATGTTACACATACAATGAATAACACAACTGTTATTCAGAAGTGAATAACAAGAGTGCTTATAACACATGTGTTATAAGGTCTTCATGTGCAACATCCCAGGTAGGGATTTGCAGTCTATTTTTATTCTTTGACTTCAACCTTCTTAAGCCTCCAAATTACATTAAAGATCAACCCCTCCCCCTCACTCTCTCTCCCCCCCCACTCTCTCTCTCTCTCTCTCTCTCCCCCCCACTCTCTCTCTCCCCCCCACTCTCTCTCTCTCTCCCCCCACTCTCTCTCTCTCTCTCTCTCTCTCTCTCTCTCTCTCCTCTCTCTCTCTCTCTCTCTCTCTCCCCCACTCTCTCTCTCCCCCCCTCTCTCTGTCTCCCCCCCACTCTCTCTCTCTCCCCCCCCCCCCCCACTCTCTCTCTCTCTCCCTCTCTCTCTCTCTCTCTCTCTCTCTCTCTCTCTCTCTCTCTCTCTCTCTCTCTCTCTCTCTCTCTCCCCACCCGGGGGAGTGGGCTTGCTGTTATTTAAGTCAAGGGCATTACCATAGCGATAACAGACTTCCATCATAGGTCTAGCGAGAGACTTAAGGCACAGGGAGCCATGGAGACGACTTTGTTTGGTGTATATGTGTATGTGTGTGTGTGTGTGTGTGTGTGTGTGTGTGTGTGTGTGTGTGTGTGTGTGTGTGTGTGTGTGTGTGTGTGTGTGTGTGTGTGTGTGTGGGGGGTTTGTGTGTGTGTGTGTGTGTGTGTGTGTGTGTTATTGTGTGTGTGTGTGTGTGTGTGTGTGTGTGTGGGGGGGGGGGGAGTCGTTACAGTAGTACAAGCACAGAGGTAGCATTAACATCTTGTGTTCCTGACAGAGACACACTACACAACACATCTGGCGGAACTAAGCGTATAAACACACATTAAACCTCTCGCTCTCTCAGTGCTGTCAGATTAATATACAACACGGGTGAAATCAAACCGCAGTTTGTCAGACAAGAGGCTGTCGTTGGTTTGGTTTTTGGGTTGTTGTGGCGAAGATGAGTCACCAGTGGCGTCTTTCATCACTGAGTTCAGGGCCAATCATCGTGTCATCCAGGATGGTTTCAACCAATGACTTTTGACCTTGATTCAATTGCAAGCACTGGGATATGATTTTTTTTACCACTGCACTACAGTTCAATTTCTTATCATTTAAACCCTTTCATGGCTTTTTCCTAAATTCGTATGTACAGTATGTCTGTGTGTGTGTGTGTGTGTGTCTGTCTGTCTGTCTGTCTGTCTGTCTGTCTGTCTGTCTGTCTGTCTGTCTGTCTGTCTGTATGTTTGTTTACCACTAGGCGTGCATTTGACCCCACTGAGTGAGGCGGTGGAATCCAGTGCGTTTTGAAACTCAAAAGCATACAGAAACACACGGTGCGCCACTCTGTTAAATTCTGAATGCAACCCACAGACACACACCCAGACAGATTCTTTCTCTCACACACATACGCACACGCACACACACACACAAACACACACACACACACAAAACACTGCAAATCGGTTTATTCAAACACAAAACTAAGGCTTATTGCACAATAAACACACAGCCGTGTTAAAATTTGTATTTTTTAAATTAAACAGATGGCACCCTGGGACAACATTTTACATTCATAGCGGTTGGGCGGCCATGAAAGGCTCTTCTCTTCCTCACCATGTGGCAAAGTGTCCCTGGCTTGCTCCGCCCTGCTTCATAGGAAAGGTAAAGATGGAGCACAGAGGCCACTGGAAGTGGCTCATTGGAGGAACTACAAGTACCCACACTATTTTAATATCAGGCCCTATCACTTATTATGTGCATAACTGTTGTTTCATCCCATCAGAGGAGAGGAACACACGTTAAGCACACGCCTTATCGTACGCATACACATGCAAAGCGCCCACACATAGACACACACACACACACACACACACACACACACACACACACACATACACACGCACAGCTCACCCACCCCAGTGTTTGGTATATAAGTCTCATAAGATGCTTACCATTTAGATGTCCACTATCGATGTATACAAATATATATTAAATACATTATAATGATATTCCATAACATAACTTTAATATAACCATAACCATTTACTATTACAATATTCATGTTGACTGATGCTATCAGTCATACATTCCTTGTGGTTGAAACGGGTTGGGGGTTAAGATTGTGTGTGTGTGTGCGCTTGAGCGTGTGCATGTGTGCGTGCATTTGGCCTTGTCTGTGAAAAATGATACAAAACTGAAAATAATGAAACGGCTGCATAGTAAATGTGTGGAGGCGTTTCACAGCCCCATAACCCTGGGGAATGATTTGTGATATGTTGCACGGAACACAACTCGTCTCACCAGACATACGTGTGTACACGCAGGTGCACGAGCAGAAGATACACACATCCAAATACACATTCGCACACTTGAAATGCCAATGCATGGCCGCCACCCACCCACCGCACACATGCACACACACACACACAGTTACACACAGATACAGATGCACACACAAGCACTTACACACACACACACACACACATACACACACACACACAAACACACTTACACACCCACCCACACACACACTAACACACACAGACAGACAGACAGAAGCCAAGTGGAGCTTACTGTGATGTGGATTTGTCCCTAGAGGGTCGGCAGTCCTTACGATATCTCAGCCTCCATCAGTTGTAGCAGAAGAGACACATCTAGTTTGATGGGGGTTTCGGAATATTCAGAATATTCTGGAATACTTTCATCCACTTATAGGGTAACACACAAAGGTCGCAAGTCAACATTATAACAAAATACCCTGTTTCCCCTCTACATCACAGACACAGACACGCCATCCAAAAATAGGAAACGTTTCCTTTTTGCATGGTGTATGAATGTAT
This sequence comes from Pollachius pollachius, assembly GCF_949987615.1. Taxonomy (NCBI): domain Eukaryota; kingdom Metazoa; phylum Chordata; class Actinopteri; order Gadiformes; family Gadidae; genus Pollachius; species Pollachius pollachius. Next base: position 13,833,223 of record NC_136935.1, read on the forward strand.
TAGAATGTGTGCCAATGTGGAAAAAGTGGCTTTCGGTAGTTTTGTCACAGTTGAATGCTCAAGAGGGTCTTGGTAAACAGGCTTGGGGAAGACAATGACAACCAGTCTGCCACTAGCATATTCTATGTCAAAAACATGGCAACGCTGAAAACTCAAAGGGCCTTTATATGAGAGGAAATATTCGTGCTATACACAAAACACTTCAAGCCAGGCATGGATTTTCTTTCTTCTCATTATTAGTATTCATTACTTTACTTTTTTAGCAAGAGATGCTTATGGCAAGGTTGAGAGTTAAAAGCTGTGATACAGTTTCAAAGAGCTTTCCCTTTGCTCAGAGATCCAGGGCAGCAATGGGTTTCAGTCACCAAGGTCATTCACAGTTTAAATGCTTTCAAGTCGTCATTTTGGCTTGCATTCAATCAATGAATTGAAAATTTACAAAGTGTTATTATTTCATTCATCGTAGTTATGTATTATCACTGGATTTTATATCCTTTGATCTTTGAAAAAATCACCAGGGTTTATAAGATCCAAAATTGTATTTTTAACATTGAATGGATACAGTTGCCAACAGTTGCTAACCTTGGTTAAAGAATGTCTTGTATGCTAGCAAGATTGAATATGGAGCACCATCCAGGCCTGACCTCTCCCGCATATTCTGACTCCACCAGACTTCCTATTTATCATGGACCGAAAGGAAAGCAGTTCCAGGGAAATAAAGTCATGTCTTTTGTTTGCAATTTCTTTGTGATTCTTCACAATCAGAACCTCTTAGCAAGGCTAAACTCTAAGCTTTTTTGGCCGAACTGACCATTTCACAATCTTGAAAACTCTTTAAACAGCGTCAGTATTTGAGTTTTATTGTCAGATTCATCAGCCTTTTAACTGCACTCGATAAAAGCATTAAGAGGAGTGAATGCCACTACAGTTCTTGGCATGTTGTGGAGCACAAAAATCAATCTGAACACTTTGATTAACTCACAGGCTTTCTGGCATTTGAATCGTTAATCATCACATATTAATCAGGCAGCTTAGAGTTATCTGTTAGCAAATTGCTTCAGTAAAAAAATGCAGTGATTTTATTTTCATTTGTTGGGACCGACAAAAAAGCTCTGCACCTATCCCATAATGAATATATAAGTGGGTACTACGGAACACTGACTAATCTTTGTTGTGCAAGTGTAGCAGGGGACAGTTTAACAGTTAACAACCAGCTGCTCTGTACAAGTCTGAGAAAGTTGCACCATCCTCAACGTCTTGTCATTAACTCACTTCAATGCTCCACGCCTGCCAAAAAAAAGCCAACAAACAAACCAAAAAAATAAGGCTAAAACAGAAAAGCTACAATTATATGGATATTTTTCTGTATAGAAATGTCTCATTTTAGTTCCAATATTTCTATGTGGTTTGGCAACCCAGCTTGGGGAGTGAACCTCCTCGTTCCAAATAGCACACGAACCGGAGTTAACTCAAAGCCAAATTAGCACTTTTAATCAAACATAAATTATATCACTATTAAAACAAACAAAAAAACAGCTTTTGCGGAATCCACAGTCTTGTTCCTCCGGGTGGAATCACGTCACCCACGGAGACTGGTCTCTCCTTACATGCGAACCAGGCGAGCCCTGAATGAGTGTGGAAGCATGCATTTTAAAGCATGCTTCCTCACCTGCTCCTCAGGTGCTCCGCATTTCAATAATTGGCTGGCACCAATGCTCTTACTGGCGCCATCTGATGGAAATCTGTGGTACACCGCCTCCACAACCTGCCCCCCGGGCCTCCAGGGGCGCTGTGCAGGAGACGGGTTGCCACAGTGGACAAACAATTCTGAAAAACGTCCCATTTGACAAAGTGGCAGGCCAAGCATGGACATGTGTAGTGAATCTTTATATCTGGTACCAAATGAGAAGTCTCACAGCACATAGCAAAGCCTGCATACGCAAAGAACAAAACGCAAGAATAAATAATAAAATAAGAGCATTCGATAACAGTGAGGACAGCAGCTCAGTTACTCAGTATTAATGAGTTTTTCTATTTTCTATCATACTTTCTTTAAATATAAATGAATGCTGTTGATAAGTATCTTAAATTTCATCACCCAGAGACCAACTTCATACAAACAGACACACCCAGAGTACACACGATGGCTAAATAAATAGCGTGCGTATGCCAACATAGTCACACAGGTGGGGATGGGTAGGGTAGGGTTTTGCTGTGCAGGGTTACTATCAGTGGCTGCTCGGTTTCACGCCCGGTATCACCATACATAAACCAAATGGGCGTCCTCCATCAGAAGGGAATATTGTGAATCCCTCAAAGTGATACTGACCTTCGTGGTAACAATGGCCTGATCCATAACCCAGTTTTGGCCCTTTTCTGCACAGGTTGTCTTCACCGGAAGCCATTGCTCCACTGTAATAGCCCGTTTAGTTTTTTTTTTCTAAATGGACCATTTAAACCACACAGGGAGAGAAAACAGGATGACGCATGGAGATGTTCAAAATCCACAAACCCTGTGCTGTGTGAAAGAAATACCACCACCAAATTTGACTGACCATTAATTTTTCAGTATTGGACTGAGGCGAAGCAAAATATCCCAATACAGCAAAACAAAGTCCAACAGAGAGGAATATGCAGCACCGTTGTTGTTCGGAGGCTGGTTAGAGCTATGGAGCTGGAGTTCCTGAAGGTCACACCTGACCAAACTACTTTACTATGGTAAACCCATTCAATTGAAGACTTGATCAATATTTTTACTGTTACTTTTTATTTATATTAGAAAGAATGTGCCTCTTTCGGAAAAAAAATACGCAGTGCCAGTTTAAATATAAAAGATTTGTGGCAAATTGCACTAGTCCACTCGGATCAGGAGACAAACAGTATATATGGCAGCTGTTAATGATTGGGCATTGATTAACACTAGAAATATAGAACACAGTAGAACATACAACAAGGCATGCACACTTTGGGGGTGCTGTATATATATACATATATATGTATATATATATATGCATATATTTACATAGATATATATATTTATATGTATATAGATATATAAAAAAATAACTGACTGCATTTTTTTGGCTAAATCTGCCGTAGGTCAATGTTATTTTAAATATTCAGCAATTGTTTTAGATTTTTATCAGCAAGTGAGAAAACGATGTAATCCGTTTCACAACGTATAATTAGGCAAATTAATGTTTGTTTTTTGGCACACTGATAATAACACTTTTATTGTAAAACTGTTAAGTGTAGCTTTTTACAAATATAAATTCCGCAGCGGGTAATGATTGACAATTCATCAAATATTGATTTACAATGTCTAGTTGCTCGCATGATTCGAGTGGAAGAGAAAAAAATGGCACAACAGTTTGGCGATGAACTCGCTGTGAAGACCTGGCTCTATTTTGCACAGTGTAGAAATAAACATTGCAGTATAATGACATATAATTAGTTCTCCTGATGTGGAACGGAACCAAATCTACCCGTCATTGATACTGTCATTTAATTCTCTTAAAAAATAACATCATACAGACATCACAATCAACATCAACCTTGGGGAGTGCTTCTCGTTTTTCCATTTGCGTTTAATTTTCACAATGTAATAGTGGTGTTTGAAAATTGCTGGTTTAGTTGTCTAACACAGGAATGTCACAACTTTATCTTCTTCTGGAGAGTTCTGGAGGTACAGCCTAGTCGATGGATTCAGATCTAAAGTTTAGAAAAATGACCTTGCAGAGTTGCATATGAGCACTAACACACAAATTCATACGCAATCGACCACTCGTTTTTCTTATGTATATATTAATATATATCTATATATATCCGTAGCATTACGAGGTGGCAAACACACTCTCAATAACACCTCGTCGCATGATGTGACACACATTTACAAATTATTCTTAAAAGAAGGATATCTTGTCCTTTGTAGAGCTACCCTGTGTGGGGCGAGCCAGAATGTAGACGCCATATTTCTATACAGTAAAACAGGACAAACGAGGAACGCAACAACGATGAAACCAAAAGAAACGGACGATTTGAATCCTAAAGGAAGGGGCTGGGCGGACGGGAGGTCTCATCCTTTGTGTTTTCTCGACCAGGAGCTCGCCATCCGTCTCCCCACTCAGCACTACACAGTAGTTTCATTCTTCCAGGGCCCGGTGCGTATATTGCCGGTGCCGTCCGAGGCGAACAGCAGCCCCTCGTGCAGCCCCCCCTTCAGGATGCCGTTCTGGTTGGGGGGGTTCTGGGGGAAGGACTGTCTGCGCGGGGGCGCGTGCCTCTCCAGGTGCTGCTGCTGCTGCTGGTGCGCCGGCGGCGGCATCAGGTCGTCCTCCGCCATTTTGCCGCAGCCGCACAGGAAGGTGCCGGCCGTGTCGCCGGCCTCCGCGTGGCACATGGCCGGGAAAAGGTCTGCCTTGGCGCAGCAGATGTGCCGGTGGCACGGGTTGTGGCACGACAGCGCCTCGTGCGCTGAAGCGGCGGCGGCGGCGGCGGCGTGGCACGCGTGGGGGCCCTCCAGGGGGCCCTCCAGGGCCAGGTGGGGGCAGACGTGCACGTGGCGCTCGTGTGTGCTGTGGGGACTGTCGGTGTGCGAGCTGTGCACGCTGCCTCCGTCCACGCTGGAGGGAATGTGATAGGCGTACTCCTTGTCGCCGGCTGCCGCCCCGGCCTGGTGGCGCCCGAACGGGCGGCCCTTAGTCCTGGAGCCGCTCTTGAGGCAGGGGTGCAGGTGGATGCCCGGCCGGTAGCCCTCGGGGTCGGCGTGCAGCAGCACGTGCGTGGGAGCCGGCTCCTCCTCGCACAGCTGCTGGCTGTGCAGGGCGGCGCAGCAGGGGACCGCCACGGGGGCCAGGCACGTCACGTGGTTCTGCGCCGCCGGCAGGGCGTGCGGACAGTGGCCGCAGCCCAGCAGGGCCTTGCCCGGGCACGCCGCGTCGTGGTGACAATGTTTATGGCCGTGCCCGTGCCCCGGGGTGTCCCCGTTTACGTTGGCCACCTTCGGCCTCGCCTGACCGCACGACCCCCGGCCGGGGCCTCCTCCTCCTCCGACGCCGCCGCCGCCGTTGTTGTTGCCACGGTGACCGGGGCAGCAGGAGCACCAGCAGTGCCAGACGTCGTCGCGCTTGGCGCAGTGGTGGATGAGGATGAAGAGGCCCAGGGTGACGGAGAAGGCGCCGTACAGGCAGCTGAAGATCATGTCCAGGAAGTGGCCCTGGGACACGGCCAGCGCGCCGAACGTCCAGGTGGCCAGGAAGAGGAAGAGGGTGAAGGCGGCGGCACGCAGCTGGGCCTTGAAGGAGTGCTCGTTGGCCAGCAGCGCCGGGTTGATGGGGATGCCGGGGCAGCCGGCGGGACAGTGGCCCCCCCCCCCCGCCGGGCCCCGCCCCCGCGCCGCCCGGGGCCCCCGGCTCAGCCCCCTGGTGGCAGTGGGTGGGCATGTCGACGGCGGCCAGCCGCCGCTGTTCCTCCGACAGCCTCTTGAGCTCGTACTTCCTCTCGGGGTGCTGGCGGAGCACGATGAAGGTGCACAGGAAGTAGACACACGTCACCAGGACGATGAGCGCCACCGGGCCGAAGAAGGCGCCCAGGCTCGGCTCCCAGGCCATCCAGCAGCTGTGGGCGGCAGGCAGGCACACAAACAGACACACCCATGCAAACACACACACAAACATACAGAGAGACACACACACACACACACACAGTCATGCAAACAAAACACACACACACAAACAGACACACCCATGCAAACACACAGCCACACCCACAAACATACAGAGAGACACACACACACACACACACAGTCATGCAAACAAAACACACACACACACAAACAGACACACAAGCACACGAAAAGTCAAGATTTGTACAAGATTAACAACACAGGACAAAGAGCTATTCAACCGACGTTACATGTTGCACATGTACAAACTTCATCACTACAAGTTGAGTATGTTGGATTTAAAAAGCACATTTTATCTTATACTATGCTATACTACTAATAAATCAAACAACAAGTGCTCATCATTTGCCAACACACCAAAAGGTGTTCCTGGTGTGTACCTTTAATCTAAAAAAAACACCATCATCAAGCTTTTGTGAAATAATTGGATTTGGAATCATGATCGATTTTACTTTGAAGGAAAGGGAGGTGAAGCTAACGAGGTCAGTGCCCTACGGGGAGCATGTGTTGCTCGGTGGAGCAGATGAGAAAGCGCGAGTCGTGGGAGCGGTTTGACCTTGAGACGGCCAGTAAACGCTGGACTTACTACGGCGCCTGCTCTCCGCTGCCATAGTTGTCTATATTGACAGCTGCCGTGACCCCGCAGATGATGATGGGCACCCCACCGCTGATCAAATAAAACCTGAGGGGAGCAAGGGAAACAGAAATAGTACAGGGAGAGAGGGAGAGAGAGAGAGATGAGGGAGCGAAGAGAGATGGCAGGGATAGGGGGAGAGTGAAGACATGGGAAAAGAAATACATTAAAATAGGTGTACACTTATAATTGATATGCATGTTTGTTATTATAAACAGGGAACTAAATGCATACATAGAGAGAGAGAGAGACAGAGACAAAGACAGAGGGCCCTATTTTAATGGTCTGAAACGCAAGTGAGAGCGCAAGTAGCTGTGTGGGCTGTTTACCGGCGCATAAATGACTCTTGCGCCCGGCGCAAATCTAAAAAGGGTTGGTCTGAAGTAGCCTAATTACCCGTAGGTTTGGTTTGGTTGTAACATGTAATAAACCAATGAGAGTGCCATCTCCCATTCCCTTTAAGAACCATGATCGCATTTGAATCTGACGAGTAGATATTTTGACAGCTTGTTTGCACTCTCCGATGAGACAGATGCATGACCACATGAATTTCAAACTTCAAATGGCTCAGTTTATGCCCAAATAATATGGCCTAATTCACACATGGAATAGCGTTTTCTTCCACGACTTCAGAAACACTGATTCCTCAAATAAATTTTGGCAAAGAAAACTTATGATGCGGTAACTGTGGTTCTATTTAACGATATACGCAATACATTAACAAACATCGTTTCTTAACAGTATTGTATGCATTACTGTTATCGACTTGTGTTCCTAATATGCATGTGTCCCCCCGTTAATAAACATTGCCATGGACTGTATTATGCGTTACGTGTTTAGTTTGCGTGTGTTTAAACAGATGGACGCACACACACCCGCCCGCTTTCATTAATTATTTTACACATACGCACACGCGCGCCCACATTCATTCATTCTTTTTAACACTCACTCGCGGTAAAACAATGTTTTCTCACGATCAAATACTCATCAATCCTAAAAGTTATGGGCTTGTACACGATGTCTGTGTCAAGAAAATATGTGTTTGCTGTACGGTGTTTGCAGATGCATTGATTTAAAAGTACAACTTATTACCGCTGTATCAGCTGTTCTTTCCCAAATAATTTACCAAGAATGTGTGGCTAGGTAGATGAGAGAAGCAAAGTGTATGCGCGAGGTGCACAAGCAACATTATGCATGCGCCCTTAAAATAGCATCTGAACAACACGCCACTGACTTTAAACCAGGTATTTCCTGGTTTGTGGCGCAAGGGATTTCTGAAAATGCAAAAAAGCACCAGGGAACGTTTGCGCCAGAACACGACTCCTCCTTTCGCCGAACCGCCCCTTGGGGCGCAAGATCATTCTCTAATTTACCGACGCGTGGCGCAGGAGGAAAAGATCGCTCTGCGCCAGTTGCAAACTAGCAACGACACATGCGCCAGTGAGAAAGTCAATTGCGCCGGATGCAAGCTAGGGACCCTAGTGTTAGCGATCATGGTGAGAAAACTATCGCTTCACCTTCCCGGTTTCCTGAGCTATGATCAGCCTCGGACACAAACACAAACGTGATCTTCGTTTCTGTTGTTGTATTGTGTACTGAGAGCGGAGACGCAGGTCGTAATACTTTCTTGTATGTGGAAACAAACAAGGCTAAAGATATGATTTGAATTCTATAATTAATTTCAACTTTTGACTCCAAATCCTTTGCCTAATACAACATCCGAAACACAATTGTTTCCGAATATCTAATGTTGACTCAATAGTAAACGAGGGTCGTGGAAAATAGGTGATTTGTTCAGGCTTTCTGGTCTCTCAAGAGCTTTACAACAAACTTGACCTCAGGCACAACCAAAAGTTGTGTCAGCAACACTGCTTGAATGACGCCCGCAAGACCCCCCGAAGCGCAACGTAATCTTCGGTGTGACCGTACAGTCCCCCACAGTCAACCCAGGTCTGGTGTTGCGATAGTGCTTTAGCTCATCCTGTGTAGAATTGTTTTCCCTTTATTTTTAATTATACTGTAGGCGTTGCATTTGCAACCAGTTACTCGAGGAAGTAAACATTCATCTTGATTTCTAAATATCTACCTGTGCGGTTGTGTACGTGTATGTGTGTGTGTGTGTGTGTGTGTGTGTGTGTGTGTGTGTCTGTGTTTGTGTGTGTGTGTGTGCCTATGCATGTGTACAAGGGGTTCTTGAACATCTTGAAGTAACAGCTGCAGCCAGAATCTGCTATCAACACTGGGTATATATATTTTTCTCTGACTGTCTCTCGCTGTCTCTCTCTGCCTCTCTCTCTCTCTCTCTCTCTCTCCCTTTCATGCTCTGTCAGCATGCTAACCTTTCCCAACACTCAATCTTCTTCTCTGTCTTGCTCTCTCTTAATCTCACATTCTCTGTCTCCCTGGCCCCCTCTCTCTCCTCTCTCTGCTCATCTCCTCCCCATCACACAGAGAACACTCCCTGTTTCCTAAAATTCAATTACAATCAAGCCGTGTGCCTGGCGGGTTGGCTGGTGGCGGGAGAGGAATACGACGAGGGGGGGAGGGTATCTGGGGTGGGGGGGCCAGGGCTGTCACCGTCTCTGAATGCGGCAGAGGGCTGCGTGTGGGTGGGTATCACCGTCCTGGGGGATACCTCCTCTGGCGGAAAACCCATTTACACACCTGTCAGACGGACGCCGTAAATAGGGAGAGCCAGGCCAATGTTGAGCAACACCCACCCCACCATCCCCTCCACCCTCCCCAACCTAACTCCACCACCCAAGGCGCTCCTGACCCTCACAGCCTCTTTAGGCTTCACACTAGTAACCTCAGTTAACCCACAATGCACCACAGGGCTCGGCAGCGCTAGCACCGCCACTCCAGACCACTCCATTAAAGAGGACCTTCTGTCCCAACCAGGCTTGGCAGGAAGCATACACAGAGTTGGGCTTTATTCTGCATTTTCTTGGAAACCAAGCTAAGCAGCAACAATCATCCAATATAAATAGTCCCTGAAGTGGCTTTTAGCGAGTAGATAATAGCTACATCCCCTCTCCTGTCCTCAGCTCCGCCTAAGGGGATGCACTGTCCTCAGTTCTGCCCTTCCTGGCTGGTGTTTGGGCCTGGTACAACAGGGTGTAGGAAACTATGTGGGACAGAGGGCTGATGCCAGAATACTATAGTTAAGGAGTGATTCACAACTGTGCTGACATGGTATTGTAATAAGCCAGAAAGAAAGAAAAACTATCTATGGTTAATTCAGAGTTTTATACTTTTTATAGCCCAATAGTGCAGCTGGTATATAGCTTGAATCTTTGTGGAGATTTGTGATTTTAATCTCATAATTCCATGGGGACGCAGTAGGGATGTGCATCCCTCCATTCAAGCCCGATATGATACAGCAACCACAGTTTTCGTTTGAGGCGAACCCGTGCGATTCGATATGAAAATGTATGTGTTTCAGTTCAATGCGATGAGTTTCGCTTTGATTCGATCCGATTCAATACAGTTATAGTTGTTAGTGATATCATTTATTTATTTAGGCAGAAAAAATATATTGTCGGCAGACAGTATTCAGGCACGCTGAATAAATTAAATCCAGCAATCAAAGTAACACTCAACATTTGGCAAGTAAGCCTACTGACGGGTCAAACAGCACTGTTACAGTAACAGCACTGTATGATAAATGTCCATAAAAACCAACACGCAATAACAAGTGCTTGTTGCTTTTGTTGAACTTGACAGTGACACATTTTGAAGGCAGACGCTTTAAAAAGACCCAAATTAATTCCTACAAAATGCCAGTGAATCGTTACATTTGAATTGATTCTGTGACCGATACGTGTAACATATGAATTGATCGGGGTCCCGCTAACCGATAAACATAACCATACGCAAACCTACAAAACGGGGAACGTGCATTCTCACTTCCACAGCTGATACATACAATTCAGTCATGGTTGGTTTGGTTTGTCAATACTGTTAAAGGGCAAAAGCACAAAAGTGCATTTGGCATTTTCATGCTAGAAGCAGCATTCAGCCATAGACCCGTTACACAGACCATGGTGGCAGGAATATGCCCTCTTGACATTTTGAAGAAAAAAAACACCTTGAGTACACTAATTGGATTATTCACTCTCGTCAGCTCAGGGGCTACCTGTTATTAAACTCTGTGCTTCTCGTTTCTGTCAACAGATGCTACTAAGCTGCTCAAACACTCTCACACATTCCATTGAATTAGAGACATAAAAACCAGTTTTCATTGCCAGAGAGGGAAATTCAGGTTAAACCAAATTCAATCCAGCCAAAAAGAAATATATACGAAACGTATCGTTTTGCTCAATTTCTTTTGCTTTTAAGCTTAGTTTAAGCTCCCGAATACCCATTTAGACGAATACCCATTAAAGTGAGACACTAAACAGGTGCTTATAATTACGGTGATAACTCTGCTGCTATCGAATCTAAGCACCATTACCCCACTGCAACAGGGCAAGGGTCTCATTCTGGGGAGTGGTGGGTTATTTAGCCTGGCCCACATTGACTAAAGCAAGTTGAACACGCTCGGAGATGCTAACGTTATTGCAGTAATCAGTATCGTCTTCTACAAGGTACAATAGTAGTTGTGGGGAAATCCTTTTTAGCCAATACTGAAACACACCTAATATCTTAAAGGTCCCCTATTTTACCACCGGCTGTGAGGTTTATTAGCCATTACAGGCTATTTGAAAATCAACCCTCTGGTGAGATCACATGTGGGATTGTCCAACCCAGGATGTATGATAGAAAGATCAACCTACCCGCCCTACCAGTGGACTGAACCAACTGGTTGGCTGATCTGTCCATCGCACATCAGATACCTGGACACTCACACTTGTGATGTCACTAGAGGATGGATTAAAAAATGGCCCGTTATGGCTAATCAACACCACACATGTTGGTCAACTAGAGGTCCTATAAAGGGTGGAGTGCTCTGTAGGCCTGGGTCTGTTTCGATGACAAAGAGGGGGTGGGGGGGAAACATTTTGTATTGATATTGAAATATTGCACTCAAGATGTCGGGCACGCGTCAGCCTTCGGGGATTTGTGACAGCGAGTTAATCGGATGAGTGGAGGTGCTCAAACCTCCTGGTTCGATACGGCACAGATTTCAGGCCAAAGGTCGGCGGGACGGGCCAGATTGCTTTATTCGGCTGACAGGCCAATATACCTCCGTCACGTAGCTGACGGAGGGCTATGTCCGGGGGGGTGGGTGGGGCTGGAGGATGGAGGGCTGGTGTTGCTGTGGGTGGTGGAGGAGTGGTGGCGGTGGCGGTGGCGGGATGGAAATGGATGTGGAGGTTGTGTCGGCGGTGGGTGGGTGGGTGGGGTTGAAAGAGGAGAGGGTGATTTTGAGCAGAGGAGAAATTGATTTGTCTCCTGCTGTCTGGATGCGTCTGGCCGTCTGACGGCGGGCATTACAGTCAATCACTGTAACGGTGCGACTGGACCGTCGCATCGCCCCCCCCCCCCCCACCCCCCCTGTCTGCCTACAGCCTGAGCGGAAGAGCGCACACACACACATTATCTTATTCCCACGTGCGAGGGGTGACCAGTTATCCTCCTCCTCGACAAGATCCAGATGGCAGGGGTGGGGAAAGGGGCGAGAATGGGGTGTCTGAGGATATGCCTGGGAGAAGAGGCCTTGGTACTTGGGGGGAAGGAGGGACGGGAACTTAGAGACTAATGCTTGAGGCCTTTCACGTTCAGCTGAATAGCAAGAGATGAACCACCATAGAGTCTAATAATATTCATATATTGCAACAACACAATCCCTACACAATTATTCACTCGCATGCCAAAGTTATTGTCAACAATCCAGTTGAAAATATACAGAAAGATCCAGTTTAATGGCTTCAAGGAAAACGATTTAGACCGATAAGTATCCTGCTGTACCACATATTTGACCTCCCTCCAGGCAGTGCACATCCCTGAGCACCAACACAGCCTAGCAACACAAAGGTCCTTCCTTAAATGCTATTACACTGGCCCACAACCAATCAGAAACGCCCCCAGATGTTCCCTGGTGAATGGTTGCGTCGGACATAGCTCATACACACACACACTATATAGTATAATTTTACTAGCATTCAAGTGTACGTGCTCCGTGTGTGAGTGCCGAACATCTGTTTCAATGAGATTGACATTAGAAAGCACATGCTGCCAAATGTGGTTTGGCAGAAGTGAACTTAATAAGAGGGGAAATAAGCCCCACGACACAGCCCCCTCAGCTAGCTTGCGCGCACTACCTCTGTGAAAGATGCCTGTCTGTTTAGGGCATAATAATGATGAATAACCTTGGCTTGTAAACACTTGCTGAATGCATAAGTGAATTAGAAGCAATCCCATCGCACACGCCTGAAAATGAAACGAACGAAACAAAACAACAGCGGCTGCTGTCTCATTTGTAACAGCATTCCAAAGGTGTTGTTGTTCAGCTCCGTGTAAATCTCCTATTTTTCCACGAACACACACACACACACAGACGCACCTCACACGCTAACCGGAGGAGCAAGCGGGGGTGGGGAGGGCGCCGATAAGCCGAGGTGCTTCTGATAAGCATCGGCAGCGTGCGTTCACGTCGTGCTTGACTTTAATTTAAAAAGCTCATTTACATATTGACAAACAATGATATATATATATATATATATATATATATATATATATATATATATATATATATATATATATATATATATATACCCCTGGACAGATGCTAGTCAACGGCAACGACGGCTCCCTCCCTCATACCACTGCCGTTGCCAAGCAGCACCCTCCACCTTGAATATCACCTCTGAGGCACGTGAGACAATCCAGGAGTGAATGAGACTTCATTCAGGAATTAAAGCTGATTAATACGAAGGCATCCCCCCCCCCCCCCCCCCCCCCGCCCCCGTCTGCATCCATCCCACTCCTTTTCACAAAACTTCCAGACATTGTTTGCTCAAAGAAATGGAGCCAAGAGCGGGCTAAACAGGGAATTGTCTGACATTAACGTCAACATAGCGTGAGGCCCAGACCGAGTTAACGAGGCCAGAGAATGTCTCTGCGGATAAACCTTCCAATAAGTCACCCGAGCGCAGGGCTCGTCACGGGCCTCGTTCAAAACACACGAAAAATGAGGCCCCAACAGCACCACAGAAATGACGGGAATAAATAAATTGTCAATAAGCGCACTTCGGCAAACGTATTGCTTTTGACACTTTAATTACACAGAGAAAATAGAAAAGCGCCCACATGTAGATAATGCAAAACATACTCTGCTCCTGTTGTGCTGCAATTTGAGAAGGAAAACAAATCTACCGATCCCAGTGTTTTAGATTCAATACATGTTGATCCAAATGATCCAAGCTTCAAAAGGAATGGCAAGTGGGAGGTCATACACTGATAATACGTTGATCATACCAAGGCAAAAGCTTGTTCAGAGCTTGTTTTCACACTGCCCTCTATCGAAAAAAGTGTAGATTCATGCTGTGAGCAGTCCTTGACCTCAGAAAGTAGAAACAGAGCAAGCTGTGCTAAACACTGAGTCCTTAAATGGGATACTGGTAAAGCTTGTGCACACGCACAAACACACACACACACACACACACACACACACACACAAACACCCACACACACACACACACGTGCAGACCCATTATCTACCATCTGCCATGCTGGATCAGACTGGTGGTGGTGTTAGTGTCCGTGTGTGTGTGTGTGTGTGTGTGTGTGTGTGTGTGTGTGTGTGTGTGTGTGTTTGTGTCTGACTCTGTGTGTGGTCGTTAGGACGGTGGTGCTGACCTAAGGAGGGGCTGGCGGGAGCGAGCGGGGGGCGGGGCTCCGTCCTGGCTCTGGGGGGGCTTCTTGGTCACCTGCGTGTAGATGTTCCTGGCCGTCACCCCCAGCCATAGCATGGTGGAGAGGGTGGAGTAGTGGAGTGCCACGCCCACCTGGGGACACACAGGAGACACAGGTTACCATGTGATCTCCAGCCAATCACACACTCGCGGCTGGGATGGGTTGTTGCCCCCCAGGGATACAACTCATCATCCAGATTATTTTCATTTTTGATTTATCAATCCTTTTTTTTGGATTGATTAATAATGGAGTCTATAAAAAAAAGGGCAAATGCCCACCATAGACATGAACATAGATTCAAAATTTAGTTATATCACAGAAAGTCAGTCAAATATTAGAATTTCAAATAACACTAATATTATCATTTGTTGGATCCAGAGAGAAGAAGGAGAATGTGTGAAACAATAAGTACAAGGTACAGTCTGTCAGAACGATGTGGGTTGTATGCCCCGTTTTAAGGTCCCTTAAGGGCCTCAGGGTGTGTGACGCCCTTTCACACGTTTATTTATCAGGGTCAAGGGTGCCACCAGATCTCATCTCTAATGCATTCGTGGTGAGGCCCTCTGAGACTGTTGATACGGACCACAGTAGCTCTCGGCAGCACTGCCTGTGTATTCCTCGTATTGTTGGTGTGTTGTCTCGCCATCTGTGCTGCGGAGACAGTTCCACCCCACATCCCACTTGATCAGGCTCGTTGCGGCTGGGCGAGGAGCAGCTCACCAAATGCTCCGCCGCCGCTAACGCAATCAATGTCACTCCAAGGACGCGAAACTACCTGTATTTATTTTATTATTTACTGTTTGATGCCTCAGGCTACGTTTTTTTTACCCATCCCACACTCTTCCCTAAAATGCACTAAAATAGGAGAAAGACAGTTTTCAAAATAAAATAAGAAGGTTGCCAGTGAAGTATATCAAGGGGAGAAGCGGGTTTCTCTGGGATAAGAGCAAAGCCCTGTTGTTGCAGCGGAGGGAAGAGAGCCTATGTTATCTGTCAGTTGGAGGACACGACGTGCAGGTGACGAATACCAAATGACAACAGGAATGGCAGTTCCGTCGACGCCTCGGCAGTACAGCATGTACTGGTATACACTTAAACCCCACATAAAACAGGCCTCTTTTTTCTGCCTTGGCGCTTTAACATTCATGACTTGTGTTTCCCTGAGGTAGACTGAGAACGAGGGGGTCGGGTGGAGGAGGGCGGGGGGGGGGGGGGCAGACTTTAGTCAGGTGGTTAGACTCAAACTGCGTGAATGTTTGCTCAAAGCTCAACGTTGCAAGGGAATAGGATTTGAAAAACGTTCATAGATTTAAAATGCGCCAACATCATTTCTTTTCGGAGCAATCAGCACAGATAAATCTTACAGACACCGAATACAATAATTCTCCCTGGTCTGCCTGCATGGAAAAAGAGTCCAGATGTGTCTCTCTGTCTATCTTTAATGGTTACAAACAGGGAGAAGGGAGAGCAAGAAAGAAAGAGAGAGAGCGAGAGAGAGAGAGAGAGAGAGAGAGAGAGAGAGAGAGAGAGAGAGAGAGAGAGAGAGAGAGAGAGAGAGAGAGAGAGAGAGACACACACACATAGACAGGCAGATAGAGATGGGCGATATGGCCTAAAATCCATATTGCGATATACATTGCAGCCTCTTGCGATAACGATATATATCACGATATAAAATCATAAAATAACCGTTTCAGAACAGGTTACATAGACCCTAAAGAAAGCCAAACTGCTAAATGTATTTAAAAAAAAGAGAAATGTAGTATGTCATTTCGAGAACATTTATTGTGAAACACTGTAATCATACAACATAATGTTGCAGATAAATAAAATTAGTATTGGGTTTCTTTCCTTTAGTGCAAACCATTCTAAAAGGCACTACACTTAGTTTAAGTCCTTGGTTCTTAAATGCCACCCAAGATGCAGAGAACAGGAAAAACGGGTGTCTTTCTAGATAAGGAACAGACACTGTACTGACAATTAGGGATGGGCATGATTAATTGATGATCGATCATTGATTGTTAAGATTTTTGTCGATTACGTGATATTTTTAACCATCAAAAGGAGGTTGACCCAGCCGGAGAGGTGGTCTCGACGTTGCTCAACATGGAGCAAAGAGGAGACTGAACGTCTTTTGGATATTTGGGTCCGATATCCAAAAGACATTCCGTCTCCTCTTTGCTCCATGTTGAGCCACCACCCGATGGTCCGACAAAAGCAAGTAAAAAGTATGCTGGAAAACATAACTTAAAAATGCCGATGCATTTAACACATTCCGAGTCAGGATGAGGGAGAAGGAGTTGGGCCAGTCCGCAGATCAAGTCTTTCTAGATAAGGAACAGACACTGTACTGACAATTAGGGATGGGCATGATTAATTGATGATCGATCATTGATTGTTAAGATTTTTGTCGATTACGTGATATTTTTAACCATCAAAAGGAGGTTGACCCAGCCGGAGAGGTGGTCTCGGAGACGTTGCTCAACATGGAGCAAAGAGGAGACTGAACGTCTTTTGGATATTTGGGTCCGATATCCAAAAGACATTCGTCTCCTCTTTGCTCCATGTTGAGCCACCACCCGACGGTCCGACAAAAGCAAGTAAAAAGTATGCTGGAAAACATAACTTAAAAATGCCGATGCATTTAACACATTCCGAGTCAGGATGAGGGAGAAGGAGTTGGGCCAGTCCGCAGATCAATGTATATCACGCTGGATATCCATGGTTGTTGACTTTCACCGGTGCTACCCCCCCCTTTTTCTTTAACGCTTGACAACGCCCCAGACCTTTTTGTCCAATGATTTAACCCATTCAGACCGGATCACGCATCTGTGCGTGTTTACCTTTAAGACCGGATTGCGCATCAATGCGTGTTTACCATTAACCCATTTGTACCGGCTGCGCGGAGCAACATTGTATCTACTAGATACAATGTTGCGCCGCACAGCAGCCGGTACAAATGGGTTAACGTTCTTTGCACACATGCAGGTTTGTTGACGAATTCTGGCACTGTTGCGATAATTGCAATGTGAAAAGGAATTGCACCAAACCAAAAATTAAACATTGTATTTTGCGTCATCAACATGCATTATCGCGATAGAGCGATAGAATTAAAACCTCTATCGTAGGCCATTTTTTTTTATCGTTTATATCGTATATCGTTTATATCGCGCATTACTACAGGCAGACAGACATACCGACACAGATAGAGAGAGAGACAGAAAGAGAGAGAGAGAGAGAGAGAGAGAGAGAGAGACCGAAAAATGAAACCGAAAATGACTCAATGACCAAACATGCCCACAGGGAAAGGATGATACGGGCATTACCTCAATGGAAGGGTAGTCGTATCCCGCGCTAGCCAGCATTTATTGGGTTATTATATTTTTGTCGATGACAATTCATAAGACTCTTTGCAAAGGAGGATTTCAACGTGTACCTAAACAAACCAGCTTAGTACTTCACCTTCTAAACGTTATGATTGGAGGCTCAAGTCCTGGGATGGGGCCAGCGGTGAGCGATGTTGTTGGCCAGCATGCTGGGAGTGGTGTTTGTATAATATGTGCAAGATACTTAAAGACGCATTCATCTTTCTCTGACCTCTAGGGGGCAGACTGTACACTCGACCGGTTGCTCGTTTCACTTCTTAATTTGCTTCTTTTGCTGAGCAATCTTATAATTACTCCATGTTTGCTACTGAGGGCTCAATACACTTGTGTATTGGTTCTTGACAATGTATGATATTAATGCACAATAAAACTTCCCATGAGTTTTTGAAAATCTGTTCAATATTTATTGTGAATTTTTGCCAGAAAACAAATGAGTTCCCTTGAGTAGATGTGAATAAATCACATCTAAGAGACTGCCTCCTAGATAAGCTAAAGCACTCTGTCCTACTTCTTATCAACTGGACTTGCTATTAAGCAGTGAAGGCTAAAAGAGTCATCAACAAATATACGAATATTGTGCTCATTTATTTTCTAAGTATCATCCAAGCCTCCTGAGGTGAGTCTGCCTTCTTCACTGTTCATCGTCACTGATGACTCAAACTACAATGGATAACTAGACTCCTGCCTAAGGAGTACATCTTGTCCATTCAGTGGAACATTAACACTCCCCTTCCCCTGTAGCAGGTTCCAGTTGCTCCACAGCCGTTGTCCCTTCAGTATTGAAGCATCAGTAAGCAATAGGTCGCGGTTGCGCTTCAAAGCTACCGGTTTAAAGCCTGAAAGAGTTCAATGTCCTCGAATGTACACATTTTTACCGCAATGCTTACTAGCTATGGTTTCGTAGCCCAGAACCAAAGTAAGGAGGAGCAACGTCATGGACTATAGTATGATCGCAAGCAGGGAAAACATTGTTGCTTGTGATTGTTGTGCGAATGTGTGCTGCCTTATCGTCAGCAGAATAGGTTACGCTGACCCAGACAGTGAATTAGTGTGTAAAGACGGAAGGATGGATACTGGATGGATGGTGGATTGAGGGAGAAAGCTATTTTGAACCCTCTTGTCCTCAGAGCATAATCCCTTAGTAGCTGAGAAGGCCACGGCTCCTCTTGTACCTCAACAGAAAGAAACCAAGGAGCCAGCATACGATAGGACCTCTGCAAATTAGTCATATTTATTGATTTTCTGGGAAATTAAACAGATGCATTATTTCCACTTGTCAGAAGTGATGCCTACATCGCAATGGAATTGAGATTCTAATAATGTGTTTAATTGGAGTATAGAAATTACACACGTCATTATTGTGCACATTTTATACCAATCAATAAGAATGTCAAGTGGAACAGTGGAATGAATTTAATGACTGAATGAGCCGGATATTTTATTAGCCTAATTGCTCATTAGGTTGTCCCAAAGCCATGTCCACAAGGCCATGCAGGCATGCACATGTACAGTTTGCTTGGAGGAAAGCAGCCTTGTCACTACACTATGCAGCTGTTGCTATAACATGACAGCATATACGATCATCGAAATTGATATAGATGTAAGGCAAATTATTAATATGCTGGTCACACAAATTAACGTTTTTCATGCTTTTGTCAATGACAAGCTATCACAAGTCCAACAGCACCATTCTCTCAGTGGGATATTCATTTTCATCATTATATTCATATCTGTAGAGAGGTTCCATTCGCTAAATAATATGCATAAAATGTAAATGTTCATAAGCTCATCAATGCATCTGATTCTATTGATCTCTTAAAAAGCTGATCTCTATTGGCACCTTGCATTGCGCTGCTCTCCCCCCACCACCCAGTTACGTGATGGATCCTGGCCCAGACTAATGGTCGGAATGGAGTCAATGGACTGAAACGTAAATTACAGCAGGTACACCGTTTCTCTATCGCCTGGCCTTTTTCCTAACGTGTGATGTCACGGTGGCACACTAACAGCCGTGCCCGAACCGAAGGCCTCCCTCAGGTACCACAACCCTGCGGGCCGCCGCATAAGAAAGGAGGTCACCTTCGCTGCCTCCATGTTTCACAAAAAAAAATGAACCGCATCTCAGGTTAATTAATGACTGTGTCGTTTTTTCTGCACAGCTGATTGTGTATTCGTGGTCGCCGGGAGAAGGTCAAACAACGGAAACACAAAGGCTGTGGGTGTGAGGGGGCTGTGATCATTTATTAGCCCTGACAGCCTTACATGGCACCTCGCCAAGGAGGGGCCCCAACGACACAGGACAGGAGGCGACAAGATCGACGGGGATGGATAGAGGAGCACAGAGACAGAGATGGAGTGAGTAATGTTAGAGTGAGTACATGAAAATGGTTATAGATTGACGTGAGAAAACATAGGAGGACGCGTCTTAAACAAGGGACGGAGAGAGAGGTCGAGGTTAGGGGGGGATGAGGATGAATGGGTTTGGGGGGGAAATGTGAGGCAGATGAGAACGACACAGAGCCGTGGCGGCCGGATGACTGCGAGGACAATGAGGGAGATCAGGAAGGAGCTGGGATGTGGTGGCTTAACCAGCTGCGAGATCTGCTAAAGCTGTGGCTTCAGATCCCCTCGAAGCCTCCTCTCGGGCAGATCCCTGCATGTGCGCACTGTGAGTGTCGGCGCGTGTTCGTTATTATGCGCACATCTGCGAGTGATGCACTCAAATCCATATGTGTGGATTATCACACGTTTCCTCCAGCGGCTCTGTAATTATCCCAAATTGTGTCTGGTGGGGCCTGCCTGGTCCCCTGTGGATGAGCAGGCAATCTGGGCTGGTGCCCGATTCGGCTGAGAGTTATCACTGTAAGGACTGATTGGGAAGAGGAGGACGGCACCCAACATGCTAAAGTCTCCCCCGGGGACAAAATGAGATAAAGAGCTGTATTTTAAATATAATAGAATACAAAGCCTTTATTGTCATCAGAATACGAGCAAATTAGGAGTTCTACACCTGATCAGTGCATAGAAAGAACCAGGTAGATAGAAGACACAGGGAATCCAAGCCATACAAACAAAACAGCCTGTAGACACACCAACATCCACAGCCGGCAATACAGGCCCGAAAAAAAGAAGTAAACATGATGAATGAAGTAACAGTTGCACTAGAACAAAAGTATCATTGCACCAGCATGAATGTTGTTGCACTAGAATAAATATAATAATCACACAAGATCCTGTTGGTTTGCCCTAAGAAGACAGTCTACATCTTCATATTGCACACGAGGGCCACTCACTGCTTCTTGACATTAAAGGTGCATATGGCCCAGGGAAAGAAACGGTTCTAATGTCATGTACCAGAGGGCAACAGGTCAAACAGGTGAAAAGAGTCCTTAAAGGGCTACACAGAGATATCTGTGAATTTGCGTTTTCCAATTGTAATCAGATGAGTTGTTTAATACAGAATTGGGTTAGCATTTGCTTTGGTTGAGCCGCTTCCATTTCCTTCCAGAGTTACACTAGTCTATCTCCTGGTCATGTGAGGGGAATATTACTTGAATTACCTTCCAAAGACTTCAAATGTGTTCAGAACACTCTCTTATTCACAACAACCGCCAGTTAGCCTACAAAAACACAGATCATTAAGCGCTGTGATTCAGAGGCTACTTTTGATGCACTTCTGCCGCAACAATATCATCATCTGCCTCCGGCTGGTTAGTCTACGCGAGGTAACCTGTCAGCGGGGCGTCACAGGTAGCCTAATGATCAGAGCACCGAAAATATTGCAGTATTATGGCTGTGTTTGTCAACTAACTACAAACAGGCCGCTGCGCATGCTCAAGGACTGAGAAACTGTGCTTCTTCTATTCATACAGCAAAATCCATGGCTGATTGACAACTTAACATAGACAATAGGCGTTTCTCACCACTAGGAATGCAAAGAGCGAACTTTTTTTCCTTGGGGAGAACCTACTTGCTACTCGTACTTGGAAGTATGTGCTTGCAAGGTCATGAGCACACAGAGCGCTATTGACAATCTAAGACGGTGCGTTTCTTGCCGGTATTGTGCAATACCCCTTGGGATTTTCCCCCAAAACAATGAAAACTCAGCTGATTGCTCATCAACTGTACACATAAAATGTAATGTATATATATAATAAAAACAATAACAACTTATACTGCCTCTGTTGTTCAATTTATTACATTTGTTATACAGTTGTTGGCCTGCTTTTCCTCCACCGTTTACTCTGTTAGCTGCAGTGGTCTGTGGGTGTGAGGGGTCTGTGGGGCGAGGGGTCTGTGAGCGCTAGTGGCCGGCTAGCTGGCTAGTTTCTCAACTCCGAAAAAGTTTTTTGGGCTCTTCATAAATTTCCTTAAAACTGCTAACATTCAAAACAATTGATTCCTCGCCTCAACAATAGGCAAAAGTGATTTAGTGATGAAATAGCATGCGTAAATTGAAAAGATATTCCCCCATTGTACTAGTCTGTTACTTGCCGGCCCTTGCTTGAATGCCAAAATAAATGCCGTGTTATCTGTGCTGCCAAGATACCAACCGATCCTTGGTGAAATGGCGAGTGTCGAGAGCACTTCCAGGAATTTATACTGTTCTTGGCGAAATGCAAAATGAAGTTTAGACAAGAACGCAAACGGAGAACGGCCAAACATCAACAGTTACCCTGGGGTCTTAGCAAACGGCCAAATCCTTTAAGAAGGTTTTTGGCTATGCAGAGGCAGCAAGAGCCAGAGAGATCTTCCAGGGACTTGATGGGAGTGTTGATCCCTCTGGAGAGCTCTGTTGTCTGACGCTGAGCAGACAGCGTACCTCCCTGAGATACAGTCCGCCAAGCACTCTCTCGCTGTAGGAGCCGTAGATGGCCCTCCAACAGCTCTTCCTGCAGCTTCGGGTTTTTGCAGAGCAATCTGAGGGAGTGTTCTTGCAGCTGGGCCTTCTTAACAACCGCAGTGGTGTTTGTAGTCGAAGAGAGGCCCCCAGAGTGGCTACCCAGGAATTAGAAGGCGGGGACACCTTCCCACTCAGTCCCTGCTGACGTAGAGCGGGGCCGGGTCCGTGCAGTGCTTCCTGGAGTTCATCATGAGTTCCACTGTTTTCGTGGTGTTCAGCGGCAGGTTGTTGGCTCCACATGGTCCCTCTCTGGACCTTTTCTCTATAGGCCGACTCGTCTCCCCCCGACCACAGTTGTAAAATCGGTGAATTTGATGATAGTGTCGGTGGGGTCGGTTAGAGTGCAGTCATAGGCGTATCCAAGGATGAGTCCATAGAGTAATGGATTCAGCCCTGCCTAGAGCAGATGTTGATCGTGAGGGGGTAGGAGAGTGGGGGCTAAGTCAAATCATTTGTTGGCAGTTAGTGAGGAAGTCCGTTATCGAGGCGCAGGTGGGAACAGGGAGGTCTACGTCAGACTCTACAGAACAGTATGTCTGGAGTGATACTATTGAATGCTGAGCTATAGTCTCTGAGGAGCATCCATACATAGCTCCCCTGGTGGTCTAAGTGCTAAATAAGCAAAGGAGCCCGGGGGGGAAGTGCAGAGCGAAAGGAGTGGAGAATGGCCAGCTAGAGCCCCTGGATGGGCCCTGTGCCAGTGGTTAAGGCAATGTATTGCTAAGTCATCCCTTTTAAACATTCTGCACTTGTATTCTCCTGCAATCAGATAGGAAGCCGCACATCCTGATTCGGTGCGAGGAGGGAGTCGTTCAATGTCTATCCATCTATCAATTGAAACGGTGAGGGCTAATTACCCAGGCTGATCCAGTCTGTCTCTGCCCACGACGGGCCAATAACAAACAAAAACATCATTCATAGTGCCCAGAGCTTATACGGTATAATCCATACGCCAGGTGAGGTTGGCGGTGTGTGGAATGAGAGACAGGCGTCCAGGATGGATAAATGAGAGACCCTACCTCCTACACCAGCCTGGGCCACCAGAAGGGCTCAGTACACAATCAGGTGCTCCGCTGTTGGGCTGCAGGGTGGAACCAGTGCACGGCGAGACACAGAGGACGGCTAAAATGCTTGTGACAGGAATGGCCGAGGTGGCAAAACATTAACCGCCCTGACCCATCGCCGCCTCCCTCCCAGAATGCACTGCAGCGTACAACAGCGAGGTAGTGGAGGGAGGATGATGAGAGGGATTGGGCAAATTAGAGAATGAAAAAAGGGATGGGAGCAAAGGGCTCAGTCTTGGATTCGGGCATCAATCTCTGGCCCACCACATACAGTAAATGGAGTCATGTCGTGTCTGAGTGTACATAGGAGAGTACCGTGTTCCTGTCTGGGGCCTGGGGCAGCGGTCCCCAAACGGCTCCAACTATCAATCTCCCGGAAACCCAACCTGGGCCGCGGACAATGGTTCGCTCTGTTCCTTTATTACAGCTCTTTATCTCGGTCCATTACTCTCTCTACTCTCAGTCCTGCGTTCGTTCTTCTGCCCTCTCTGACGACATGAATACTTTCGTAAACATCAATGCCACTATTCTTTTGATGCACGCAACGAGGGGTCGTCCCGACGCGTAAATATCGCAACGGGTTCCTTTCATGGGTCTCAGCTATTAGTCCATGCTCCAGTTAGCACCGGTCCCATATCTATATATCTATATATATATCCAGCCAGTGGGCAGGAGAGCATATATGTCCAATCTAGCATAGCCTCGTAAATTTCCCCATCCCTCTGTGTCTGCCTCTCTTTCTCACTCATTCCCTTACTCCCTCGATTGCATGTCGCCCTGGGCATGACAGAGAGAGAGAGAAAGAGAGAGAAAGAGAGAGAGAGAGAGAGAAAGAGAGAGAGAGAGAGAGAGAGAGAGAGAGAGACAGAGACAGAGACAGAGAGACATCGAAAGAGAGAGAGGAAGCTACCTTTGTAGACAACAACACCCCTGACAGTTCTGCACACGACCAAGCACAGCCTGGGTAACAATGACTTATCTTACCAAGCATTTAATTTTGAGTAAATTAATTGAATATTTTGTCCACAGAGCGGTATTTTCCTCCTATTCGGCAGTTCCTTCAGTCTTTGTTATTTTAGGGATTACTTTAAGAAAACTCCTACGGCAATTAAATATGCAAAGATGATAGCACTTTATGAGCAGCCTCTGCATCTGAATGGACTACAGACTGTGACACATTACAATGTTTGTGTCCTTGAGATAAAAGCTCAGTGGCCAACGCTATCGCCATTACCAGCCATCCCTGCTGGCTGTTCCTAGAAATGTACCATAGTGTTTGTCCATTTTGAGCAGGGATATCAATGAGCTTAATAAGGGAGGCTACTAAAGCTGCAGCTACTAAAGCATTAACTGGATAGACACAAAGTGTGCGGCAGAGGCAATAAGACAAGATTACAACCCGGTTTCTCCCGCAAAAGGATGACCCTGGCCAATTAGATGCACATTGTCTATATCCCTGTGTGTGGCTATGGCAACCCTCTCCTAATCAAGACACCAGATGCATCTCTGTTGGAAAAAGCCATGACCACAAGGGTATATTCTATCAATATTTTAAATGTCTTACCAGGAGCAACAAGCACGTATTTCCAAGTGTCGAAGGGGAAAACAAAGAGTAAAATATGGGCCAGGGTATCAAAAAAAAATTACATTAGTAGCATAGTCTTTGCTTGGGGCTTGCGGGCATCTACAGTAAAACAGACATTCATGATCAATATTCTGAAGGAAAGGGAAAAAAAAAGCACTACATCAGGACAAATGAAAAGGGAATGCACTTACTGCTTGACAGATGATAGGGTATTTGATTCGATTGATGCCACCGGCAAACACAGCGAAGGTCAGAGCCGTGTGGAAGCAGAAGTTGAGAAGCACGTGCCATCCTTTCCGACTGATGCGGATCGCGCTGCCAAGGAGACAAGCAGAAGACATCAGAACAAAGGAATAGGTAAAAAGCCAAAGAAAATGTTCCCTTTTCCCATCTGTTTTATCGTGGCATTTCACCTCAAGGAAACTGTTCCACGCAACACAGCCAGAGTCGTACTTTGTCTCCTCACTCAGAAGAATAGGATGATAGCCTGGTCGTTAACTGCCTTTCTTTGAAACAAATAGCTTTTTATTACTTAGTCCTGAATGAGGACTTATTTAACATTATTTACCATGCAGAGGTTTTAGAAATAAATCAGAGACCATTTTTGCATTTACTTATTTCAAAGCTGCAGATTTGGCTGAAAATACGTCGTCGACTTTTCAACTTTTCTTTCTAAAATAATAATTGCTTTAATAATGGCTTGCCACAACAACAAAAAAGTACAACAAACTGCAGAAAGTTGCTGAGCAGCATTTGGACGCCTTTGGAGAAGGCGAAGAAAACAAGAATCTAATAATAAACCTAAAATGTTCTTAGCACCATTGTTTCTACCATGTGAGAGAGAGTGCGCAGTGATTCATGGCCAAACACAATGAGAAAATATTGGACAAGCTCAGCGAAGAAATAATAACAGACGACTGGTTTCAGTCGACTGGGTTGATTGAAACATCCACCGAGACCCACCAAACGCCAATCCTCAGTCTGTTAAATATGACACCAGTCAGCCTGCTACTTCACCCTGGGGCACGCCACTGAGGCCCCATTACCTCATTCCATGCAAGCCCACCAAAACAAATAAGAGAGTGAGAGAAAATGTAGGTCAGGTGACAGTAACAGTAACAGTCTCCTACAGTTGGTATCACATCAGCTCCAGTTCTACTTACTAATTCATTTTACAGGCACCCTGTCACCGTTTGGAGATTAAACATGTAATAATGTGTGCAGGAGGTTCCTGGCTCCCCAAAATGGAGGACAGAAGCCCCAGGCCGGACGTGAGCTAACTGCAGATGAGGCAGCAGAAGACACACAGTAGCAGCAGCAGCAGCAGCAGCAGCATCACAGCAGCAGCAGCAGCAGTAGCATCAGCTAAAGCAGCAGCAGCAGCAGCAGTAGCATCAGCTATAGCAGCAGCAGCAGCAGCAGTAGCAGTAGCATTAGCTATAGCAACAGCAGCAGCAGCAGCAGTAGCATTAGCTATAGCAGCAGCAGCAGCAGTAGCAGCAGCAGTAGCATCAGCTATAGCAGCAGCAGCAGCAGCAGCAGCAGCAGCAGCAGCAGCAGCAGCAGCAGCAGCAGCAGCAGTAGAATCAGCTAAAGCAGCAGCAGCAGCAGCAGTAGCATTAGCTATAGCAGCAGCAGTAGCATTAGCTATAGCAGCAGCATTAGCAGTAGCAGTAGCATTAGCTATAGCAACAGCAGCAGCAGCAGTAGCAGTAGCATTAGCTATAGCAGCAGCAGCAGCAGCAGCAGCACTAGCGCTACACCTGGCTGTAAGCGTGTCTGGACACCAGGGGCTGGGGCACAGCTAAGGGGTCTGTGCTGTTTATTTCCCGCCCGCTCTGCCTCTGTCCAGGTGCTGAACTCCAGTGTTCCTGGGAGGGGGAAAACTATAAATCAACCCCCGTTCCCCCCGGCCCTGTCTCCGTTCCCCCTCGAAACACGCTCAACCCCCCCCCCCTCCACTTTTTTCCTGGAAGCATGTTTTCCTGGGCTCTGCTTCGGGGGCTACACTGGGTCAACTACATTAACCTGGCAGCCCTCCACGTTTCCCCATCTCCTGCAGGCTGTAAGGAATAAAACATCCCACCGACCACAGCCCTTCCCCGGTACACTGTACCCCCCCACCGCACCCATCCAGACCGCGCCCCCAACCCCGCTCTGGCCGATCCAATTCTACAGAATAGGACGGCGCATTATGACACATTATACGAGGAGGGTTTCAACCGAACCAACCGATTGGTCGGAGGCACTCTGCTATTACACTGATAAAACATACCATAAACCAGGCCTAGCCTTGCCCTGACATAATGTTACACTGGCTCCTGTGCTCATCCGTGGGGTAACCAGGCATCTATCGAGTCATGAATGTCATTATTGTAGCCATCCAGTTTGATGTAGATTTTTTCGTGTTTATTAAAAATCTAAAAATGTATTCACCCAATATGTACTCAGAACCGTTTCTAAATGTATTCACAGTTCTATTTGCTGTTGTTATGGGGATGGGACCAAGAGGATTGTGATTTATAGCAATAATTCCCGGGCCTAAAATGTGACTGGACTGTTTGATGAATACTTATCCGCTGAACAAAGCAGCGCAGTCTCCCATCCATTCATTTTGTTGAGAACAGCCTCCGGTGTGTCTCAGCCCTTTGCTTTGCTCCATTCTTTGGAGCTCATCTGTTTGGTAAAACGGACAGCCTATCAGTCCCTGTCCTCCTCCTGTCTGCTTCACCTCCTCTTCTCCTTCATTCTACATCCCTGCCACGGGGGGGGGGGGGGGGGGGGGGGTTATAACCTTTATTTATATGGGGGTGGGATTCTTTTCCCTTTTTGCTGAACTCACATAAATTTACAGCACGTATTAAAAGTCTCCCTGCCGCAACACGAGCGAGGGGGGCGGAGTGCTCGCCGCGTTGGCCTGGTGATGCTGGTTGCGGTATTTTAGTTTAAGCATTGCTGTGCAGAAGGTGTCGAGTCAGGAGAAACTCTCCTGGTGGATGCGCGTCGTAAAAAAGTACGAGGAATTGTCTTTTTCATCCATGGGCTACAGTTGAAAGTAAGTGTAGGCTGTCAATATCGTCCAAATGGCCCAAAAGTGTTCCTTTCTTAACCAGATAAACAAAAACCTTCCATATTTGACAGCCCAGCAAGATGCCCTAACGTACATGGTAATTAATCAGGAAATTACAGAATGGGTTCACTGTAAATCAATTTGGATAAACGTGTCAGCTAAATAGACATTTTTTAAATGATGATGAAGTACGAGAGTCGCCTGAATCGACGCGTGCAGACAGAGAAAAAGCAGGAAAAAATAAGGACAAAAAACAAAGAGCTACAAAGACAAATCCCACACAGCGTTGTGCGGTTTTCCGTTTATATACGTGTGAGTAGGCATGTGTGCTCAAGTGTGTGTGTGTGTAAGTGCTTATGTCCCAGCCTCCCAAGTTGTTGTTGGCTTACCTCACTTGACTTGACTTAACCATAGCCTACAACCACTTTTAACACCCACCCCCTTTGCATTTTCCAACCTTGCCCCCCTCCCCCCTTCTTATGCGATTTGGAGGCTGTCCGTCAACGGGAGTGCTACCACGGCAGCAAAGCGTCTCTAAACATTGGAGCTGTGAGGATAGCCCTCAGGGATCGCAGAAGGAGGCTGTGTTTATGAGAGACCCTTACTCCAAAACATTTCCACGTGTTTAGCCAATAAAAATATACAATCTCTAGTGCCAGCCTTTTGACCTACGTACACACACAGTGTTCATCTTTGCGGTGTGGTTTTTCGGTAGGCGTGCAGAATGGATCTCTTGCGCTGTGAGCCCGGTTGGGCTGGGCGATGCAGCAGACACACAGAGAGACAAGGTGCAGTGTGGATCCCAGACAAGCTGCGATGGCTCGTCTGACTGCAGACAGCCGCACCCCGCCTGTGTCCCGGATGACACAGACGCTGGTGATTGCACCACGCTACACGGTTTATGCAAAACATTAAAAAAAAAAAAAAGATGACTCAGGATGACAAAGTTGACTCAATACATTTTCTGCATAGTCATTGCGTCATTTTACTAATATAAAAAAAAGGAATTCTGTTGAAAGGGAGTGAGGAAAACATGCAGTAAGACACGATCAACCATATGCTAATACACCTCATGCCATTTTAATGGGCATGGCTGAACAAAGAGTTGTGCGGACCAGCGAACGGCATGGTACATGGACCCCACTCAGCTCACTCTCCGTCTGCCGAGGTCAATATCAAACAAAGACCCTTCAGGAGAATCCGGTTGATCTATGCATTAGTCTGATCAACCACTTCCAAACACAATAAGGGGATCAAAAAGGATAAGATAAACACATTAAAATAATCTATTTGCACTTAGGAATCAGAGAACCACTGTGTGTGATACAAAAACGATCCATCAATCTCCTCGATCCTATCTCCTACTCTCTCTCTTACTCAGACTTTTCAGACACCAACACACACACACACACACACACACACACACACACACACACACACACACACACACACACACACACACACACACACACACACACACACAGTCACGGTTTCTGGAACCTGAGTGTGGAACATTGCAGTGTTTGCAGGTCTGACTCGCACACTATGGGCAACAACTCCTATGAGGAGTTGTTGCAGCAGGTACACATTAAAAAAAAAAGCTACCACAATCAAACAACCGAAAGATGGTAGATTAGTCTGCATGAGAATTGAGTTCATTTGCCCAAGCTGCATTAATTGATTTCTGGCCGTTAGGGGGCCAACAGAGGCCCTTTGTATCCATCTTTGGAACACACAGACAGGGAAGCCACAACAGACTTTACTGATTTTCTCTCCGTATGTCGCTCGCAGTATGGAGGCCGAATGATTTCTCAATGACTAGTAGCCTTGAAAGATAGAGTATTTACTACCTGACCTGAACTTCTGAAATATATGGGATCAGAATGTTTGTTAAAAAAAAAATCGGATCCTCAAATGTCGCTGGTATTACAGGGTTGTGTAAGTAGCACCACATGGCCGAAAGACAGCCTTTGATTTGAAATGTTCCTAAGAGGATTTCCATAAGCTAGGTTGGTGCTGTGTGTTAGTTCAAGTCACTTCTCCAAAGTAGCTGTCCAAACACCAAAGCCTCCTCCGGTGGAAAGTTAATACGGGGATGTGGCAAGACAGCCATGGTGGGCGGCGCCGGTGCAGCAGAGCGCGGGAGGCCTGTCTGGGAGGGAAGGGAGGTCGCGGGTCAGGGCAGGCAGGAGGAGGAGCAGGGGCTTACCTGTGGTGTACAATGTAGGTGATGATGGAGGCGAAGAGGCAGAGCAACATGACCGCCGTGCAGGCATACACGACCGGGTGCAGAAACTCCCCAGGGTACGGGGGGAACGACAGCACCTTCTTCAGATCCTGCACCGGCGAGATGGGTGGGGGGAGAGAGAGAGCGAGAGAGAGAGAGAGAGAGAGAGAGAGAGAGAGAGAGAGAGAGAGAGAGAAGAGAGAATACATTAATGTGTAAACATAAATGTACACACAAAGAGTACTGCTTTAACAGGCAAGAGAAATAATCATTAGTGAAGGTTTATCTCTCGGCGGAGGCTGTAGAAATCCTCAGGAGAAGAGCAATATCCCCAAAGAAATTATTATTTCTCCCTCTTAACATTAAATGTGGTGTTGCATTCTGGGTATTAGGCAGACAATTCTAAAGATTTGGAGACTTGGTGGAAAGAAGCACATTATTAATGTCTTAAAATGCCAACATTAAAAGCCATCAAGAAACAAATTCATTTTTGCATTGCTGGAATGAAAACCCATTAGCATCATATCCATATCAAAATGTACAGCTGCACATTTGAATGGACTCGGAACAATGACTTGGTATAAACGTATAGTGTACATGCAACAACTGGATTAGTGTGAGTCTAATTTACTATTATATTATAATAATCTGTCGCACTGGCAAAGTGAATCATGAATAATTCTCTGTCTACACAGTCAACATCAACTGGTGCGATTTATACTCCGGCGAGGATCCTAGCGTGAAATGCAGTACATCCAGCGAGGACTTGAAATGCGTTCGTATAAGCCTGGAAGCCAACGTCACGAAGAAAAAAAAGAAATCCCTTAAGTGTTCTAGAATGCGCTTGGGTCGGGGGAAGAGGGGGGGGATTTAAAGATTGACTGTCCTCTTCACGCTTCATCTCGAGTTAAGAAATAAAGCGCACCTTATCTCCACAACCCCACTACCCCTCCGTCCCCCTCCCCTTCCCAAAGCCCTGTGAGGCCTGGCGACTGCATCTCGGGACTGGATCCACATCTACAGCTGTCCAACTCCATCACACACCCAGTGCTCGGCCAAGCGGAAACCTTCACTCCATTTCTTCCTTTTTTTTGCTCATGTGTTCACCCCCTCGGCGGTGGCAGGGGGGCCGACAGGGGCCGGGGGGGTCATGACCTCGTCGGCTCGTTGGGTAGGAGCGTCATTAAGACACACAAGGCCGGGCAAGGAGGAAGAACGAAGGGAGGGAGGGAGGGATGGAGGGAGGGAGGGGAGTGGAACAAAGGGGGAGATGTGGGAGCAGGAGATGTGGGAGCAGGGTATACGCGAGCGACTGAACCCACGACCTGACGGAGAGCAAGCCCGCCCAACGAGGACGAACCAACATTCACGCAGGCAGCCCTTCCGAGGCTGCTGCATCGACTCACAAGAGACGGGTGACTGGGTAAAGGTACATGCATTCTCCGTGTCTGTGGAGGATACACGGAGAAGCATGTAAGCTTTGATGGTATGAAGAGAACTCTGGCGGCTGATTTGCAGGACATTTGATGTCGGGATGTCAGCGGTTTGGTTCGCTGATTCCAAAAGAAAACGAGAAAACGAGAAACACAGCAGAGACTAGAAGGGCTTCAGAAACTTTTTCTCCCCGTTGAACTTATTCCCCTTAATCAGTCGACTCAAAGTCATTTCTGAAGACATTTGAATGGGGAAATAGGCGATGCAGTTGCGGAATCCTAATTCGTATTCTCTATCGGCAATGCCTGCGTCCTAATAAATGCTTCGTAATGCATTCATCCAGTGTCAGGTTTGTGCTGGTTGGCTGCATTAGCATAGAGTTGAATCGAGGCAACTTAATGCAAATTCTCTCCATCAGTGACCCACAGCCGTACTCAACGGGCAAACTCCTTTGATAGTCAGCCGTTTCTGCCTCAGGTCCATCTGCAATGAGCGGAAGCCATTGGAAATGAGTCTGGAATGCGCCTGTGAGGAATCGTGGGCCCCTGGATTCAGCGGCAAAGTGTTCCTTCACAGATAACCTCACCACACCATATAACCAACCAATAGATCTACAACATGGTGGCAGTTATCAGAGCCCATTATCTGTGACAGTTGTGTAAACTGACATCCCTCATCATACATCAAATCATTCAAATTCACCAACGTTGGCCTTTTGTAAAAAGCGCATCCTTAAAGGAATAACCATAAAGAACCATGAAGGACACAGTTTGCGCCTTAATATAAATGATGCAATGAACAGGGCTCCACTGTGCTTTCTGACTTGTTTCTGTACGTTCTCAAGCCACATCTGTTGTTGTTTTGAGGAGGGTCCCTGGGTTTAGCAGCATGAAGCACAGTCACTCCTACCACTTTCTTGAATACGCCACTCTTTCTACACCAAAGCCTGCCTTGAAAGCATACATCCATATTTGGACAGAGCTGAATGTTCGCTAATGCGTCGCTTCCACAATGCATTTTGTAAACAATAGTGGAGTTGAAGACGGGAGAGGAATTATAAAATAATAAAGAAAAGTTGATTAAAAGGTTGGGTGCAAGAAAGAGGGAAAAAAAACGAAGATAATTTAAGGCAATAACGGAGAATAACAAAGGTGAAAACAAGTACAGAAGAAGGAAGAGGAGGAACAAACCCTGACGAAAGGGCCATTTACTGAAAACATTAAAGCACAAACAACTATTTTTATCCTTAATATGCATGCATTAACTGTAAACAACCTGGAGTAATTTGGTTCATGGTCATATCACTCTCTGGGCTCTGGGATTGAAGGACAATGAAATTCACTTAATTACCGCCTAATAAATTGATGCAGCTGAGAAATAATAAAACACACTTTGCCCTGAAGCCTCAATAAAAAGTCCTGGCGAAACAAGACATTGCTAACAAGTTAGCAGGCAGATTAATTGACTTGTAACAGCAGACCCCGCACTATGATCTTCCCCAAAAAGAATCACACACAAGCTTTCAATTAACTGAATGAAATAAGTATGAAAAAAAATACTTTATAGGTTGATCATTGATGAAGCCACAGGTGGTAACCAGGCTGCACTTGGAGTAGGAGTACCAGTGGCTCTAAAACTAATTGTAGGTGACAGAGGTGACAGTTAATGTGTTTTGAGCCTGAGAGGGCAAACCACGGAGTCAGAGGTCTTCCCATGGCCCCCCCATGTCCCCTGAGGAGGTGAGGTGAGGGAGATATGTGTAATATATAATGAGTGAGCCAAGACCATTCCCACCATTACCTCACTGAAAAGGACCATTGATCGTTTTATGTTGGATACCAAGTGCTTTAGAATTTCATGGATTAAAGATTTTAAAGCCAAGAGAGCAGGCAGGTTTTCCTACTTTAACAGCAGGGGACAGCTTTTCAAAACATCTTGCTACTCAAGTGGACATAAACACATGAGCCATGCAGTTTAACCGGCAAGGCTAGAGATTCACCAATCTCCCTCAATGTATAAACCCCATGCCCTCAGCAGACAAGAACAGGATCACAGTTAAATTAACAGATAAACAGGGAGGCTAAAATGTGGCCATCAGCCAACACACCACACAGGCGGTAGCACGACGCGGAAGATAGCCTATTAAGGCTAGAGACGGTAAGAACAAAAAAACAATCGGTGGCACCACTAAGATTAACAGCGAGAGGACCCTTTGTGTCCATCATCCACCTCCCTTAGAACTGCAAATGACTAATTCTTCCCTTCACTCATCATGATGGCTGCACTGTTCCTTTCAGTACCTTGCTGTCGAGTAAAAATCCAATACCACACTACTTGGTTACTTTACTTGGTAATAGAATAACTATTTTTACTATGAGCAAGAAAGCAACATAGTTAACAACAGACATTGATTGAAAAGTCATTGTTTGAGGAGCCAATATTAAATTAACTGGTAATCGTGTCACAGTCTACAGACAGAAACACTGCCACATTGAACCATGAATACTATAACCATTAAGGGCAATAACTGCAGCCATTTGGGACATGATTAGGATGATGTTAAGTGTTTGGGAGGGAGGTGTACTGTGACTCACAACACACTCCCCTCCTCTACCATCACCTCTGCTAAAAAGGACTTGCCAACTGGTTCAGAAGTCCTGTTAACACCGTGTAGAACTATATTCTCCCTCAACATGAAAAATAACTTGAATGCAAATTAAATACAAGCCTGTAAATTCAAATGGAAATAATGGCATGGCCGACCGACAAGGGCACTGGCTCAGTCTACAGTTAATCACCAATCACTCACCAATTTGTACCACAGAGATAAGGAGAACATGGGTGTCAAAGAGCCAGTACGCCACGCATCCTAACATCCCAGTTCCGATATTCCATTTCTGCTTCGGCAGCACGCTGCTAACAGAAAATTTTCTGGCACCTATTTCAGGCAGCCACCGCCTAAAGGCAACAGGCAAACAGACTCCCTATAAGCCTGACTCGGTAACAAGGAACAGTATAAGGTAAATGAGTAACGGTGTGCAAGTGCTGAGACGTATTTAACAGCTGCCCAGCGGGGCCCGCAGCAGAGAGCTGTGTGTGTGCCGGCGGCCGTCTCCCTGGTAGAGACGCCGCACCGTAGCATGAATCTGAAATAGGAGGTCGTCACGGGCGAAGACTGCACGCCATCAGCAGAAAATAGAAAATACAATAAAATGCAAGCCATCCTGGTGTCATGGACGGGGAACTCTGGGGAAGTAATAGAAGAAGAAGAAGAAGAAGAAGAAGGGTTTGGAACGGGCTGATCCTTTTCTTGTGCTTGTGTGCAGGGTAGACAGATGGGCTTTTGGAACAGAGGAAACATGGTGATACGCCACAGGCTGCCCCCTGAACACATTGTTCCTGCCGTTCCCAGAACCAGCGGTTACGCTCCTGCGTTGACATCGGGGCCAAGGTGCCACCGCTTCAGCGCGTGGAAGAAAGAAGAGGGTTTGTGGTGTGACTAATGCTGGGCGCACGCGCAACGGCTCCATACCCTGCTACTGTTCTCCTCCCTCGTTGTGTTTCTACCAGCTCTGGAAATAAACCATGTGTTAGGTTTTTTTTACAGGGTATAGGGTTCTAATTAAAACACGCTCATTTAGCCTATTGTACTCGCGTCTATGTGTAACTCTCACTAACCGGTGCGCGCCATCACCAATGGTGAAGACGTGCGCATGCCTTGTGCAAGCGCATGATATGATTAGCGCTAGGATGGTCTTATTGTACGCCATACGGAGGCCATTGATCCGAGAACAGCAGATTCGACTAGGAATCGGAGCCACCGGCCTCTGATGTGTTTTCTCTCAATGCAGTTATGACATGGTACTTATCAGACTTTTATTTTATCAGAGCCCTGGGCACACTTTATTACACTCGTGCCTGTGTGTGTGTGTGTGTGTGTGTGTGTGTGTGTGTGCGCAAATGTCTGTTTGTGTGTGCATGTGTGTATCCGTAGGGCCACTGTGGCTTGCCCATCTGAAGCTTGATTACAGTCACGCAACTCGACATTATCGTCCACGCCAGCTTATCCTATTTTGGATTAGCACTGGCATCTGACATTCTAAAAAAAGGCGCTTTTATTCTCCTCCGCCCGGCTCAACAGACCCTTGATCCCTGGCCTTTATGTTTACGCCTCTGGTCGAGGTTACAACATCAGATTACCAGTGTTATTTAAACTCTATTTGATCCCCTGCCTCAACAGGAGGGAATACAGGAGGAAGGGGGCGGGGCAGTGGGCGGGCCATTTGTGTAAATGCTTCATTGGACTTAAAGCTAGGGTAGGCAATTTGGAGAAACCAGCAAGAGTCAGCTAGATTTGGACGCTATCCAACTGAAAAAAGGCCTTCCTCCAAAGCCAGTCCCCCAAAACACATGAATTGCTCACTAGCTTTAGCAATAAGACTTATAGCCTTGTGAAAGACATAGTCATGCACAATGAGTGTAAGAGCATGTTGCCGAGTAGGTAGGGAGAAAGGCAGGTAGGCCATCCAATCATTTCATTCTTGCCGGATGAAATGATTGGACAAGCTTATTACAGGTCTGCAAAAGCCACAGACACTGTTTTTGGATCTTTTCTACTGACTGTTACTTTTAACATTTGTAGAGAGAGAATTTCCAAATATCTGAAATGAAATGCTTCTAAAAGAAATTGCCTATCCTAGCTTTTATAAGGAACACAAAGCTGCATCCTGAATAGTCAAATAGTCCCCCCCATTCCAATGCTATGCTGTCCCTTTCTGGTTTGTACAGAAGATTTGTTTTAAAACGGGTGACGCGAGGCACCATCATTCCTCATTTGAATCACTCAAGCTACTAAGAGCTACTAAGAAACAGTCAAGCAACAGAGCAGTATTAGCAAAGTAGTGGAACATTTAAATGAAGTTCCCTCAGGAAATGCAACCTCCGGGTTCTAGGAAAATAGTGTCTCTATTGCGGAAATAAAAACGTGCGAGTGGGCTTGCATATCATACCCATTCATGGCCCGGTGCACGCATGCACCATGAGATAACACGGACACTCACTCATAAAGAGAGAGGGGGTCAAGGAGAAAGAATGACAGAACAACGCATGGCTGAGCGAATTTTCAAAAGAGCTGCCATCTATGTCTCAGTGGCACCTTCTGGCTGTCAGCTCTGATCTCTGAGTCACCAACACACACACGCACACACAAACGCACGCACGCACGCACGCACGCACGCACGCACACACACACACACACGTCTTTCTCAACTGGCACATGGTTAGGCTGAACAGCAGCAACAGTGGAACAGGAAGCGATCCACAGTGAATTCAGATCGGGTAATTAAAGAACAGGTAGGGATGGCATCAAAATGAGGTCTTACAAACACTATCCATCAGACAATTCTTCCCCTGGTTCCCATCCAATGTCTGGCATCAGATGAAGTTAAACGTACGCAAATGTATTTCCTGCAAAATAAAAGACCTGCCGATGGGTCCCTGCAGATAAGCAAACACCCACACACACACATTAGGCACATAACATATATTCACACGCACGCTGTGTTTATCAGTTCAAGCATCAAGGGGGGGTATTGTTTTATTAATATCAATTTAACAGGCCCCAACGATGAGATGTGTTTGATTTAGCCATGGGCGAAATACAACACATACACAATTTTTCTGTTGTTGCTTTTTGGTAATCAGGGCTCTGCATAGATATCCAAAGCGTGACTATCAATTAAATGAGCCTTGTGTACGGCCAGACCTTGGAAAAAACATGGCTCTCATAATTCAGCGGGCTCAGCCCCTAGCATCGATGCCGCACTGTGCCGTGAACAATGTGAATCAATACAAACCAATCTCAACCCAACAGGAGAAGATTGCTTTTTATTAAAGGACAGTGGTGCTGGAATAAGACTAATCACTTTCAGCAGGCTTTTTTCCCAACTCTCAACCTTTAATAATCCGAGTAGCGTTGGCTCAGGGTTGTCGTATGTGGTTGGTTTTTCCAACAAAACCCTGTCAAAACCACTGCTCTGGTGGTTAACTGGTATCATTCCAGTGAGCCGCACTGGGAGGGAAGGTGGCCTGCTTCAAGGCTGTACTGGTTGCACTAAGTGGAGACTTCGTTTTGATTCATTCATTTCATTCATAGCCGCTGAAGGCTTTCAAATGAGTCCTGCCCCCCACCAGGTGATTCCTAATGTTGTAGTAAAGCTCTCCAGTCCCTCAGTATGGCCTGAATGGTGGAAACTTTCCATGATTTCCTACCATAAAAACCAGAATGGACAGGGTGATAATATTAAATTCCTCTCCAAAAGAAACACTGCATATGCAGAGGATTGTGTTTTGTCTGAATGAATAAGCATACACCCTTGGTTAGAATCCCTGCACGGTGGCTATAACTGATTCAACAGCCTCCTCTCTCTTGAACTAGAAGACCCTTGAACGTTCTGAGCCTTCATTGTATGAAGGACAGACACAAAGAGAGAGAGAGAGAGAGAGAGAGAGAGGGAGACAGAGAGAGAGAGATTGAGGGAGAGAGAGAGAGAGCGAGAGAGAGAGCGAGAGAGAGAGAGAGAGAGAGAGAGAGAGAGAGAGAGAGAGAGAGAGAGAGCGAGAGGGACAGAGAGAGTGAGAGTGTGAGCAAGATGTCTAATGGGTTTTGCTTGAGAGGGGTGAGTCATCTCCTTGATACCATACAACATACAGCTGAATGGATGTTGCTCCAGCATGTTTAATATATAATGTGCACACACACAAACGCACATACTGAGGGGGTACTGTACACATTATACTTTTATGCACATACACGTATGCAGACAGAAATACACACACAGCCGGTCAACCAGAAGACACTTCTCAAGCAGACAGAACACACACACACACACACACACACACACACACACACACACACACACACACACACACACACACACACACACACACACACACACACACACCTAAGGACATTAACCAAGCCTGAACACAAATACCTATCTTTATTTCCCATTCTGCCACAAAAGATTAATGAATAATACAAAAAACATGACAGTCACAAAAAAGCTTCAATGGTTCAAATTATTTTGAAAATCCTCTGTAGAATCACTTAGGGTCTGGTTGGGGCAAGACCTGGAACACTTCAACACAGCCGTCTTCTATGTAATGCACAGTACGCTTTGGCCAGGTAGCCATTTGTGGTTGAAACGTGTCAATGTAAATTTGTAAATTTTATGCACACACACACACAAACACACACACACACACACACACACACACACACACATACACACACACACAAACGCACACACACACACACACACACACACACACATATACACAGACTAACACTTTCACTCTCTTTCTCTCTCTTTCTCACTCTCTTTGTGTCAACACCACAGTCTCCATGTGAGTGGTTGAGCATGTTCATTGTGTCTTTCACTTTTCATACCAGTGAAAGTCTTAGTCTGTGTGTATGAGAGAGGGAGAGAGAGCGATAGAAAGAGAAGCAGAGAAAGCAAAATAAGAGACATAGTTGAATGAAAGCATTCAACCGTGTGTTAAAGGAAAGGACCTTAATGTATCTGCCAGAAAACAGATGGAGGCAACCCGTTACACGCTGCAATGTTATCTAAATACGTAGCACATAGGATGGACGGATGGATGGATGGATAGATGGATGGCTAGAAGGATACCATGCAAGCTCCTCCATCAGCCAATCACAGTTCCCCAGCCGACAGTTGTGCTGTCGGTGTGCATTAAGGTCACTACAGTGAAGAACATTTACATGTTTGCACGCCTCTTGTCAGGGAACCTACTGCGGAGGCCACAGTGTCCAGTGGGTGTGCTTCGATCTGTTGGGATTCTCTGTCAGCCCAGATTAGGTTCTACCTTTGATACGGGGCCGTATCGCTGCACCGCTGGAATGGGATTTGGGAAGTGAATTGAGCGCGCTTTGAAGTTTAAGCCCGGCATTGCAAAGCCCCAACGCAGGAGTACGGATGGATAATTTGAGTTCACGCACGCGTGCACAACACACGCGCACGACAAACACGCGCACACACATACACACACACCCCTTTACATTATGGTGCACACAGACAAGCAATGCTTAAAGAAGAAGCACTTGCTCTCATTGTGGGTTTAAAAACACAGGGGACACGTAAATCTTGATGTGTGTGTGGAGTGTGTTGGTTTGTGTTTGTGTTTGAGAGTGTGTATGTGTGCGTGTGTGTGTCTGTCAGTATGAGAGAGGGCATAACATGGATAATTGCACTGTCCTTATCTGTACATTGTCCTAATCTTCTGACCGCCAGTAAAATGCAAAACGTCAATGAATGAATGCATTGAATAGAAAGGCCAATACCTTACACATACATTCCGCTTTTCAATGCTGTGTATTTTTCAACTGTTACGCTCGTCATCGCATTTCAGTCGCACTATAATGTAACAATTGAGCTCCCAATTTGTATGCACCCAATAACAATGGTACAGAAAAGCTAAAGCGACGCAAACGTGAAGGCCCTCCAAATTAACATGGTGTGTGGAAGGAACACCAGCTCCTTATGCCTGACCGCCTGGCCTCTGAGTCCCCTCCCCTTGTTAAAACCAATAGCATCCATACTGGGCTGTCCATCTCCCGTTCTCCTAGGGAGCGCCCGGTGGATTCCATAGCTCCTGGTTAAGTAGGGGCACATGAAGCGAGTCGTGCCCCGGTGGGAGGGGGGTCAAGGGGGGCACTCAAAGGGTCCGGAGGCCACACCACGACACCGCCTGCTTCACCAGGCCGGGGTAGAAATCCCGTTGACGAACGGAAAAAATAAAAGCATGAAGTGGCTTAAAGGATGAGGTGTCAAAGGTCGCCATGTTTACAATCTGCAGCTTGTCACTTGGTCAGAGGCAATTAGGCAGGGAGGCAGAGCGGGGTCAGCGGGAGGGGGAGGGGGAGGAACGGTCTGGCTCCCTTATCAACCACTGGCCATTTTAGTTCAGTCCACTCTGGCCCTTAGAGGCATTCCTTACAGAGCATCACCCGGGTGATCAACCCCCATCTGGACCAAAGGAGCTGCACCTCCACTGAAACCCAGTCCTAAGAGGATGAGCGCGTGGGTGGGTGTGGGGGGTAGGGTGGTGGAGACGGGGTAAGGGGAGATGTTGTTGTTGTAGGTGGGTGTGTTGTTGTTGCTTACAGGCCTCATTCCAATCTCTCACTCACAAGGGTCGGCGACGTAGCTGCCCTGTCCACTAGGGAGCTACTGTTGACGCAGCGAAACGGAAAGAAAAAGAGGGCGGTGGAGCATAGGAAAGAGAGGGGGGGAGGGAGGGAGGGAGGGAGGGAGGGAGGGAGAGGGAGAGGGAGGGAGAGAGAGAGAGAGAGAGCGCGAAAGCAAGAGAGAGAGAGAGACAGAGAGAGGGAGGAAAGAGAGAGACCCCAGGCTGGATGGAAACTGAGTGGAGTGAGAGAGGAAGAGGTGAGGGTGAGAGGCTGGAGGAGAGAAAAATTAGAAGGAGAGCAAGAGAGATGAGGGGGGGCGGGCCAGATGACATGGACAGCAGAGAGGGAAGGAGAGTCAGGGTAGGAGGCGGGGCGGGCTGAGAGTGAAGGGCAGATTCACATCAGACTGGTCAGTCTCTTGTATGTGCATCTTTCAGCAGCCTCTACTCTAGAGACAGTGTGTGTGTTTGTGTGTCTGTGTGTGCGTGTGTGTGTGTGTTTGTGTGGATGGCCAGTTGGTGGTGCCAGTATCTAGTGTCGGCAGACGGGTTGGGACATAAATCAAGTGTGTCATTTGGCTTCTGGTCACATGCTGCACAGCGGGGTAGCTTATTCTTTTTAATCTACTGTGACCCCACTTGTCATCTCTAGATGTGGCCCGCCTGTGTGTACTGGTGTGTCTGCCTCCGTTTGTGCCACGAGCTACAGCAGCCGCAGACCCATACTCGAGTGTCGTTTTCTTGTTTAGGTTTTTCACGTTTGTAACTTTCACCGTAGCTCACCCGTTGACAACAATGACTTGGTATCGACCACATCATCAAATCACACCACCTGCGATGGTATCGTTGTCATAACGACACAGCGACTGTCAGGGCGGACGTGTTTCACATCAGGAACCCGCGCTGTGTTCGGCCCATAAAGACGCCGCTGATGTTTGGCCATCCAATTAATCAGGGGCTGTAAACAACATCCAAACGGTGCACCCGTTGAATAGCCCATTAACTCTCCTTCGTTGGAACGTTCCACTGAATGATTCCCACGGACACACACGCACACATGCAGACACACACGCAAGCACCCACGTGCAGTCACACAAAAAAGCACACACACTCACAGACAAACACACACGCACCAAAAACACACACAGACAGACACATAGACATAACCACCCACACCAGCCAAACACACACACGTACACACACGTACACACACACACAGAGACAAACACAAACACAAAAACACACACACACACAGACACACACACAGTAGCACAACATTATTCTGCTGCAAACAGCACCATATTCTAATCTGTCATACTCTGACCTGCGAGGAGGATCCAGCATTTGAAAGACCATTTGTTAACATAATGTAGCTTATAACTAAGCTCAAAAAGGAGGTTACAACACTATGGAAATAAAATGGATGTCGCGGACCCACATCCACAGAATAGAGGGGAAGAAGAAATTAGGGCGGGGGTGCCGGCAGTGCGTATTGGCTAATTCCAGCCAAGCAAACGCAAGGCTGTTGATAGCTGAGATAAATGTGGGGCTGCTCGCTCTGAACTCATTAGTCAGGAAGAATACGATCTGCAATGCATGTCGACTTATTGGCCGCCAGCGATGTGGTATCAGGGGGGGGTGGGGGGAGGCTGACATACTGAATGATCCTACCCTTCTCCCAACTCAAGACCGAGTCGAATGCTTCCAACAGCCGTCAGCAAACCCCATGCCAGAGAGGGGGAAGTATGAGGGAAGGGAACGACAAAGGGAATAGCTTGGATAGTGGAGGCAGTAGATACACACACACACACACACACACACACACACACATGCCAATCTGCTAAACCAGGACACAGCCCTACTCCTTAACCTCTCCCCCCTAACAACAACAATATTATTGTTGCTGTATAGAACAAAAAAAGAGTCTTCTAAAGTGCACAGTATGAAGTCTCAGAAGCAGAAGAAATCAGAACGGGGCCCCGGGTGGAACCAATGCAAAACACCTAAAAAGAAAAAAAACACAAGGAACCTGCTTTTGCTCATGGGCAAAATATAAGCAGTAGCAGTGTGCCGTGATGATGTTAGCTAGGAGCTCAGCCAAAAGCGCACCCCGCTAATGAGGAGAAAACAGAACTTAGAGAGAACGCCTTCTTCGGAAATATAAACAATATCTAGCGGCAAGTCTCAGTAAATGCGTTCATATATATTCATTGCAAATGAGACGGGTAGTCGACTCGCAGTTATTTTCCACCAACAACATCTTTTCTGCAAATTACCAATGAAAGAGAATAAAAATGGCCGAACTCCGAAATAACAGAAGAAAGAATCGCAAAGTAACGATCAACAGGGAGCTAATCTTGGATGAACCCCCTCAAAGATGCCTCCATGCCTCACCCCTAACGTGCTTTGTGTGTGAGGGGCTGGAAGGGATGATGTACCAAAGGAAATGGACGGGTGGGGTCGAAGTAGTGTTCAAAGTGGTGCCACTGCGACCCATTGAGAGCCACGCAGCACTGTATGTCAGAACTAAAGACGCTTCATCCGTTGTTGGCCGCTTGAAGCGTAGCCCGGAGCCAATCTACTCCCCGTGCTCTCGCAGCCATTATACTTTAGCCGCTGAGTGTTTATATGGAGGCTACGAAGCTCTAGTGCAGATCACCCAATCTGTAGCAGTGCGATGTCAGAGTTAATGCCCATAGTCAGCTCCTAGGGCTGCATACCAAGTCATGTATGAGCGTGCTCAGCTGCGTGGGGGTTGGACATGAGGACAGGCTGCCCGGGAAGGGGAAGCAATGGCAGACATTAATAGAAGTATCGGATGGGCAAAAATTATAGAGCTGTTGTTTCTAGCTATTGATTGTGAGTTTGTATGAGTGTTTGTCCCACAGTAAGAGAGTGTTATCTGTCATCTAAGGCCAAGAGGTAAAACTACTATATATGGCGTAAAACACAGCTTTCGTGCGTCAAAGGATTTCTGACCGTGCTAGCATTTTTCGCCCACCTTTTCAC
Organism: Pollachius pollachius; assembly: GCF_949987615.1. Classification (NCBI taxonomy): domain Eukaryota; kingdom Metazoa; phylum Chordata; class Actinopteri; order Gadiformes; family Gadidae; genus Pollachius; species Pollachius pollachius. Next base: position 13,877,291 of record NC_136935.1, read on the forward strand.
CTTCCCCACACAGTTCATTCACCGTTTCAGTTAACGCCTTTTCTTAAACACACGTCCGGACACCTCAAGCCAACTGTGGATTACAAGTTCACAACAAAATATTAGAGCCATCATTTTCATTATGCCCATCTATAAAGCAACAATAGTTTATCTTATGAGCTCTGTTTTCAAAGGTGGAAAGGGCCAGCTTAGTTCAGACGGCAGGCCTAAACCTACCGCCACGCTGACTATATCTAGCCTAGTGCGAACCTGACCTCTCCTCTCTCCTCCTGCTAACATCGCTCTGTGCAACATTCCATCTCCAACCACCCTTGAACATTGACGATTCCTATCTCACTTGTTACGGAAAATAATTCCTTTAAAACCCAGGGAGTACATGCATATCTCCACCGAGATGTAATCTCGCTTATCCCGCCTGGCTTCCGCTTGAAAGTTCACAGAGGTCTGAGGAAGATTTGAGCACCACAGTTGGAGCCTTGAAAGAGCAGAGACACAGTGACGATGCTGAATATGGTCCTCTGCTTTAAGCAGTGTTTAATCAAAGTCAAGCCACAGCACAATGTGTGATGCAGAATACTCACACAAACACGCACACTCACGCACACCCTTAAGCTAAGAAAGTCGCTCTCTCCCTATACAGCATATTTGTTAAGGAATTTACAGTATATGCACTCGGATGGCCTTTGTTATAATTGGGCAGAGATGGGAAAAAAAACGGGTTACTTGTTCATCCCTCAGTCTCTCCTCTCTCTCCCTTTCTCTCTCTTCCTCTGTCTCTGTAAAGGTCTGCTCATGCATGATGAATCGTCTCGAGCAGTTCAACAATCAAGTGCAGAGATGTCTGCTTCAACAGTCATTCATTACCACCTTGCGGACCAGCCATTAGGCTGCCATGGGGACAGGAAGGGGGAGGGGGCACATGACAGTTAGGCACACACACAAACAAACATACAGAGACATGTGCATGGGTGGGAATAGGGGGGTCGTGTGAGAGGAAGCTGAGGGCTGACCGATGAAAGAGACGCTGGAGAGGGGCTAGAGAGAGAAGTGCAAAAAGAGAGAGCGGGAACTGTCCAAGGTGCTGAAAGTAGCTGACGTTGTGACCCTGTATCCTCCCCACCTCAAACGTCAGCGTGCTTTAAACCTGCCTGCGTCGCAGCGGTGGTGGAGAGCACCACTGTCACTTTCACCTTCAGCAGAAAACTCACTGCAGATAGCCGGCAGTATTCATGAAATGTCCAGGCCACCTCTCGCCCCCCCCTCAAAACGAAAGCAGAATAATCCTCCCCTCAGTGCAGTTCAGTTAACCCGTGGTGTGGTGCCAGTGATTTGGGATTCAGTCCACAGATCCAGGCTCCATTTCACTGTCTCATGCCACCGACTCAAAAAAGAAGACGACAAGAAAATTGCTCATTAAAAATATTTTTTAAACCCAAACTCCTACAGCTGGATTCCAGCCCTCTGGGACAGTAGCATTGGCTTGTGACACTATTTGCTAATCATCCCCACTCAGTTGCGCACACACAAACATACACGCACACACATAGACACACACACACACACACACACATACACACACGCACATGCACCCACACACACATGTGCAAACGCATTAATGGTTTGCCAAAGCCATCGTGCCTGTGGGCTTTCCTGTCTATTGCTTTGCATTCTTTTCTTGATTCATTTATATGTTAATGCTTGTGCAGATCTTGTGCTTGTGTTATGGTGAATTGTGCTTGTATGGAAGCAGCACAGCATGGATTCTTAAATAATGAGTTCTTGTTTAGAATAACATTACGTCTGATTCCAAAGGCAAGAATCAGTTAGATTGTTCCTTATATGACAAGGAAGAAGAAGTTAAATTCTTTGTTCCCATGTTCACCCTCTATCATCAGTTTTATACATTCTGTTACACAATTCAGAGTTTGGAACTTGCCTTTCTATTATTTCACATTCAGACCACTATCAAAAGCCGCAAAACATATCCCCTTAACTGTCATCAAAAACAATTTTCAGTCGACAGTGCCACAGTCACACACGCAGACATCACAGCTATAGGTAATGTTATGCAACAGGTCATCCAGTAGCAACCTTGAAGTAACGGACTCCAATAACGGACTGTTCAACCGTGGATGGCGTCGACGGGGGAATGATGTCACGAATCCGTAAATAAGGGTCCTATTTTTCCCGCGCACTGCAGAGACCAGGCGGGTGTGGTGACTGCATTAAAAATAAGAGCCCCCTAAAAAATGTCTTCGAGGCATTGTGTGTAGTAGACATCTCCGAGGCGACACCTACTCCCTATTTTCAATCACCGTCTCCTACCACCCCTCCCCCAGCACGAACGTGCCCTGAAGTTCAAATCATTAATCTGTTGCCACGTCCATTTACAAAATTGCCGATCTCGCTTTGAGTCTCGCGCTGACAGCCACAAGGTGCCAAGTGACGGTGCGCCGTTGAGCGCGTCTCCCCAGCACCAGCCTGGCTACTAAACAGCGCCACACACACACACACACACACACACACACACACACACACACACACACACACACACACACACACACACACACACACACACACACACACACACACAGCGCTACAGCCTTGCTGCTGCACAATGGCACCATGTTACACATATGGTTCTCCACCTGACAACCTCTTAGTATTCCGAACACACAGCCCACTTTATGGGGGGAAATCTATGCCGGTTTCCTCTCTCTCCCCTCCCTGTATACCGGTCTCTTCTATGCGGCTTTTCGAGCCGAGTCTCGTTCATTTCATTCGAGAACGACAACAGCATGGCAAATCAGCTAAATACAACAAGAAAATGCAGGTAAATGGCAAGTTGAATCACAGCGGTGGCATTTCCAGAACAACACTCGCATGCTCACACGGATAACTGACCTCCCAGTCTAACGAATCCCACTCTTCGGTAAACATCCGGAGGATTTCTGTTCATCCAAAAGCGTACTAAGCGCGGCGGCTGTACGGAACGACTGAGCGGTGTAATGCCATTGCGCCTTTAGTATTATCCTCATTAAATCAATTTCAACAGGGCACGTCGTCGAGGAGAAGGCATTTGCCGGAAAAAAACGTTGCAAGAAAACGCCGAAGCCAACTTTACAAAAAAAAGAGCCGGAATAGATTCACGACGCTACTATGGTCGACGATCGAAGGTTGTTTTTTTTGGGATAGTCGACGGGGATTGGACCAATTAGCGCACCACTGGCGCTCGCGGGCGAATCGCTACTGACAAGCGCTACTTTCTATCGAGCATCGCTTCGATCTCAGCCGCCGCTCAGGGAAGAGGCGGCAGACTACACACCACGCAACTTCTCCGGTCCGACACGCACGGGGAGGGAAAGGATCGTATGGCGTATATATTCCACATCCAAAGAGAGAATCCCACCAAACGCGAGGGGGTGATCACCAAAAAAATAAATCCTTCCCCTCTCCAACCAGAGGATAATCAGGCAACCAAAGAAAAAAAAAAAAGACCCAGCAATAAGTGCTTCTTCTTCTCGGAGCAGCACGTGACCCACGTCTGTTCCTTTGTGGGAAAAGGGATGCATTTGATCCATTATAGCACCAAGCAAGATAAAACAGCTAAGAGGGTTGGGAGGTTGGGGTGGGGGGAATTTAGCTATCTCACAATGTGTGCGTGTGTGTATTTGTGTTTGTGTGTGTGTGTGTGTGTGTGTGTGTGTGTGTGTGCTGGGGGGGGGGGGGGGGTACGTGCGTGCGTGTGTGGGGAGGGTCGAAGGAGGATGTTTTTTTCGCTCTTTTCCCTCTACTCACCATTAGCACAGCAAAGTTATTATGATGAGTGCAATGAATGGTGGTCGTGTTGCCCGCGGAGCCAGTTATGTGGCACCCCTCTGCCCGCCAACCGCCGTGCCCATCGAGTAGGTCGAAATCCCAGTAGGCGGCAGTGGGGTCTACACCCAGTGCGAAGTGCCTGAGATTAATGGTAACGGATTGCACGGCGGTTCCGATGATGCACCCATCTGCAAAACAAAATAAAACCAACCAATAAATAAACAAGTCAATGAGAGCAACACATGGAAATAAGGTGAAGGAAGTGCAGCGGGGGGAAGTACGTGGGTTTGATATGCTAAAAACACGAGCACGAGAGAACGAACAGTTGGAGACGCAGAGCCTTAGACACACAGTCGTCTCATTAGTAAAAACACAAACACTCACTCACACACACACACACACACACACACACACATACACACACACACACACACACACACAGATTACACGCGTGCATGACCACATGGATACAGTCACGCGTGCACAGTGCACATGTCGTGTTCGCCTTTATGCAGATCACAAACACAAACACAATATCCGCCTCACGTTGTTCCAGTCAACACGCCGGCACCACACTTCGCTATACTGTTGTTTTTTTTCGGCTTACTAACACGTAATCAAAAATAAAATGAGTATGTCTGCTTCAAATCGGCTGCGTAAATTTAAATTTCCCCGACAGCATATGGGCAGGCGATATCGAGTCAACATCAAGGGTCCATATCAATAACTACAAGGTTTAAAAACAAAGTTGCATTACAGTGCACAAAAAACCGCGTTGCATCAATGATGTCCACATTTAGCACAACAGCAGATTGACGTAATATCCATTCGCTAGAGCAAGCATGTTGTCTGAGCCGCTCGTGCAGCGTTGACATCACACACACACAACATGATGATAAAAATGGATTTCCCCCCTTACCTAATTTGGTGAAAGCAACTGGTGTTGAAACGCTCCTACGTTTCCCGTCATCTGCAAGATTTGACGAATTCCCCGTGCAAGGGAAGAGTTTCCCATTGCGAAAGACAATAAACTGCAGCTTGCAAGTGGAGTTATCAACAGATTGCACCGCGGAGGAGACAGGCGGAGCAGCCAGCGGTACATGGATCGAGGCGACTGCCACTGAGTTCTGCGGATGAAACAAAAAAAAAGAAAAGGGAATAAAAATTAAATAATGACACAGATGTGCAGGGGAGGGGAGGGGGCGAGGTTGCTCTATTTGAGAAATACTCCCAATTTGGCGTTTCTCGCCTAAGACTGAACGGAGAGACCTGAAGTGGTCAGGGAACGAGCATCACGCGGTAGATTTAAAGTGCTCTCTGCGCCTACTTGGTCAGGCGCCCTGCCGCAGAAGGGGAAATGGTTCTTACCATCTCAGCTCGAGGGCACATCAACACCGCGGCTTGATTTAAAGAGACAACCGGTCTGACTTTATCTTCTTCTGCCATCTATAAACGCTACACGAAATATATATATATATATATATATATATATATATATATATATATATATATATATATATATATATATATATATATACACACATATATATACATATATATATATATACATATATACATATATATATATATATGCTATATATTTACAAGCCACATACATGTATATATATACATATATATTTATTATATATATATATATATATATATATATATATATATATATATATATATATATATATATATATATATATATCCCATGTATATTTTCTGTGTGAGGCTTCATGGAGAAGAGGGGCTTCAGAAGGAAAGCATTGTTCCAGGGCTGTGTGTGTGGAACACATTGAGCTGGCCTGAACTTAAGACTCAGGACCAACAAGCACACAGGAGGTCAATGCTGCCTGTTCAACTATAATGTCATGTGTTCATATTGAAATATATATAATCATAGTACATAGTGTCTGCACAACACTTTTTGCACGATTCTTCAATCCTGAGCGAGGAACTTTAAAGGTGCCCTTACATCGGTGGGGATAGCTCCCACAGCCATTTACCAGTCTAAGATAATGTTGATTATTCACGCTCCTTGTCAACTCAGTCATTTGCTTGTTTGTTTTTCTGGCGTCACTCTCATCATCCTCCACCATGAAGGAATCAGCACTTTAAGCTCGGAAGAGGAGAGAGTGTGAGAGTGTATGTGTGCATGAGTATCTGTGCGCACGTGCGTGCATGCGTGTGTGTGTGTGTGCGCACGTGAATGTGTGTGTGTGTGTAGGCTTTATAACAATGTATACACCCACAGCATGGCCTTACATCATTTAGGGTACAGTCTCTAGAGGCGTAAAATGGAACAATCCCGTCTTGGCAGAGTAAAGCAGCCAAATTTGTTAATCGTGTGGAACGCGTGCTCCTCTCTCGCTCTCCCTCTCTCTGCTCTGTGTGATGCGACCGTACCGGAACAGCGTCTGTCACCTGGGCCATGTCCCCGCCCCTCACCCTGGGAAGGGGCGGCACCCGGCCAGAGGAGCAGGGGGCTATCTGGATGTTCCATCCCCCCATGTGTAAAGGGACACACTGGGGGGTGTTGGGGTCTCTCCGGACCACCACAGCCCCCGCCTGCTGTGTAATGGAGCCACCGGTGGCTTCACTGTCTGGGGTTTGTTAACCGTCGCTTTTTGCATCGACTCAAACTTGGAAAGCAAGTGACTTTCACTCTGCCGCCTTTTCTCTGCATGTGTGCGTTTTGTGTGTCTGTGTGTACATGCACGTGTGTGTATAAGCACATGTGCAGATACACATTGCCAGTATTGAGGTAAAGTGGATCCACGGTGAAGTGGCAGGAGGGAAAAAGAAAGAGAAACAAAAGCCGCATTAAGATTTATGTCGCTCAGTTTATTTTTCCCATGTAGCTAAGACTCTCATTCAGAAGCCACTCCGAGACGGGGCAGCGGGGGGGAGAGAGGTTGAGAAGATTGCTGCCTTGATACGGTGCTTGATGCATGAGAGCCACAGAAGTGCCTCCGCACTTCTGAAGAGCGGTTTTGATCTTATTCGATCTCTTCTCATTGTGAAGGCTCGTGTCCGGTCGACCTCGCCACAACACAACTCACAGCCATGTCGCGCAATCGCCTTTCCATCTTCCATCCCCCTTTCATCCCTATCTCATCAAAGGGACAGGCACCCCCGAAAACACACCCTACCCCAACCCCGCCGCTCGGTGTCGGGGTCCCCTGAGTGAGGAACTCTCTACAATCCACCACATCCACCCGCGTTAAAGAAAAAGAACGAAATCTCCCATAAACACTGCATCAGTAGCACAAGGGACCTGAAACATCACAGCTGATTTAGCTGGATGTGACACAGCCGTTTGACACCCCATCCCCGCCGAAAGGCCCTGCCCTTCAGGGGATGAGGTATGCTATCCCCTTGGCAACCATAATCAACCTCTCTCTCTCTCTCTCACCTTCATGAGCAGCCCTCCCTTGTTTTTCCATGGCGCTCATCGTTGTTTTCCTTGCAGAAGGCACCCAGCTGAATGTCAGCAGTCCCCTATCTCGGTCGCTTACCGCACACATCCTGCAGTCCCTCCCTCTCCTTCCCCCCCCCCCCACCCCCCCCCCTCACGAGACACACATACCACCCATCACCCACCAACCCCCTCCCACTGCATCCTCCCCTCTCTCCCCTTGCCTGATCCTCACCCAAGTGCAGAAATGTGCAGTCGCCTGACGGTGGAAGACCTCTGGGGAGGGGGGGGGGGGAATTCGACACCACCAACTTTAGTTCTCGACCCCCAAAGGTGATGGAATTGGAAGCCAGAGTAATCTTTTTTTTGTGTGTGTGTGTGTGTGTGTGTGTGTGTGTGTGTGTGTGTGTGTGCGCCCACACGCCAGTCAAGATCATGGGTTACAATCCATTCAGATTTGCTGGTGGGTGTGAGGAGTGCCCAGCCTTGCGATGACAGCATGAGGGCCGTCACTCAGCACCTCTGCGTTAAAACACTGCTTCCCCGCCTATCAATTAAGGATTGATTGTCGAAATGTCAAACCTGTAAGTGCATATCGCTTCTGTTAGTGGGATTGTACATGAAAGCAGTGAGTAATGCCTTTCCCCAAATTAAACAAGAGCCAGTAAATTGGCCTTTGTAAAAGCTGCTTGCATTTGAATATGTTGAATTTGAATATGTAAGCCTTGAAAAAACGAAATTATTTTGCCCCAAAGCGATTGCCTGGGTTGAGGCTTAAAGAGCCTATCCGCGCTCAAGTGTTTCCATGACGTACAGGGAGAAATTAAACACACGCGGTTGCCATACCAACAGACTTTCCATTTTACTATGCACAGCGTGTTGGTGTGGGGGTTGAGGCAGTGGGTGGAAGGGGCGGGCGGGGGGGTATATGGGTGTATGTTGGGGGCCATTAGAACAGATTTAAGAGGGTCGTAAAGTACACCAGTCAGTTAAACATGGCTCAGACTTCACCGTCAGAAACACTTCCCCTCTGCCAGCTCGAACAGCAGCTCAGACACTGTGGAGACATGGTGGTGTGTGCTTGTGTGTGTGCAATGTGTTGTGTGTTGTGTGGTGTGTGCGTGCACGTGTGTGTGTGTGTGTGTGTCTAAAGGAGGCTGTGGGGATGGTGTTGGCAACAAGAGATTTTGATTGGTACACATGAATATTAAGGAAGATTGGAATTTGAAAATCGTTGCAAAACATTAACCCAAAAATACATCCAAAAGTAATTGGTTTAATCAAAGCTGAAGTCAATAAAAATGAATGAATACAAATATGTGAGTTGGCAATGCTTGAAGATGTTGGCTGCAGTGTTATTGATTCAAAGCCCCAAAAGAGGCAAGTATGAGACGAGAAAACATCTGATATTGGCTCTGTTTTAATTATGGGCTCTCAGCATTCTGAAGTGAGGTTCTTCCGATTATCTGTGGGTTTGCGTACATCTGTATTATCTGTATGTGTTGCTAATAGTCTTTTTCCTCAGTCTCTTAGAATGACAATTAGATGATCACATAATTACACAGCATGTGGACAACAGAGACCAATATTAACAATGACAGAGCATGCATGTATACATTTCATAGTATTTTTTTGAACACATTCATAGAATCATTGGGAAAATGAGTTGTAATATTAATGTAAATATTAAAAAAAATACTCAATTTAAAATGTCCCTTCATATTGTTAATCCAAAAGCGATGTTTCCATTCATCATTTCATAGTTATCTCATTAAAATTTGCAAAAATAGGATGAACATTATAGGTTCTTTCGTCGCCAGAAAAACTAATTCAAATCCTTTAAGTTTTTCCCCATTCATTGTCAACATCGGCATTCCGATCTCAGTTCAAAGCGTCAAGATAAGATTAGAACTTGGGGTCAGTTCATCAAGATAACTCACGGTGGAGTGTATATCCTTGAGTGTTTGTCTTTTTTGGCCACACAAAACATGAATGCAGCGCTTTCACGTTGGCAGTAGAAATAATAGTTGCACTCCATTGTCCAACATTCGGATAAGCACGTCAACCAATCTGAATCAGCTGCTCCTCTGGGTTCCAGATATGAATGAGCTTGTTAACCAATCAAAATGCGGCTACTCCTCTGGGTTCCAGATATGGATGAGCTTGTCAACCAATCAAAATTCGGCTGCTCCTCTGAGTTCCAGATATGAATGAGCTTGCAGAATAAGAGTGTGGTTGCACGGCATTCATATTCATATTCACCTTAAAGGCAGGTGAGGGATCGGCTTTCTGAGGGGAACCTAGAGCGATGCAGCTCTCTTATATCTGCTCGTTTATTTATTTGTCAGTTATGCACTTTTCACTGTGTCCTTTTGATGGGTTTCTAAGTGCTAAGAATATACGGGCAAACCTATTTTGTGTTGGCGTTAAGTTCTGGAAATGATGTGAATCCTTGCGGCCGTGGGTGGGGGGATCTCTTCATGTGATGTCAGGGCAGCTGAGGTTCCAACAGTGAATAAATAAGAGACTTTTTGTTATGATTGAGTGAGCATTTCACCCATGCATTGCCCTTTTTTTGGAATGTGCCCAGATCTTGTTTTCCTATCCCTGTCACATCTCTCTGTCTCTCTCCCTTCTCTATTTTTCTCTCTCTCTCGCTCCAGGGCTGTTGGGCAGGATTAATGGGGAGGTCATTTTGTTGCAGCATAACAGTTGGCTACCGCGGTGAGAATATAAGCTAGGGGTGGCCAGTGGCCTGGGGGCCCTCAAGGGTGCTAACTGGGGGGATGTGGGGTCTTCTCTGTTTGGACAGCTTCGTGGAGGGAAACGCAGCTACACAACAGACCACCATGGTTAACCAAACACCAATGAATAATTTATTCCACCCTCAGTTTCCCTCGTTCCAAACAAGAATGCATGGATGAAGCACATGATTAGTTTGTTCATGAACTGATCCTTTACGATTCAAAGCTGCATGCGACGGTGACGCAACATCAGTGACGCGTCATGTAACATCACTGGTTCATCTGATCAGAGCTAGCTGTGAGTCCATGTAAGCGCATCAGAAGGTGTGCTGCTTTGCAGTTCAACACCATGATTAAAGTGGATCTTGATTAAAAAAAGAGGAGTGAAACCTTGAAGGCCGCACAGGGGCCCTTTTGCAGAATGTCCTTTCAGATGCATGCCTGAGTTGGAGATTAATGTGAACTGCTGTGCACGGCATAGATTGAATCATTCAATTACCTCCCAGGCTCCATTTGATGTTCCCTGTGTGCCATGTTTACCACACATCTCTTTATTGCGTGGGAGCCTGCTTGCCCCAAATTGCAGTCATTTGTGCCATCCTAACGGGTGGCAATTCCAGTTGCATGTAGCATCTATAATGCATTACAGTTAAGGGCTCACAAAGGATCAAATCCTACAAAACCCCTCCAAATAATAGGGACCGATGAACCATCGCCACGGCAACGAGGTACTTAACGGTAAATACATGAACCCAGCCGCGCCTGTCACACACAGACAGACGTGTCCACATGTGTACATGTGTGCCAGCAGCCCTCTGCATGATGCATTGAGGTCATCATCAGGTGGTAATAACCAGTGAGACCCCATGGTCCTCAGAGCGAACCTCTCTGCTCCCTGTTCACGATTCAGTGGCCACGAGGTATAGCCAGCGTTCAATTCTTTCTCTCTCTTTTTTTTTTCCCCCAAGTGTCGCCATGGTAACCGCGGCACACGAAACTGCGTGACTTAACAATTTCCTCTTGGCCTCACCGGGAGAGGAGAGGGGATGATGGTGGGTGGGGTGGGAGGGGGGGGTTTCCTT